>NC_137467.1:191326892-191926892 GCF_964235325.1 Thermobia domestica | reverse complement strand
AAAGACCTTCTCCTCAATCCGCAACCTGGGGCCGCGGTGGCTCAGTGGTAAAGCGTTCACCTCTGGTTCATGGGGTCGCGGGTTCCAACCCTGCTCCCGCCAAGTGAACTTTGTGGTCGACAAACAGTGTGTGCATGGGTTTCCTCGGGGTTCTCCCGTTTCCTCCCACTTTCTTCATTCCATTATTTCATTCATTTCATTCACCGTCTCCTTTAGCCTAACCGGCATAAGCGTGGGACGTAAAACTCAAAAATGTCATGTCATGTCGATCCGCAACCTGAGGACGCCCCATGCCATATAAATATATATGTATATAGCCCCGCATTGATCAAGTATAAGATTCTAGCTTATAAGTTTATTTGCTTCGGCTGTTCCGAACTTAAGATATAAGTAAAAATACATTAGGAACAAATGATAAAGAAACTAAGTGGATAACAATAAGAAATGATATAAAAAGCAATGAGTTTATCAGTACGGGACTGTATACCTACTTTTGGGCCACTTTGTATATATAAACAAATTGCTTTGAATATAGGCGTATCTGTCCACTTGCGAAAGATCTGTTGCTCACAAACTGTCGTAACTCAAGATACGACTGTTTGTAAAAATGGTTTATATGCTTCATCTTAAGATACGACACAGTGACGTCATCACCACCATCAAAACAACGCACATTACAGATGTGTCGTTTTGGGAAATTGTAGAAGTCAGTGTATGCAACCACATAGTAAAATATCTCAATTTTCGATTTTTTTGAGATACGACACTTTGTGACGCTATCGACGATATGGGCTACACGTACATTTGCACGGGGAGGCAACTTTGGAGGGGCGCCAAATGTGTCATAACTACATTATTTAAAATAAATATTTTTTGATGAGAAAAAAGACGATATTGGTAGTGAAGTTTAATAAGTTGATCTTCCATTTGAATAGTACATTAATAAATCATGTTTAGGTTGCATTGGTCAAGCCGATGGCTTACCTGAACCGAGCTGAACCGAGCCGATGGCTCACTTGAGCCGAGCTGACCCGAGCCAATGGCTCATCCCAACCGAGTCGGCTCGAGCCGATAGCTCACCTGAGTTGAGGCGAACCGAGCCGGTGGCTCATCGCAACCAAGCCGGCTCGAGCCGATAGCTCACCTAAGTTGAGCCGAACCGAGCCGGTGGCTCATCGCAACCAAGCCGGCTCGAGCCGATGACTTACTTTAGTCGAACCGTACCGAGCCGATGGCTCACTTGAGCCGAGCTGAACCGAGCCGATGGCTCATCGCAACCAAGCCGGCTTGAGCCGATGACTCGGGTGAACCGAGCCGTGCCGAGCCGGTTGGGCACAACATTGTCCTGATTAACAAACAAGAAAAAAAAAAGTTCGCTTAGAAATATTTTTTCAGTTATTGATAAATAGATGGAAGTAATAAAACAAAACAAGTCTCTAGATAAACACAAAGGATGCCATTAAAAAGATATGTAGATGCTGTTACATGACCTTAACAATATGGAATGCAATACGAAAGCCATCATTCTTTCCTCAGTTGGGTTATTTCAAAAGATAGCAATTATCACTTCTTGCTTAAGAATGAGAACTTGCATTCTCCTAACCCCCGTCTATCCCCACAGCTTAACCATAGTTTTAAAAAATGATGAATTAAAGACAAAACCTCTGTATTTTTCGTCTATTTTAAAAGGTATTAGTAGCATCTAGGAATTCTTATTATAACTCCAGTAAAGAAAGATTGAACTCTCTACTGGCCGAGATTAGATGATATTTAATAGACAAATAGTGTTGCCAAGACCTCGAGCGCCTCGGCTCATAGTTCAGTCACCACCGAGACGAGCAGAGAAGTGAGCCGAGACAACAGCTCACCTAACCGAGCCGGCTCTAGTTCTCGGGTCAGTTGGGCCGAGGCGATGGCTCACTTGAGCCGAGCCGGTAGCTCAACTGAGTCGAGCCGGCTCGAGCCGATAGCTCACTTGAACCGAGCCGGTTGACATCACTATTTGGGTTGTTGAACGGTAGACGCTAATAATCGTTTGTTCGAGTCTCACTAAAGACAAAACACATAACTTTTCTCAGAGTTTCTGTGTTGGTTCCGATTAAGTGGAATACCAATTCCAAATAGAAATAAAATAAGTGACAATGAAGAGAGTCCCATTTGGATCGAACTTCTCGTATTTACGTACACTCATGTCCAAAATTATTGTCGCATAGCTGTAACTGTATTCTAGTAAGAATATAATTTGATAATGATTTTGCAGGGTACTTTTAATACTGATACTATGTGTATAATCGGGAAATGTATATTTGTGGTAAATTTCATAGGAAAAGAATTATAAATACGAAAATTAGAATGAGTAAAACAAAATGTTTGCTAAATGCACAAGAAAGTTTTGTTTTCGTTTTATTGTTCTTATTTACTGCTCTTTTGACATGAAATTGGCCACATATATGTCTTAGCCGATTATACACATAGTAACATTATAAAAAATACTGGGCGAATTCGTTATGAAATAATATTCCTACAACAACATAGATATTGGATTGGTAGAGATAACAAATTATGTTATGTTATCTATGATTTCAGTTGGAGTAGTAGTCTGAAGAAGGAAGTGATATACTTCCGAAACTGTAACATTTCTTGTTAATTTATAATAAAGAATATAGACAGTCTTGTAAGAAAGTTATGTTTAATTTGTGTACAACAACATACTTATAGGCACGCGACAATAATTTTGGACATGAGTGTACCTTCTAACTTAGCATTCTAAGGAGGCGTGATGGCTGAGTGATAAAGAGCTAACCTCTGATGCATGGGTCTCTGATTCGATCTTCCGATAATTAAGTTTTTGGTGGAGAACTTCGTGTCTGTTGGTTTTCTCGGGGTTCTCCAGTTTCCTCCCACAGCCTCATTCCACCAATTTTACCATCGTGATTGACTTGCTTTAATCCATCATCGTCTCCTTAGACTAAAGAGCATAATCATGGATCGTAAAATTAAAAGATTGAAAAATTGATCTAACATTTTGAAAATGAAAAAAAAAAAAAACATGTTTATGAGATCACTCTTTGCCAACGATATAAAGACCTTTCCGCTTAAACAGTGGCGGCGTAAGACAAACTGGGGCCCGGGGCCAGTGAAGTAGATCGGGGCCCCTTTTCGAACAATCGTGATTCATACACTTCTATTTTTGACATTCATTTACATAATCATTTTTTCTGTTTACTTTCCGGATGGTGTGTGTGTTTAGATCATTTTAATCTTATATATATATATATAATATTAAACAAATGAGGTGACATTCAGCATCCCTGTCTATTTTTTTAGTACTTAGGCTGGTATCTAAAAATAAAACTGGACCAGGATTATCATTGCATAGTTTCCTTTTTCATTCATTTTTAAACAAAGGACATAACAGAAAAAGGATTAGGGATACAAGTGTAACGGAAACTACAACCCACGAAAGAAATAACATCATCTTAAGAACAAACAAAACTTAACAATCAAGAATCCAGAATTTATCCTACACCTATACTATTCTAGTATCAACGGTTACTGTAATTAGATGGAATAGTGGAAGTAATGCTCCTAATAATACATTTAGAGACAAATTTACCTATAAGATGTAACAATCAACTGATATTGCAAACATTCTAAATACTAATATAACCGATGCGATTTCTAAATGTAAACTCTGTTTTCTAGAATTCTTTGTTCGGTTCTCGTCTTTTGGTGTTTCTCCTATGAAATTTCTCATATGAGTCAGTTTATTCATAGTTTCTCCCTGTCTGAATTTGCGCTGCATGGGTTTTATTTGATTAGATTTTTCTTCTACAATTAGCCCCATTCACTTTAACATTAGGTTTCTCTCCAGTGATCATACACAATACTTAAACACTTTTTTAACCGAACTATCAGTAAATAATGGCTAGAATAGATTTCTCTCCTATGTGTCTTCTTCATTTATCTTTTACTAGGTTTCTCTCCAGTGATAATGTACTATCTATTTAGTCCCACTACTTTTGCCGAAGTATCAATGAATAGTTAAGCACTAGAATATTTCTCTCCTGCTTGTCTATTTTACTATTGTTTCCAGATTTCACACTTGTTTTATGATTATATTATTTTGTATTTAATAATTCAGTCATGTTTATATTCTGTCACTTATGACTATTTCCATTACCTCTTACTAACATAGTATTAAAATATATTATAACAAAAAATCCTGAATGTTTTGAATAATTAGGGATATATTATAGATTAGATATGTAAGCACAGAATTCTACTACGGGCTATACCATCCTACTTTTCATTACCAGCTATCACCAGTCAATTAACAGATCTTAACGGCTTTTTATTACTCTTTTGGTACTTTTGTATTTTTATTGCCTTTACTTGAAACATGAAACTACTTTCGACAGTAGCTCCACTACCATATTAGCTTGTCTTACACCAGCATTCAGAATGATACCTTCCTTGCTTTGGTAGCAGCGAAAGTCTCAACTATATTATCAAAATCCAAAGTGGATGCTAGTTCATTTTCGATAGAAAGAATGTCCAGATTCGTGAATCTTTCTTGACTCATTGTGGAACGCAAGTATGATTTTATCAATTTCATTTTGCTGAAAAATCTTTCACACGATGCGACAGATACGTGCAGTGTTATCAAAATCTGAAGAACTGTTGGCAAACTTTAGTAAATTTCAAGCTCCATTGACGATACATATTTCAGGATGCCTTGTGGGGAAAAGTCAAGCTGTTCTTAAGCTTTCTGAGCACACCTTAGTGAATGGATTATATTCTTACAATCCTGAAATCTAAGCCATCCAGGTCATTCGGGTAGAACAAAGCCAAATCAGAGCAACATGCTTTTAGCCTATCCTCGCTCTCATCGTCTAGCTGCTGCAGAAAGTTGGCCATAGAACACAGGAATCCAAATCTGTCGTTCAGGTCATGCACCTGAGTAAAATGATCATACATTTGTTGTCTCATCTCATCTAGAATTTCATTGATAGAGAGCTTCACTTTGGCCTGTGCAGTCAGGGGTTCATTCTTTGCTTCCCCAGGCATGCATTTCTTTCTCCTGTGTGTATCCACAGTTATGTTGCATGCCCTGCAACTTCCTTCAGCTGTAGAAATGATTTCCTTGCCCAGCTCAAGTCTCTATGTATCAGTGGTGTCAACCAGACTCTGTAACTGAATAAGAATTTGATTGAAACTCACATCCTGAGATTGAAGGAATTTTTGGATCCGATCAATATATGAGAGATCTGCAGACCAGAAAAATAGTAAAGCGATGAAGTTAAATGACTGGATGCTTGCAAGAAGAAGACCAACATCTTCTCTAGTATCAAGTGTTTCAGTCGAAGTGTCACGCAGAGCTTTCAACATATCAATCACTTCATCCAATTAACTAGAAAGTGCTTCCAAAGCTTCTGCTTTTGAACTCCATCTAGTGTCAGTTTTACGTTTCGGACCAATCTTTACGTGATTTTGCAGCACATTCCATCGGTGAGTAGATCTAGAGAAGAATACCAAAAACTTTCCATTGCTCCAAACAAAGTGTTCGCCAGAATGTTAACGTGCGCAGCATGTAAGCCACAATGTTCAGTGTATTATTGTTACAAGGAACGAAAATGGCCAAAAGACTTATATTCCGTGTCAAAGTTTGAACTCCAAAATATTTCCCGGTCATTGTAGGCTAATTTTATCACGAGATTGACCCCTGCAATCTTAATATCAAGGCTATCACGTTATAGTTACTTCAGTATTTCAGCAGAAATACTCTCAGCAGTCTTTCCTTTGACAGAGATAAAAATCAATAAATGCTTCCCGAACTTGAACAGAATCACGTTGTATGTCAACAAATCGAATGATTTGTGACAACTGTTCCACATGAGGACAATCACGAATTGAATTAAATATAATGCTGAAGTATTTTGAATATTTGAACACTTGTTTTCTTATTGAACATTTTCTTCATTCTAAATTTGTGGGCTAAAATGTAAATTCATACACCAAAGAACAAGAGCAGAAATAGGGAAACCAGCTAAGTAAAAGGGTTTCACTCGCTAAAAATTTGACTTGTAAAGGAAAAAAAAAAAAGAAAAAACAAGTGAATCTGCAACTATAGCGTCTGCACCAAAGAGCTTTCAGTTAGCAACATAATGCTATTGTGCTGCCAAAATGTCTTGAATCGTGGCAAAAATGCGAACTAAAGCTCACACCCCGACACACCCACGCGTTGAGCCAATAAAGGTTCAGCTGTTGCTAAGCGAGAGAGCCTTAGCGAAAGAGAGTGGAATTCTTTCAGCCGATAGCAGCGCCTGAAACGGAAGACTAGGTGTCAAGTCAACGTGGTAATTTATAGTACCCTAATAAAGCATTACGTTCATTCCTTCTTTCTATCCTTCTCTTGAACTGATATGTGAATAAATAAATAAACAGTGATGTTTTAGGAAGCAGGCTAGCAGATGGGGCCCCATTACTTCCATCAAAGGACCTTAGAATGTAAACAACACAATATACTTTGACTTTCTATTATTGAGCTGAGCGAAGCGAAGCTCTTATACTCGGGTTAGCCGTTTGGTTGTCCGCGAACTCCTCCTAGACCGTTTGGCCGATCTCAACCAAACTTAGCACGCTGATAGAGTATGTCGTGCTGAGTGACAACATAGGTCGAAATCAAAAATCCGATGTACCATCGAGGAATAATCACCGAAAAACGCTTCCTCCTAGACCGTTTGGCCGATCTCAACCAAACTTAGCACGCTGATAGAGTATGTCGTGCTGGAATAAATAAATAAACAGTGATGTTTTAGGAAGCAGGCTAGCAGATGGGGCCCCATTACTTCCATCAAAGGACCTTAGAATGTAAACAACACAATATACTTTGACTTTCTTTTATTATATTTTAATCTACACAGCTTTTTCCTTTAAATTTCTCTGATGTTATTGAACAAAGTGAAACTTTTATTTTATTCATATTTTAATCCACATACAATTTTTCCATTAAATTTCTTTGGGGCCCCAAGAGAGTAAAACTTTATTTTATTTATTTTTCAGGTACATTCAACTTTATAAAAAAAATTCTTGGGGGCCCCAAGAAAGTGGAACGTCTGTTTTATTTTTTCGACTGCATTCAGCCTTTTCCTTTAAATTTCTTTGGGAGCCTCCAAGATAATGAAACTTTTATTTTATTTATTTTTAATCTACATTCAGTTTTTTTCTTTAAATTTCTTTCGGGTCTCCAAGAGAGTGAAGCCCAAAGATTATAGCTTGTATAGCTTATACGGAAATCCGGTATTGATTCGCTTTATTAGACAGATATTTCTGTTGTTTCATCCGTCATTTGGTGTAATATTGATTGACAATTAATTGCGTTTCCTTTCAGGGAAGGTGTGGATTATAAATCTTGACAGCCCTTGTATAGCTCATGCTAACAAAGTTCCTTATTAATTATTTTTTTACCTACGTTGGGGGCCCCCAGAAAGTGGGGCCTGGGGCGAGGGCACCGCTCCCCCGCCCTTACGCCGCCACTGCGCTTAAATTGTGCATTTTAATCAAATTAAAATGATAGATACCAATGTCGACTCAAGTGTTGTGTTCAGTAATTCATTTCAAATGATTCACCCTTTTCAGTTTCTTCTTTTCTAGATGAAATATCGAAAAGGGCTGAAATACGTGTCTTATTATTTTAAATGAAAAGTCCAAATACCAAATTTCATGTCTCTAATTTAAAGATATCCCGAGATATGGACGTTTTAATGTAATAATTGCCAATCTATTTCCCCCGTTCCCTCTCGAGTTACGAACCATCTTTGCTTATGGGTGCGTTATGTCCGAGATCCTATATCCTATTCAAATTTCAAGTTTCTAGCTTAAGTGGTTTGGCGTAGTTGTTGTTTAACAATCACTCGCTCACTTACTTTTACCCACTCAGGACATTTCTTTGATTTGTGTGCGTATGTATGTGTGTGTGTGTGTGTGCGTGTTGAACAGGGATGTAATGGATGGTATACGCGGGTATACGGTGTATACCCACCTCTAATTTTTGGAAACTATCGTATAGCCACCTAATATTTAGGAAGTACGCGGGCATTCGCTACATTCGACCCATGGTATACTCACTTCAGTGGAACAAACAACAACTGCTTTTCATGTACTGTATTTCAAAACAAAAGTCTTACTAAACAGCTAGTCGT
This sequence comes from Thermobia domestica, assembly GCF_964235325.1. Classification (NCBI taxonomy): domain Eukaryota; kingdom Metazoa; phylum Arthropoda; class Insecta; order Zygentoma; family Lepismatidae; genus Thermobia; species Thermobia domestica. The sequence continues at coordinate 191,918,688 of NC_137467.1, read as the reverse complement.
CAGGCTGATGTTGCGAATGATGTCTAAATTCTTTTAAAATGTTTGCGTTTACAATCGAATTTTCCGAGAATACCTTTTATAATGGAAAACAGCACTCTGAACCTGCAGTTTTTTTTTCCTCAAGATGTCACATGTCCTGTCCCTACCTTCTGAAAGCTGATCTCTGATATTATAATAAAATAAAGGCAAGTTGTTTCCAAATGTTTTTATTTGAAATTCTTTTGTTTCTAAAGTTCAGTGAGAGATAGAGTTGAGTGTTGAGGAGGGAGGAGAGTGAGGAGTGGGGTCTATATTCATGTGTTGACATTGAAGTTGTTCTGTTTTCACATAGCAATAACACACTTTTCACTCCCTCTTTGATCCAAAAATTCAAAGTTTGTCAATTGAATACACTTTGGGTGAGGCAACGCGTGATGGAGCCAGTTCCTTTCTAATCGCAGAAGGAGGTTCCGAAAAAATGTGCTTTTCACTTTAGTTCAATGGTTATGAGGAAATTAAATGAATACGTTTGCGCCAAGAAATCGTTGACCTCTGCAGAAATAATAAAATATGTGAGCTATCGTCGGTCTAGTTTGAATCATTCACCATCGTTCCGAATACCATCAACTACAACAGGAAACCTCGGATTCGTACTGTTCATTTGTAGCCGCAATTGACATCAAAGAAAGCGGCGATTGATTTCGATAAATTCTCAGCAACTAATACCGTCATTTCCCATAAATATAGTCCAGGCATCCAACTATGGTCCAAGACAACTCTCATGACGTCATTAGCAATAGCTAGTACGGTTTCCTGCCGAGAGTTAAGCTAGGCATCGGAAAGAACATCCAATAGATGGTGCAATAGGGCAACATAGTTGGTTTGAACGCGCGGGTTTTATTTGCGCGGGAGACGTGATGTGATGAAAACAACAATAACTACCTCGTACACAAAAGTGTGGAAAGTAAGCTTTGTTGGATAAAACTGTTAAATATGATACGCATGAAAGTTATTATTTTAAGAACTGTCTTATGTCTACAGTAAAACTAGATATAAACTACTGAAGGAAATTATATTGTTTCTGTGTAGTAGGCTAGTAAACAAAAGTCTTCAACTTGAATCCCAACAATGTACCACAATTTTCGTGGACCATAGTTGGGAATTCTAGTGTGTGTAAATGTAGCGTGTTATTACAATGTGGACCATAGATGTATCCCATTTGGTTTGCACCTTTATTTCTTAGTTCAACCCTAGGTCTATTTCATTGACTATAGGCAGTGGCGGATCCAGGCTGGGGCCCTGGGTTCCGGTCTATCAGTTTTATTGAAAATTACTAAATTATTAAATGCCAAGAAGCAATTGATTGCTTATTTTACTGGTGAAGGACGGAAACAAGGAACCCTTCCGAAAGCTATTTTTCCGAACCTCTTGCGTAAGCTGATGGAAACGCTTCATGATCGAGGAGCAGTTAACCTACAGTCTGGGTTTCGCAAAACTGGAATATATCCACTGAACAGGAACGAAGTGTTAGATAGATTGCCATCATCTGATCCTGAAAGGAACAAAACTTTCTCTCTTGTATCAACCGATTTCTTACAACATTTAGAGAAAATGCGTTATGGAAACGACACCAGTACCAGTGCTAATAATGATGATACCAATGCGTTAGCGTTCAAAAAATGTACCGGTACTACCCGGAAGAGACAACTACTTGTTGAACCTGGTAGAAGCATTTCAATAGATGAGTTTCAAGGTTTGGGAAATGTTGCAGCAGAACAGCCTTCCACAAGTGGATCTCAAACACCAAAACGGAAGCTTTCTAAAAGTAAAATGAAAGTGAAGCGCAGACGAGTTTCAAAAGAATTTGAATCTTCAGACAGTGAAGATGACGAGCCGGAACTCTCACGTTTAACTCTTTCAGATTCAGATACAGATACAAATGTCTCTATGTTACATGAAGACGAAGACGATTTCTCTACCAACATCTTTAGCCATGAAAACTCCAGTTGCAATGGCGTTGACTTGCAAGAGGGTGTGTATGTTAATGGGTCTTATGACAGTAGGCTATGGCCAGGCATTGTAAAGGAAACAAGGGAGACAGTGGCTGTTGTTTCTTGTATGGAAAAAGCTGGCTCGTACTGGATATGGCCACAAGAAGAAGATAGGTTATATTATCCACTAAGTGATATAATCATTAACATTACTCCACCTCAGCAAATTTCCTCTTCCCGATGACTTTTCAAAGTGAAAGAACTTGACAGAGGTATGGCACAGTACTTTGAATTGAATTAGTTTTAACCTGTAATGGTACTGGTGCTTTCTTTAGTGTAGTAACGTAGTGTTAATGTTAAAATATCACTGATATTATAATTGTACAATTTGATAATTTACAGTGCCGTTTTATAAAAAACTTTGTACTTTAATACTTTTATTTTCTTTTTAATAAATTTTCTATTCTGTAGATTTTCATTTTCATTTAAATTGACTCCCAACATTGCCTTCCACACCACAATCTATTCATGGACCATTGTTGGGCAACTCAGAACATAACTATGTACCACCATATTTTCTTTCATAAATGTGATCGTAGAGTGCTTAGTTTAACGACAGTAAATTATTTTATTAGCGGAAGGTATAGACTACCCAAAGCCAAAATTATGCACTTCTGCGGCAAATATTAGAAAAGATATAGCCAAATATATGCAAAATCTGGACCATAGTTATGGGAAATGACGGTATTACTAGTTGTTTCTCCGCAACGTACTGGGCAAAAAAAAAAAAAAAAAAAAATCTTTGATGTTTCGTTTTCATTCAGACAAAAAAAAATATTTGAAGAAAATTTGTTAATACCAGTACAAGAGGGTAGAAAAGAAAATATTTGAAAAAAAAAAAAATATTTGAAGAAAAATTCTTACTAGAAGAGTGTAGAAAAGAAAAGTCAGGAAAGACTTGTAGTGTATAAGCATGTTACAGCAAGTTTTGATCATTTTAGTACAGCCGTCACTTCGAAAATATTTGCTTAGTAGTTTGGGTTGACCAATTAAGATTTGATTCGCAATTTCTAACATGCCCAAGAAAGTGTTAGAAAATTGGTAAAAAGGAAAAGAGAATAGCTGTGCAAATTCCGTTGCTGAAAATTTAAAAGCAAAGACCACCATTAGACACGAAAACAAGCGAAAATATTCATTACACCGAAGTTAAAAGCTGCGTCCTTTCAGAGTTATGAGCGCGGGAAAGTGCAGAAAATTGAACTCTGAGCATTAACAGCGCGAAGACTGATAGTGTTAGAAGAAGCAGTATGGTGAATTTCAGAGGAAACACACTTGTGTTGTCAGGAAATACCAAGTTCAAGAGAAGGGGGAAAGTAGATTCGTAATTTCACAAATTAAGCTAAGATCTCATAGATGATTGTGGATTGAATGGGGCAAGGTTTAATTAATCTTGACCCATTGTATCTTGAATATTTCCCAAATATTTTGAATATAACATATTTTGAAAAATAGAAGTATGGTTCCGTCTGAAATTCACCATACTGTTTCACCTAACACTATTAGTCATTAGTCTTTGCGCTATTAATGCTCGGAGTTCAATTTTCTTCATATATATATATATATATATATATATATATATATATATATATATATATATATATATATATATATATATATATATATATATATATATATGTGTGTGTGTGTGTGTGTGTGTGTGAGTGTGTGAAAGGGATGGAGTGTATACCCACCTAAAAAATTAGCATTACATCACTAGTGTTGAACTAGCTGGAGACTTCGCCCCCACTCTCCCGCATTTGGTCGGCCTACGGCCTCGTACGTGATATTTCAGTCTTTGCTTCCGTTCTTCGCACGGCAAGAACACGTTTATGGCATTACTGAAATGAATGAAATAATAGAACGAATAAAGTGGGAAAAAACGTGAGAACCCCGAGAAAACTCATTCACACGGTGTTTGTCACTACAAAGTCCATTTGGCGTGAGTGGGGATCGAAGGAAGGACCCCACGGAGCGGTGGTAAACGCTCAACAATTAACGCCACGACTCATGGACTAAAATAGTGTGACATCACATCCTGGTAGTTGTGATGGTGATCGCTGGTTTCTTTTTTAAACAACACGGGCTAAAGACTTATATGAATACTGGAAATAATGTTGGGTTATGTTCCTGTCTTCAATCATGATAGTAAACCAAGTACTGAAAAACGAAGAGTGAAACCGAAAAAAGGTAGAAAAGATAATTACGTAAATACCTTAATTACTACGTATATGACTAATGCTGGAAGTAAAATCATGAGTTCACATGCATTGTGAAATTTTTTCTTTGTGAATTTTGTACTTTTTATGGTTACAAAGTTCTTAAAGCATATAATTAGAAATTTTGTTGTTGTGCTCTCACTATATATAGACTCTATTCCCAGCACATATATGATTAACACATATTAACCCTTAGCTTTTGCGGAGCCTCGGGCAAGGGATCCTCCTGGGGCCTTTTGTCAGCTGCATTATACAATATTAAAAAGTAAACGTGTCAATGACAGAAAATCGCGTATCAAAATATCGACAAGCAAATACAGTATATTGTAGAATTATTCTCAATTTCAGATGTCTTTGTTTACAAATCACATTGTTACAAAAAGCTTTTCAACATAAGTGATATCTCAATCAATAATAGAGTAGTATTTAGTTTTGGACCAAAATATCCAATATATTTCAATTAAAAAATTCTTGTAGGCCTTATATCTGAATAACTACATATACAGTGCCCGGGAATTATCTTGGCAGTGACGTAGACACCGCTATTGCTCAAATGCAGTCCCACTGGTTAAAGCAGACGCTTCGTTCAATTCAACGTCCAATCTCAGGAAAGAGAAAATGCGCGACCACAAATACCAACTTAACCGGAATGCGGCGTAGGATCGAAACTGCGTAGCATCGAAACTGCGTACGATCGAAAAATTCAGCTCAAAACCTGTTTCGATCCTACGCAGTTTCGATCGTACGCAGTTTCGACGCTACGCAGTTTCGACGCTACGCAGTTTCGACCGTACGCAGTTTCGATCCTACACAGTTGCCCTGAAATAATTTAAGTTTTAATCATGCGCTCAAAAAATATATTTTTTTTTCTCTCTCTTTAATTTGTTTAACCTGTGCAGCTATAAATTAGGGTTATATTCATGGACTCCACACGACCTAAACTGCGTAGGATCGAAACTGCGTACGGTCGAAACTGCGTAGCGTCGAAACTGCGTAGGATCGAAACTGCGTACGGTCGAAACTGCGTAGCGTCGAAACTGCGTACGATCGAAACTGCGTACGGTCGAAACTGCGTAGCGTCGAAACTGCGTAGGATCGAAACTGCGTAGGATCCACACTGCAGGTAGGATGGACAAGTTACAGGCGTATGGATTGAGAATCAATTATGATTTGTAATGATGACTATGTCAGAAGTGTAATACTAACTTTGAAACAGCTTCGACGGAATATAATGTAAAATAGTTATGTAATATGAAGAATTTAAAGTAATGAAGAATATGATGTATAATGAATATTGAAGGATAATAATAATAATAATGTTTAACGAATATTTCGATTGTAAAGATATTATTTCTAAAGGCTATCAGAAAGTTAGAGAAACAAAAGTCAGATAAAGATTCATATGCTGTTCTGTGTGTACTTGTCTGCGTAATATGAATGAAAATTTATATGATTTTATGTACAGCTTAACGACCTAATCACCAGTTATTCATATGTATGTCAACAACGTTACAATATTGTACTTCGCTTTGGGAGTTTCTCATTTGTACGCTGAACCTCAAATCGATTTATAATTGGAACACGTACCCGTGGGGGTAGGAGCATTTCAATGTATTCCGTTACATTTCACAAAAATATTTTTAACCGTAAAAGATTCGAAATTAAACTACTATTCAAATAGAGAATAAAATTACGAAAGTTTACAACTATTACTGGAAATCAATGCTGTCATCCATTTTGAACATTTTAAAAGAACATAGTTTCTAATGTATTGAAATTTCATTTCTTATGAATAGTTTGAAACGTTGTAAATAGTTGTAAAGAACCTGCAGAAAATTCGTCAAAATCCTCCTACAATGAGGAAGCCGTGTTAGACATGGAGTTAGTGGATGCAGATGGTGGCATTGGAAAAGTCCGGGTCTCCCGAGCACAGTGGTGATATCAGAAACCGGGCCCCAGCCATGAGGCTCCAGAAAAATGGGGTCCCGAAGTTTTGGGCGCGGGTTCTTTCTATACGCCTATTAAACATGGTATTGTATGTGGGTGGGTGGTGAAGTTTTTAAATGTTCGGGTCGTCTGAGCACAGTGTTAACGTCAGAAATAGGGCCCTTGTCTCAAAGGTCCAAAAATGGTGTCCCGAAATTTTGAGCTTGGCTTCATTCTATTTTTCTTTTAAGCATGGAGTTATTGGATACATATTGTGGTGTTGGAAAGCTCCGGGACCTGAGACTCCAGAAATGAGATCCCAAAAGTTTGGGTTCAGGTCTCTTTTATTTGCCTATTTAACATGGTGTTGTACTATAGTGTTAGCGTTTGAAAGGTCGGAGTCGATTAACGAAAGCGGTAATGTCAGAAATTGGGCCCTGGCCTTGAAGCTCCAGAAAATGTGGTTCCGAAATGTTGGGCTTGAGTCCACTCTATTTCTCGTTTCAGCATGGAGTTGTTGCATACAGATGGTGACGTTGGAAAGATCCGATTCCCCTCAGCACAGTGGTGGTCAGGAACCGGGCCCCCAACATGGGGCCCCAGAAATGGAGTCCCAATGTTTTGGGCATGAGCCCCTTCTATACGCCTATTAAACATGAATTGTTGTACGAAGGTGAAAAACTTGTATCTTCGTAAAAAAAAAACTTGTATCTTCCTTATAATTATTAGATAATAATCTCAGCTCCTAAACACGTATAAAAGATACCGAAGTTATATTTCAGCAAAAAACAATTACCATAAAACATCTCTTTGCATGTGTAATGACTGAAATGTATTATACTTTGCTTCCCTCCCAAATAAATAAATAAATAAATAAACGATTACAGTCGATAAGCGTAAATCTGGCAGAACCTATTTTCCGAAATCTAAAACAAATCACGCAGATTGTTTATTGCTTGTTCGCGATTGTCCACATCACATTTTCGGTTTTTCATTGTATGTAATTAACTATACCATAACAGAAATTCCCGCTACGAACAAATTACACGTTAGGTATACGCCTATGTGTCTCATCTCGAGGACTTCCGGGCCGCAGTGGCTTAGTGGCAGAGGGTTCACACATGCTGCGGGGCCCTGGTTCTATACCAACTTGCGCAAAGTGGGGTTTGTGGTGAACAAACACCGTGTGTGAGGGTTTTCTTGGAGTTTCCCTTTCCCACAACTCTTTCATTTCACCATTCCATTTATTCTCATCATCTGCGTCTCCTTTAGTCTACCCAGGATGACAGTCGGACGTAAAACTTAAAGATTGCATTTTCATTTTCACATTTGGAGACCCTGTATCTGTGTTCCTTGAGTGCCCCAAATGCTAAATAATAATGGGTTGGAAGGCCCATGAAGTTTAGTACCTGGTACACTCATTATCTCAACTTGCCCAAAAAGTTAAGGGCTCACGTTAAGTTAACGCCCCAAAACTTTGATTTTCACACCTTATTAACTATATTGGCCCAAAAGATGAAATTTGTTAGCCCATCGATCTTTATCTCGACTAGCCCAGAAAGTTGGGAGGCTCTGGTGAAGTTAGCCCCCAAATTTTCGGCGCCTATATCACATTAACTATGGGAGAACGAAAGCTGAAATTTGGTAGCCTATCCAGCCCGTAGACAGTACTATGTAGGCCATTCATTCTCTGGACCAGCCCAGAAACTTTGGGGGGGGGGGGCTCACGTTAAATTAGAGCCCGAAATCTTTGGCGCGCATATCTCATTAACCCTTTCGGGACAAAATCGATTTTGGGGTTTTTGGTAGACTTTCAGTTAATGATTTATTGCCCAAACACTGTTATCCCGATTGATATCGTTTACGTCTTGTATTTTAGAAGAGGGACATGGCTATTTTTTGGTGTAAGTTAGATTGCAGTGTTGCTAACGGGAGGGATTATTGAAAAAATGTAGGAGTGAAATTAAAAAAAAAAATCCCTAGCCGAATTTCATGACTTTTTCTAGCTGGGAACACCGAAGCCACAGGGGTTCAAGTCACCTAAAAAGAATTTTCTGGTATGTTGACAAGGTACAGTAAAAACCTGAAGTCGCTGGCTGCCATACAAAGAGAGAAAGAAAAAAACTCTCTCATAATACACATCAAATTTTGGCACTTCTTACGCGTCAGAAGCAAAAATCAGCATACATGGTGGTTCACCGTCTTCCCTAATTATTCAATCGTGCTCCTCAATGGTGCGTTTTGTAGGCCAAGAATGATTCCAGACAGTTGTACGTTGGTTTGAATATAGCCAAGGACACTGAAATAATAGGGGGGAAAGGATAAACTTCCCAAATTTTTTACAAACAATTACAATTAACATTTTCTGTAGCTGGCAACATTGCTACCACTCAGAAGCAAACAATTTTAAAGTAATCTTTGGCCCACCAATAATATATTCAGCTAGTATCATGATGATATCTCTCAAATTAAGCATGTAATTTTAAAAAGTATATCATTTTTCCTAGAAAGTCACTATTATCCTTAAAATTATGTAATATGGTATACTGTAAGACCGGAATTGTAGTGTCCCCAATTATCCAAGTGAAACTTTTTATAGTGCGTTGTGTAAGTCAAGGATGAGGCTTCCAGAATCTGGTATGTTCGTTCCAATGTAGCCAATAGAAGAGAAGGAAATAAGAGGCAAATTTTAGAAGGGAAAAAAGGAAATTTTTACCAAAAAAAGTCTGGAAATAAATAGTTCTATGGCTGGAAATACTGCTAAAAGACAGATGCAACTATCTTCAAATAAACCTTAGCCCACCACTAATATATCCTGAAAGTATCATGTCGATATTGAATAAACGAAGCTAGTAATTAAAAATTAATAGATTATGGTAAATATAAAAGTGAGAAAAATCAAGGATTAGAACCTTAATACGAAAATGAAATGAAATGAAATCTTTTAGTTTCACGTCCTACGGTTATGCCGGTTAGGCTAAAGTAGACGCTGATGATGAGAAATGAATGAAATGGTGGAATGAAAAAAGTGGAAGGAAACGGGAGAACCCCGATAAAACCCACACACACGATGTTTAGAACCTAAATACGAATTTATGGTGCGCCTCCTAATTACGCAATTGCAACGATCTGTGCCCAAGTTTGTTCAGTAAGGACCGATGTTTGACTGACGTAGTTCACTTGCGCTCGGACGTATAGGTACGGAATTATAAACATAAACTTCGAAAATTGACAAATCTGAAAATACTTTATCTTCGCATTGAATTTGGACCCCTCCTCCAAAGTAAGTTCATGCGTATGGTACGTACCACCATACTACGATTTTTAATTTCAGTAAAAATCCCTTTGTTTTCTTGCCCCCAGGATAACTATATACTCTGCCAGTTAATATGTTTAAAACATTTGGAGTGATGTATCGTCATGTGTATAGATTAACCTCTTGCACACAGAGAATGTTTCTTTTCCAAGATTTAAATAAAACTGAAATGTTTTCCATTTCCATACAGAATTCAATTCACCTAAGATGTCCAAAGTTCACCTAAGATGTCCAAAATTCAATTCACCTAAGATGTCCACAACAATTTTTATGGAGGTAGTTGGAGAATACTTTATATCATAGGCCCGTAGTTAAACTCCCTCTATAAAAATTGTTGTGGAAGCACCTCAGGATTCTGACATACGCATTTTTGGATAGGGCAATACTAGTTCCTAAGTTAAGTCTTGACCCGACTGCGGTAGGTCCCATAGTTTTGGAGCTATGGACCTTTAAAATTCCTTTTTTCATGTTTTTGGCAGCCTATAACACGTAAACCGTCGCTTGTAGAGGGATAAATTCTTAAGGTCTTTTGAATTTGGCTAATCAGAGTGCTCCTTTAACCCGCGTATATTCGACGATAACCGTTCGGGATAAAATCTGCTCGCCATGTAGACCTAATTTTATTACAAAATGACGACTGTCTATTTACTTTATTTTGTAGTTCTTCCATATTCACTTTCAAATGATCGGCGCCAGTTGCCATCTAATAAAGTTGATGCGTTTGTTGCTTCTAGTACACAACCGCTTTGAAAAAGAAGCAATAAATGCATCAAATGTGGGAGATGAATTTAGAACACCAAAATGGTACATGCCTAGCACATCTTGTGCTGTTAGGGTTTCTTCAGAAACATTTTGTAAAACAATTGAAAACACATCGCGCGGTTTGTATTTTGAAATTTTGCGTATACTTGGATTTGTTTAAGTATTTCTTTTTACTGTGTTTGTCTGTAGCTTCAGTTCATAAGCCTTTATAATTAGATACCCAACATATATGGCAATCACGCAGAAAACAACACCGAAGATTCTACACTTGTGTTAACACACAGGCTGTGTGCCATTTCAACTAGCGGCATTTGACACACAACTCCAAACGGAGAGTGAGTTGTTCTAACCACTTGTTTGTGTTATATTTTAACACAATCGTGCTAACACATAGGCATGTCGTTGAAATAATACAACGATTTTTTACAGTATAGGCACTTCCAGTAGAACTACAAGGATTAAATTTGGCAAAGTTTTTAGCCTCCTGGGACTATATAGAAAATTTCCAAAAGTGAATATTTTCCATTTTTAGCAGCTCTAAAGAGACAAAAAACTGTGTAATTTAAAAAGACTTTTTGGATGTACAAAATCTCATATTTTAGGTACCGTAATTGAAATCGGAATAAAAACTAGGAATTTTGGTATGTTAGTAGGTTTATGAGGCGCGAGGCCGTAGGATGAGAAATTTTGTATCTGGCGACAAATTCCAACCTACTTAAAACTAAACTGATTATATAAACATTCAATTTTGCCAATTGCCAAGTTCATAAAGAAATTGAAAATCACAGCAACTGGGTAAGTAAGAAAATGCTAATCCAAATGTCAATTGAAAGAAACGGAAGTATTTTAAGTAAATATTGGCAGCAACGCATTCTAATTTTCCAACTTGGTCAAAAGTTAGCAGGGTTGGAAAAAATACAGTTTTTTTTTAAAAAAAAGAACAAAACGCGTGTTTAAAACATGAAAAAAGTGTTTAAAATGTTTTATGGATGTTTTAAAAAACACACAAAAAAGTAAAAGTACATGTTTTAAACATTTTGAACAGTTTAAAATATTATTTTAAACATATTTCAAAATCGTGTAATCACGTATTTATTAAGACTTTTTGCTCTTTCAACCGATCTTTTCATTTATTTTATTCTCTTTAAGACTACACAGTGTTGGGTACAGAACATTTCCGTATAGATTAGTAATTTTCAACTTATTTCATATAACGACCCCTTTTATTACACCCTCTTGCCAGTGACTCTCATACAGTAAGTATTTTCTTGGATATAGTAAGCTTTTAAGGTAGATTTTAAAATTTACCAACTATAGAGGTTTCACACAATCTATCAATATACATGGCAAAACAAAAGTCCTCACCATCCTTGTGCGTTGACAACGGGTTGAGGGAGAATGATGAATCTTGGAAGTGGTCTGACACATCAGATGGTGCTATCAAGCATCATGGCGAACATCTGTGCTTAGTATTCGAAATTTCAAATGCAAATGGTGTCATGTTACATGAGGGCTAGAATTTTACCAGAAATGCTGTTGTGCGGTTATTTTAACCATAAAGAAAATCATTTCGAGTTACCGCTTCTAAAAGTTTTGTAGTTATGCCTTTAGGGGCTAAGCTAGCGTTTCGTGGAGGCGGGTGAGATTTTTGTTGCAAAATTTGATTACTACTTCATAACACTGGTGCTAATAAAATTATTTTATAATAATAGGGCTACGTTTTCGAAAAGTAATGTTTGAAGCACACTTCATATTATGCTAACTTTATATTTTCTGCAAGTCTATGTAATTGGTTGTTTTTTGAGTCAAAAATTTATTGACGAAAGGTAATATTTGGGGCGTTCAGAGTACAATAGATCCAAATCCATTTTCAATAAACTTCAGTTTTCCTCAGCAAATGAATTCTATTTCAAAAAATAATACTTCGCAGTCAAGAATCCAAAACAAATGTAACTAAAACCATGCGAAAAGGCGTGGGATAGTTTCATATGACAGCCGCTAGTAAGGGCGTCAGTGGAACAGGAGGGCAACCACCCTCATCCGCACCCTGCATTTCAGATTTTGGGGACGGTAAGACAGTTTTAGAAATCTTTTGATAAGCAAAGTCCAACAGAATAAGCCTGAGGTAATTCCCCCGAATAAATACGAAGAACATACAGATGATTAAAACTGGGAAGTTGCTTAGGTCCAATTTCCTGAATTTTAAGCAGGCCCGAAACTCGAAAGTAGAGCCACCTTTGAAATCCTTGGGTAAAAAAATTATACAAGAAAGCAATATAGGCCTATAGCTCCTTACGGCCAATGATCAAAATCCGTATTTATTCGGTGCAAGGACTTCAATTTTTAAATGTTGGACTTTGCTAAGCAAAATGTTTCTAAATCTGCATTACTGCCCCAAAAATCTGAAATTCAGGGTAGAAGGCGGATGATTTCTAAACGAACGCCCCTATCTAGCGGCAATCATACAAAATTCTAGATTCCTTTTTTTCAGGTAGTTTTTCTTTCTTTCATCTCGGATTCGTGGTTGTGAAAATATGACATTTTACGTCGATGTATTCTTTTGGACACATTCTGCATTTATGTAACGTAATTATGCATCATTGACTATGACATTCGGAGCTTGACTTGTTAATCATTCCAACGCTGCAACATACACAATACAAGTATAATGTTAATATCTTAAATGTATGAGCAAGGAGGGGGAAGGGAAAATTAGCTCTCCTCCCCATTCCGTCAACGCCCTTGTCTAGCGGTTGTCCTATGAAACTCTAGTCCACACGCTTTCCCGTGGTTTTTGTTTCATTTATTTCATACCCTATGCTACGAAGATATTACGTTTGCTGAGCAAAAGTGAACCTTTCTGAAAATGAACTTGGGTCCCTTGTGCTCTAAATGTTGAGTTGAAGCCAAATTTATCCTGCAACCCAAGTTTGTTCGAAACATATAAAATTAGTTTGTTTAGTTTGATTGATTACATCTTGCATCAGTAGCAAGGCTATATTAGACAGGGCTTTTTGTTTAAAGTGGGATCTGACCCACTAATTTTGAAATTTTACGTGGGATCGCAGTCAAAATCTATACAGCAAATTCCGACGCCTCGTGTCTCTATCCTCAAAAATTAATGTTAAAAGACTGAATATTGCACCCTGTAGCGTGGTACATACATACAAACAAACAAATTGAGATCAAATTGTCCCAGACCTTGACGTTCAGCACTAACGTTATAATAAGTATCACACTTGGTTAGTTACGTGATCGACTGCCATACCTTGCGTTTCTCACCTGGTCTCTTCATACAAGCTATGCCAAGTTGTAAAGTTTCAAAGAAAATTTAAAACTGTGGTGGGGAAGAGGTACGAAATAAAATTTTCATAATATAATGAAAAAGATATTGTTGATACAAAATTAGTTGTTACCTGAAGTTTCCAGTTGCATCTCAGCCACACCACTGACGTTAGATTCATCAGAAGCAATTTTCGGATCAACATTTTTACCATTTGTTTGGGTTTCCATTTTTACCAAGCATTGCATTTTTTATAATGATTTTCGTTCTTGGAACTAAACCACCCATTTCTTTCTTACACGTTTTGTGACTAACTCGTTTGATCGTTTACTTACCTGATTGGGTTTGAGTTACTCTAATAAATTTGTATCAAATCATGTCCTTCTTTTCTTCACGCATAATCCATGTTAAACGATTCCATGTTGTACGGAGACAGAACTAACATGTACTGTACAAACGAATGCTTGCGATATTTTAATTTCAGAACCTCAACGTCGCAATGAATACAACACAACAGTTTGTTTCCGTGATAATTATTTTATTTATTTTTTAATATCAGTTCTATAAGTAGTCCAACCTTCGACTACGACACTTTCTCGCAAGTTAACTGAGAAGCATTTAAACAATACAATATACGTTAAAAATAAGGGGGAAAAGAGACAAAATAAATTGTAGATCACCACATTGACCTGCTGTAGCCACGAGAAATCAAACCATTCACATGGGAAGAAAATAGTCTTCTGATTGGGGAGCACTTTTGGACAGTTCTCTTGCTCTGGAAGATTTCTTTTTTTTACGAACATAAAATAAAATGCAAATAAACACATGTTTAAGACAAGTCTTCAAAATAAACGTGTTTAAAACAAAATGTTTAAAACATAAACAAAATTTGTTTAAAAAAAAATCAATTGTTAAAAAAAGTTTTGATCATTTGTTTTAAATATTTTGTTTTAAACAAAACAACCCTGGAAGTTAGTAAATTTGGGACGAAGCCCAAACTAGCAAAAACTTGAACTAATTACATGAACCTTCGATTGTGCCACCTGCAAAGTCTATAAAAGAAGTGACAATTCACAGCAACTAGGTAACTAAGAAAATGTTAAGCTAAGTCAATTGAACTTAACGGCAATCTTCTGAACAAGGAATTTGCCAACTTGATCAGAAGTAGTGGCTTTTGGGGGGAGGATTCTCCTTTCTCCCTGCTGAGACAAGACTTAGCTTTTTTGGTCCTCCTGAATAAGTCATAGTCCCCCAAGAAAAACTTCCTGGGTACACCCCTGTATGATTATTTGATTATATTTGTCACTATTTTATTTCTCAGTTTCGTATCTATGCACTTTCGATCGTACGCAGTTTCGACCGTACGCAGTTTCGATCGTACGCAGTTTCGATCCTACGCAGTTTCGACGCTACGCAGTTTCGATCCTACGCAGTTTCGACGCTACGCAGTTTCGATCCTACGCAGTTTCGACGCTACGCAGTTTCGGTCGTATACAGTTTTGATCCTACTCCGATTTTTCCCTATATAACTTCAAAAAATACTATTACTTAATATTCTGTGATTATAAAATAATTGTTTTTTTATTGTTCGATCATAAGACCTTATCTGTTTTCGATCCTACGCCGGTTTTAGTTTCGATCGTACGCAGTTTCGATCGTACGCAGTTTCGGTCGTACGCAGTTTCGGTCGTACGCAGTTTCGATCGTACGCAGTTTCGATCGTACGCAGTTTCGATGCTACGCAGTTTCGATCCTACGCATGTAACCCTATATTATATTTGAATTTTATGTTATAAGTATATGGAAAATTATTATACTTATAACATAAAATTCAAATATAATATAATCATATTCTTCATGAAAGTTATATAAATTGAAAAGCAAAAAATATAGCATTTACGTCTTCTCGAACTCTAGTTATCGTTATACAAAGATGACAAGTATATTTGTCAGAAATGAATCTCCTATTTCAGTTCATTTCCTTTCGCTTTCCTGTTGTAGAGAACACAGCTTGCTGTTAAGTTGGGTTACATGCGTAGGATCGTCACTGCGTAGCATCGAAACTGCGTAGCGTCGAAACTGCGTACGATCGAAACTGCGTACGACCGAAACTGCGTACGATCGAAACTGCGTACGATCGAAACTAAAACCGGCGTAGGATCGAAAACAGATAAGGTCATATGATCGAACAATAAAAAAACAATTATTTTATAATCACAGAATATTAAGTAATAGTATTTTTTTGAAGTTATATAGGGAAAAACCGGAGTAGGATCAAAACTGTATACGACCGAAACTGCGTAGCGTCGAAACTGCGTAGGATCGAAACTGCGTAGCGTCGAAACTGCGTAGGATCGAAACTGCGTACGATCGAAACTGCGTACGGTCGAAACTGCGTAGCGTCGAAACTGCGTAGGATCGAAACTGCGTACGATCGAAACTGCGTACGGTCGAAACTGCGTACGGTCGAAACTGCGTACGATCGAAACTGCATAGAAACGAAACTGATAAATAAAATAGTGACAAATATAATTAAATAATCATACAGGGGTGTACCCAGGAAGTTTTTCTTGGGGGACTATGACTTATTCAGGAGGACCAAAAAAGCTAAGTCTTGTCTCAGCAGGGAGAAAGGAGAAGCCTCCCCCAAAAGCCACTACTTCTGATCAAGTTGGCAAATTCCTGGTTCAGAAGATTGCCGTTAAGTTCAATTGACTTAGCTTAACATTTTCTTAGTTACCTAGTTGCTGTGAATTGTCACTTCTTTTATAGACTTTGCAGATGGCACAATCGAAGGTTCATGTAATTAGTTCAAGTTTTTGCTAGTTTGGGCTTCGTCCCAAATTTACTAACTTCCAGGGTTGTTTTGTTTAAAACAAAATATTTAAAACAAATGATTAAAACTTTTTTTTAAAACAATTGATTTTGTTTAAAACAAATTTTGTTTATGTTTTAAACATTTTGTTTTAAACACGTGTATTTTGAAGACTTGTCTTAAACATATGTTTATTTGCATTTTATTTTATGTTCGTAAAAAAAAGAAATCTTCCAGAGCAAGAGAACTGTCCAAAAGTGCTCCCCAATCAGAAGACTATTTTCTTCCCATGTGAATGGTTTGATTTCTCGTGGCTACAGCAGGTCAATGTGGTGATCTACAATTTATTTTGTCTCTTTTCCCCGTTATTTTTAACGTATATTGTATTGTTTAAATGCTTCTCAGTTAACTTGTGAGAAAGTGTCGTAGTCGAAGGTTGGACTACTTATAGAACTGATATTAAAAAATAAATAAAATAATTATCACGGAAACAAACTGTTGTGTTGTATTCATTGCGACGTTGAGGTTCTGAAATTAAAATATCGCAAGCATTCGTTTGTACAGTACATGTTAGTTCTGTCTCCGTACAACATGGAATCGTTTAACATGGGTTGGTTATACGTGAAGAAAAGAAGGACATGATTTGGTACAAATTTATTAGAGTAACTCAAACTCAATCAGGTAAGTAAACGATCAAACGAGTTTGTTGCAAAACGTGTAAGAAAGAAATGGGTGGTTTAGTTCCAAGAACGAAAATCATTATGAAAAAGGCAATGCTTGGTAAAAATGGAAACCCAAACAAATGGTAAAAATGTTGATCCGAAAATTGCTTCTGATGAATCTAAAGTCAGTGGTGTGGCTGAGATGCAACTGGAAACTTCAGGTAACAATTAATTTTGTATCAACAATATCTTTGTCATTATATTATGAAAATTTTATTTCGTACCTCTTCCCCACCACAGTTCTAAATTTTCTTTGAAACTTTACAACTTGGCATAGCTTGTATGAAGAGACCAGGTGAGAAACGCAAGGTATGGCTGGCAGTCGATCGTGTAACTAACCAAGTGTGATACTTATTATAACATTAGTGCTGAACGTCAAGGTCTGGGACAATTTGATCTCAATTTATTTGTTTGTATGTATGTACCACGCTACAGGGTGCAATACAGTGAAACCTCCCTTAACGGACACCTCTATAATACGGACAGAGTTTTTTGTCCCGGCAAAATTATATGTTCTCTTACGGAACAAAACCCTCTCTTTAACGGACACTCTCAGATACGGACGCGGACAGTCCTTTTCCCCCCAAACGTTTCAATAACCCCTTCATAACGGACAGGAATTTTTCTCGATTCTGCGATATATTACAGGAGACAGAAAAGTCTTCTCCCCACAAGTGTATCTATCATGAGTCTAGACCTGGTGAACCATCAAACAGAACAGCTTCAAGCTGAACTTGAAATTCTTCTTTGTTTATGCCCGCAATAAACTGTTTTCTGATGGAAATCCTAGAAAAACTTCAATAAGTAATAACACTCGTGCAGGGTCAGTCGTAAGGCCAAGAATTCCATGCAAAAGATCTTCCCTTCCCTAACAAATTTAGTCCTTTTTCATCTGGGCCTTGCATCTTTCCCGACAATTTCTTAAATAACAAAATATTGTTTGTTTTACAATAATATTTTCAACGAGCAATGTTTCCTCTCTTACTTTTTTTTGGAAAAGCAACATTTTTCTTTTACGTATGATACTGGAACAAGTCTGGGTTTGGGGTTTTCCCGGCTTCCTTTTCACTTTTACCAAGAGGATATTCTTTGTGAATGGGACTAGGTCAATAAACATATGCACTTCAAATAACTTGCCTTTTCATCCATTCCGCGAAAGAACGAATATATTAACACATTCTCCAGTAATAATAATATTCAACAGAAATGAATTTCTCTCTCATCCCTCCCAGTAATTCAAATACGTACTAACTAGAGTATTTTCATATGGAATTTTCCGTATCTACGCTCATACATAATGCATTTTCCTATATATTACTGCATACAATTACCATTGTGAGAAATTAAATTTCTGTAACCTCTCTGTAACGGACACCTCTCAATAGCGGACAAAAATTCATGTCCCGTTGGTGTCCGTTATTCAGAGGTTTCACTGTATTCAGTCTTTTAACATTAATTTTTGAGGATAGAGACACGAGGCGTCGGAATTTGCTGTATAGATTTTGACTGCGCTCCCACGTAAAATTTCAAAATTAGTGGGTCAGATCCCACTTTAAACAAAAAGCCCTGTCTCATATAGCCTTGCTACTGATGCAAGTTGTAATCAATCAAACTAAACAAACTAATTTTATATGTTTCGAACAAACTTGGGTTGCAGGATAAATTTGGCTTCAACTCAACATTTAGAGCACAAGGGACCCAAGTTCATTTTCAGAAAGGTTCACTTTTGCTCAGCAAACGTAATATCTTCGTAGCATAGGGTATGAAATAAATGAAACAAAAACCACGGGAAAGCGTGTGGACTAGAGTTTCATAGGACAACCGCTAGACAAGGGCGTTGACGGAATGGGGAGGAGAGCTAATTTTCCCTTCCCCCTCCTTGCTCATACATTTAAGATATTAACATTATACTTGTATTGTGTATGTTGCAGCGTTGGAATGATTAACAAGTCAAGCTCCGAATGTCATAGTCAATGATGCATAATTACGTTACATAAATGCAGAATGTGTCCAAAAGAATACATTGACGTAAAATGTCATATTTTCATAACCACGAATCCGAGATGAAAGAAAGAAAAACTACCTGAAAAAAAGGAATCTAGAATTTTGTATGATTGCCGCTAGATAGGGGTGTTCGTTCAGAAGTCATCCGTCTTCTACCCTGAATTTCAGATTTTTGGGGCAGTAATGCAGATTTAGAAACATTTTGCTTAGCAAAGTCCAACATTTAAAAATTGAAGTCCTTGCACCGAATAAATACGGATTTTGATCATTGGCCGTAAGGAGCTATAGGCCTATATTGCTTTCTTGTATATTTTTTTTTTTTACCCAAGGATTTCAAAGGTGGCTCTACTTTCAAGTTTCGGGCCTGCTTAAAATTCAGGAAATTGGACCTAAGCAACTTCCCAGTTTTAATCATCTGTATGTTCTTCGTATTTATTCGGGGGAATTACCTCAGGCTTATTCTGTTGGACTTTGCTTATCAAAAGATTTCTAAAACTGTCTTACCGTCCCCAAAATCTGAAATGCAGGGTGCGGATGAGGGTGGTTGCCCTCCTGTTCCACTGACGCCCCTACTAGCGGTTGTCATATGAAACTATCCCACGCCTTTTCGCATGGTTTTAGTTACATTTGTTTTGGATTCTTGACTGCGAAGTATTATTTTTTGAAATAGAATTCATTTGCTGAGGAAAACTGAAGTTTATTGAAAATGGATTTGGATCTATTGTGCTCTGAACGCCCCAAATATTACCTTTCGTCAATAAATTTTTGACTCAAAAAACAACCAATTACATAGACTTGCAGAAAATATAAAGTTAGCACAATATGAAGTGTGCTTCAAACATTACTTTTCGAAAACGTAGCCCTATTATTATAAAATAATTTTATTAGCACCAGTGTTATGAAATAGTAATCAAATTTTGCAACAAAAATCTCACCCGCCTCCACGAAACGCTAGCTTAGCCCCTAAAGGCATAACTACACAACTTTTAGAAGCGGTAACTCGAAATGATTTTCTTTATGGTTAAAATAACCGCACAACAGCATTTCTGGTAAAATTCTAGCCTTCATGTAACATGACACCATTTGCATTTGAAATTTCGAATACTAAGCACAGATGTTCGCCATGATGCTTGATAGCACCATCTGATGTGTCAGACCACTTCCAAGTTTCATCATTCTTTCTCAACCCGTTCTCAACGCACAAGGATGGTGAGGACTTTTGTTTTGCCATGTATATTGATAGATTGTGTGAAACCTCTATAGTTGGTAAATTTTAAAATCTACCTTAAAAGCTTACTATATCCAAGAAAATACTTACTGTATGAGAGTCACTGGCAAGAGGGTGTAATAAAAGGGGTCGTTATATGAAATAAGTTGAGAATTACTAATCTATACGGAAATGTTCTGTACCCAACACTGTGTAGTCTTAAAGAGAATAAAATAAATGAAAAGATCGGTTGAAAGAGCAAAAAGTCTTAATAAATACGTGATTACACGATTTTGAAATATGTTTAAAATCATATTTTAAACTGTTCAAAATGCTTAAAACATGTACTTTTTCGTGTGTGTTAAAACATCTTTAAAACATTTTAAACACTTTTTTCATGTTTTAAACACGCGTTTTGTTCTTTTTTTAAAAAAACTGTATTTTTTCCAACCCTGCTAACTTTTGACCAAGTTGGAAAATTAGAATGCGTTGCTGCCAATATTTACTTAAAATACTTCCGTTTCTTTCAATTGACATTTGGATTAGCATTTTCTTACTTACCCAGTTGCTGTGATTTTCAATTTCTTTATGAACTTGGCAATTGGCAAAATTGAATGTTTATATAATCAGTTTAGTTTTAAGTAGGTGGGAATTTGTCGCCAGATACAAAATTTCTCATCCTACGGCCTCGCGCCTCATAAACCTACTAACATACCAAAATTCCTAGTTTTTATTTCGATTTCAATTACGGTACCTAAAATATGAGATTTTGTACATCCAAAAAGTCTATTTAAATTATACAGTTTTTTGTCTCTTTAAAGCTGCTAAAAATGGAAAAATATTCACTTTTGGAAATTTTCTATATAGTCCCAGGAGGCTAAAAACTTTGCCAAATTTAATCGTTGTAGTTCTACTGGAAGTGCCTATACTGTAAAAAATCGTTGTATTATTTCAACGACATGCCTATGTGTTAGCACGATTGTGTTAAAATATAATACAAACAAGTGGTTAGAACAACTCACTCTCCGTTTGGAGTTGTGTGTCAAATGCCGCTAGTTGAAATGACACACAGCCTGTGTGTTAAATTAACACAAGTGTAGAATCTTCGGTGTTGTTTTCTGCGTGATTGCCAAATATGTTGGGTATCTAATTATAAAGGCTTATGAACTGAAGCTACAGACAAACACAGTAAAAAGAAATACTTAAACAAATCCAAGTATACGCAAAATTTCAAAATACAAACCGCGCGATGTGTTTTCAATTGTTTTACAAAATGTTTCTGAAGAAACCATAACAGCACAAGATGTGCTAGGCATGTACCATTTTGGTGTTCTAAATTCATCTCCCACATTTGATGCATTTATTGCTTCTTTTTCAAAGCGGTTGTGTACTAGAAGCAACAAACGCATCAACTTTATTAGATGGCAACTGGCGCCGATCATTTGAAAGTGAATATGGAAGAACTATAAAATGAAGTAAATAGACAGTCGTCATTTTGTTATAAAATTAGGTCTACAAGGCGAGCAGATTTTATCCCGAACGGTTATCGTCGAATATACGCGGGTTAAAGGAGCACTCTGATTAGCCAAATTCAAAAGACCTTAAGAATTTATCCCTTTACAAGCGACGGTTTCTTCATCGCATCCGTGGCCAAGTCGGAAGAGCACGCGGCTAGTAATTGAAAGGTTGGTGGTTCCTGCCCCTCCGTTCTACAATTTTTCGGTGGCTTGATGAATTCAGAAGAGGCCGGACATAGCTTAAAGATGAAGAGAGAGCTGGACCTCCGGCAACAGCTGTGTCAGATGAAAACATTGCCGATGTGAAACAAATGATTCGAGAAAATCCTCGAACAACTTTCAAGGATATTGAATCTACAGTGAACGTTGGATCGCCAGCCAGAACAAAAATTCTTCATGATCATCTTCGGCTCAGGAAGGTTTCATCTCGTTGGGTGCCTCACACTTTGACTGAACAGCAGAAACGCATGCGTGTGGAATAGTGTGAAGAAATGCTTGCAAGATTTGATGGAGGCAATTCTGGACACGTCTCTGACATTGTTACTGGTGACGAGACTTGGATCTATCAATTTCACCCTGAAAGTAAACGCCAGTCTACAGTTTGGATATTTCCAGACGAAAATCCACCCACGAAAGTGAAGCGACCGCGACGTGGGGGAAGAAGATGGTCGCAACTTTCTTCTCCAAATCTGGCCATGTTGCAACTGTTCCACTTGAAGAACAAAGGACTGTTACTGTTCAGTGGCACACCACTGTTTGCCTAACAAAAGTGTCTAAGAACTTCCATCCAGAAACTTCCAGAAGCTTCGGGAACGGCGTCCAAGAACTGGATTGCGTGGGATCCTGCTTCATCATGACAACGCGTCTGCACACACGTCCAACATCACAATTCAGTTTTTAGAATCTACGGAGGTCAAACTTATGACTCATCCGCCGTATAGCTTTGACCTCGCCCCGTGTGGTTTTTTTATGTTCCCCAGGATCAAAGATCGCATGCGTGGGAAGAGATTTTGCAGCCCTGAAGAAGATGTAGTGGCTTACGAGAATGAACTTTCAAAACTTAAAGAAAAATACTGTCAACAGTGCTTCCAAGAGTGGTTTTCAAGGATGCAAAAATGTATACAGTGTAATGGTGAATACTTTAAGAAAATGTAAGTGTTAAATTGATTTTAAGTATGTAAGTTATTGCACATCTCAAAACTTTCGTAGTGACCCTCATATATTTTTTTCTTTGTTTGAAACGCTATACTGCGGAAAACGTCCCTATGGCAGATAAATAAAATGCAAAAGAAATATGTCTCTTTTTTTATGTCTGGCGGTAGCGTAACGACCCTAAACCTTGAAAAAAATATACGATTTTCGTAACTTTTCCAATACATGGAGAAAATTCAGATAACTTCTATAACAAGTTCCTATAGTCATATTTCAATAGAGAAAATTATAGAAAAGGTAAATAAATGTATAAGGAATACATTTTACAATTTATTAGCAGCGTATTACACTTATAAAAACACTTAAAAAAGACAAATTTCTATTGAAATAGACCTTTTTCCTGATTGTGTAATACTTAAGTTTGTAATGAAATACAGTCTTTTACTTTTCTTTAGTTTCTTTTGTTAGTTTGAAAAATGATTTGTTTGAAAACTTGGCATTAAATATCTTATAAAACCATTCTTGGAATTGAAACCGACAACTTTTTGTGACGCCTCAGTTACCAGCTACACGCATCGTTCTAATGCTTTGGTGTGACACGGGAATTTATCAAAGTTCCACTCAGCCTCTGTTTCACCTGATTGGACCTTAGACCAAATCTCGTGATCGGTAAATTTCCGCAGCAAAGGCTGAGGTGAAAGTGTAACAGTGTTCCAGTGAACCATTTCGGTGTAGTCTCTAGCTAGGAAATTGATCTTAGGTAGTTGGAAACTCCTTATTGACTTCCTCTTAGAAGTTAAGTTTCTAGCCTTTGTAATTCTTCTGAACCCTAAGTCTGTTATCCCTTACGTGATCCGGGGTTTTCGGGGTATTTTTCAGACTTTCAGTCAAGCAGCTACTGCATCGCGTCTACTTATCCTAGGATCATGGCTCATACCTAATTCTCTTCAGAATGAAGCTGGCTTTCAAATGGTATCACTTGCATGCCCATATAATTTACCAGAAGAGGGAAAATTGATGCGAAAGGGAAAATTTCGGAGGAAGAACTTTTTTAACACTTAGCCCCTCTCGAGCGGCCCTGTGTGAACGTAGAGATCTCAAAAAAATCTGATAAATAGTACTTGGTAGACTGAATGTGTGTGCCAAATTTCAAGTTTCTATCTTGAATACTAAGGGTGGGAGAAATTTTATCAAGAATCCCCACAATGCCCCAAATTACCGCAAAAGACCATGATCTCAGGTAAAAAACAGAGGCGGCATTTAGGGGGGGCAGGGAGGGGCATTTTCCCCCCCTGAGTTTGGGATGTATATAGATTTTATCTATAGAATAGTAGTAAATCAATGGAAAACGCGAAATTTTACTTATATCAAGGGGTCTTGCCCCCCCCAAGCAAAATCTGAAATGACGCTCCTGGTAAAAAAATTCCTGAGACATCCCTAATTACCCTAGGGTCATGTTTCGCCCATCATTCTCTTCAGAATAGAACTGCCTTTCAGACGGTATGACTCACATGCCTCCATCATGTATCTAAGGCGGGAAAATCCCGAAGAAAGGGATTTTTTGGTCTAATTATCCCTTTTTTCAACATTTAGCCCCTCTTAACCCCCCGTGTTTTAACGCAGAAATCTGAAAAAAATCTGGTAAATACTACTCGGTGGGCTGAATGTTTGTGAACAATTTCAATTTTCTACGTGTGCAAAAATAACCACGCCAAAAAAAAAAAAAAAAAAAAATACCGAAAATGTCCAATATTCCTTTATACAGAAGTATATTTTTACAAAAATTCCCTGAGACATCCCTAATTACCCTAGAGACATATTTCGCCCATCATTCTCTTAGAATAGAACTGCCTTTCAGACGGTATGAGGCACGTGTCTCCATCATGTATCTAAGGCGGGAAAATCCCGAAGAAAGGGATTTTCTGGTAAAAATATCTCTTTTTTAAACTCTTTGCCCCTCTCGATCCCCCCTGTTTTAACGCAGAAATTTGAAAAAATATCTGGTAAATACTACTCGGTAGACTGAATGTTTGTGCAAAATTTCAATCTTCTACGTGCAAAAATAAGCCCGCCAAAAAATAATGAACATAGGCTTAATAAGAGAAAATATATATTTTAAAATTATGACGTCATCTCCTCCTATGTCTGGACGCAGGAAGGTGTGAAACCATACGTAAGGTCTTCTACAATGCCCCAGGACTTGAAAAACAAAACAAAAATTGGCAACGTCTTGAGCGGTCATTCACCTACCTCCTACTCAATAAGAAAAAATGTGACAATAAGCCTATACCAGATTCAGTTGGTAAGTGCTACTCTGCAACAGGCTCGCAAACAGAGGGTAGTAAAGAGGGACTGGCCCCCCTAAATTTTTCATGTCCCCTCCAGACCTCAATACAAAATGCACAATTTAGATATTTGTAAGAGAATTTTTAATGACTTAGCCCCTCCTAACATATTCATGGAGCCCAAAGCTCTGTGGCTGGTCTCGAGCCTGCTCTGCAAGTGGTGTATCAACGGGCGGACGTTAGAAGGGTGTAGTCAAAACGTTTTTAGAAATGAAGAGATCGATCGAAGTAAGAATTATATATTTTTTAGACTGAGTCTAGTGTTATGCAGGAACGCATTTGGCGCTAGCTAAATTTTTGTAAAGTATATTTTTATTTACGTAAATTCATTGAGCGGAACAGGGCTCATAGCGAGTCACTTTTTTAAACTAAAATTTACTTTTTTCAAGTTCCTCACTAAAAGTTACTTTTTTTTTCAAATTTGTCACTAAAAGTTACTTTTTTTGAGAGGTAAAGTGACTTTTTCGTGTGATTTATGTTTCGCATTGGCAGTTTTCTAAGAAAAAAAAAATATAAAAACAAATGGAAAAAAGCAGAAACTTGTTACTCATTACTCTTCTGAAAGCTTCAGTACTTGCTGCCACATGTGAAATAGTCAGTTTTATTCTCACTTCAGCTTCTATTCTTTCTAAAGCACAGTGGACGGTTGGTAAATGCTTAAGCTCTCAAAGTGAGGTTGAGAGATCTTCTGTGTCTATTCTTCCTTCTATCATAATAATCTTTTAGTTTTCTCTCGTAATAGTTAATGCCCCATTCAACGTTGTGCGTGTGTGTTTGTGTGGTTCATCATGTTCGTCTTGTGCTATGCTTCTTGTATGTTCAAAATAAAAGGGTGTGTGCTTTCAGAATAGTGATATAACTTTTAAACAAACTCAAACAAGAAAACAGTATATTTTGTTACGCAACTATTGCAATACTACTACTAGTTTATTTTTTCACTATTCCATTTTCCGAACAATAACATTTACCGATGACCTGTTAGCCCCTCCACCACAGTCACCATGAAAACAAATTCAATCGGAATTTGGCCAGCTCGTTTGATCACGAATAATTATCGTTTGATCCCAACGTATACTGACGTATTACACATGATTTTGCTAGGAGCTTGTTAGCCATTGATAATCGACATGTACCATTCCATAGATATTTCAATCGTAAATAGGTAAGCAAAGTTTGGTTAGTTTCTGGTAGCAAGTATGGAAAATAAAGTTTACTGTTTATTTAAAATTGGTAGTCTCTAACAATGAAACTAACAATAATATGTGAAATCGATATGTACCATCCAGTAGATATTTTAAACGTAAATAGTTGCGCCAAGCGTTGTCAGTTTCTGGTATCAAAATGAAAAATGAAAATGAAATGAAATCTTTGAGTTTTAAATCCCACAGTTATGCCGGTTAGGCTAAAGGAGACGGTGATGATGAGTAATGAATGAAATGGTGGAATGAAGAAAGTGGGAGGAAACGGGAGAACCCCGAGAAAACCCACGCACACGGTGTTTCTCCACCACAAAGTTCACTTGGCGAGAGCTGGGATCGAACCCGAGACCCCAAGCACCAGAGGTGAACGCTCTACCACTGAGCCACCGCGGCCCCCTTTCTGGTATCAAGTATGGAAGATAAACTAGATTTTTTAATTAATAATGGTGGCCTCCAACAATGTTCCATTCTCTAGATATCTGAATCGTAAATATCTATTTCAAGTTTGGTCAGCTTCTGGTAAAAAGTATGGAAAATAAAGTGAATCGTTTATTTAACAATGGTAGTCTCCAACAACGAAACTAACAACAATATGTAAAATCGACATGAACCATAAGATAGATATTTCAATCTTACATCGGAATGCAAAGATTGGTCAGTTTCTGGTAGAAAGTATGACAGATAAAGTTGATTGTTTATTTAACAATGGTGGCCTCTAACAATGAAACAAACAACAATATGTGAAATCGACAAGTACCATTTCATAGATATCTCAATCGTAAACGAGTGTGCTAAGTTTGGTTAGTTTGCGGTAGAAAGTATGGCAGATAAAGTTGATTGTTTATTTAACAATGTAGAAATCCAACAATTGTTTATTTAACAATGGTGGATTTAAACGATGAAACTAACAATAATATGTGAAATCGACTGGTACCATTCCCTAGATATCTCTGTTGTAATCCGATGGGTGTGCCCAGTTTGGTCAGTTTGTGATGGAAAATAAGACAGATAAAGTTGATTGCTTATTTAACGATGGTAGGCTTCAACAATGAAACTAACAACAATATGTGAAATCAACATATACCATTCCCTAGATATTTCAATCTTAAATGGGTGTGCAAAGTTTGGTATGTTTGTGGTAGAAAGTATTTAAAATGAACTTAATTGTTTATTTGACAATGGAGAAATCCAACGATTCTTTATTTAACAATGGTGGTCTTCAATAATGAAACAAAAACAATCGACACGTATTATTCCATAGAGATTTCAATCTTAATTGGGTTTGCAAAGTTTGACCAGTTTCTGGTAAAACTTATGGATGATAAAGTTGATTGTTTATTTAAAATGGTTTCCTCGAACAATAAAACTAACAACATGTGAAATCGACACTTACCATTCCATAAATATCTTAATCGTAAATGAGTGTGCCAAGTTTGGTTAGTTTGTGGTAGAAAGTATGGCAAATAAAGTTGATTGTTTATTTAACAATGGAGAAATCCAACGATCGTTTATTTAACAATGATGGTCTTTAACAATGAAACTAACATTAATACGTGAAATCAACACGTAGCATTCCCTAGATATTTAAACCCTAAATGGTTGTGCAAAATTTGGTCAGTTTCTGGTATAACGTATGGTAGATAAAGTTGATTGTTTATATAACAATGGTGGCCTCTAACAACGAAACTAACAACAATATGTGAAATCGACAAGTACCATTTCATAGACATCTCTATCGTAAATGTGTGTGCCAAGTTTGGTCTGTTTGTGGTATAAAGTATGTAAGATAAAGTTGATTGTTTAACAATTTAGAAATCCAACGATCTTTATTTAACAATGTGGACTTCAACAAAGAAAGAACAACAATATGTGAAATCGACACGTACCGTTCCATAGTTATCTCGATCGTAAATGAGAGTGCCAAATTTGGTTAGTTTGTGGTAGAAAGTATTTGGGATAAAGTTGATTGTTTATTTGACAATGATGGCCTTTAACAATGAAACTAACAACAATATGTGAAATCGTGAGGTACCATTCCCTTGATATCTCAGTGGTAATCCGATGGGTGTGCCATGTTTGGTCAGTTTGTGGTAGAAAGTGTGGCAGACAAAGTTGATTTTGTAATCAAAAATGGTGGCCTTCAACAATGAAACTAACAACAATATGAGAAATCGACACATATCTTTCCCTACATATTTCAATCTTAAAAAAGTGTCTAAGGTTTGAGCAGTTTCTGGTAGAAAGTATGGCAGATAAAGTTGATTATTTAACAATGGTAGTCTCTAACAATGAAACTAACAACAATAAGCGAAATCGACACGTACCATTCCATAGATGTTACAATCGTAAATTAGTGTGCCAAGTTTGATTAGTTTGTGGTAGAAAGTATGGCAGATAAAGTTGATTGTTTATTTAACAATGGAGAAATCCAACGATTGTTTAACAATGGTGACCTCGAAGGATGAAACTAACAACAATATGTGAAATCGACTGGTACCATTCTCTAGATGCATCTGTGGTAATCCGATGAGTGTGCCAAATTTGGTCAGTTTTTGTTAGAAAGTGTGGCAGATAAAGTTGATTGCATATTTAAATATGGTGGCCTTCAACAATGAAACTAATAAAAATATGTGGAATCGACACGTACCATTCCCTAGATATTTCAAATTTAAATGGGTGTGCAAAATTTGGTCAGTTGCTGGTAGAAAGTATGACAGATAAAGTTGATTGTTTATTTAACAATTGTGGCCTCTAACAATGAAACTAACAACAATATGTGCAATTGGCACGTACCATTTCATAGATATCTAAATCGTAAATGAGTGTGCCAAGTTTGGTTAGTTTGTGGAAGAAAATATGGCAGATAAAGTTGATTGTTTATTTAAT
The DNA here is from genome assembly GCF_964235325.1 of Thermobia domestica. Lineage (NCBI taxonomy): Eukaryota > Metazoa > Arthropoda > Insecta > Zygentoma > Lepismatidae > Thermobia > Thermobia domestica. Next base: position 191,889,308 of record NC_137467.1, on the reverse strand, counting down.
AATGAAGAAATCCATCGATTGTGTATTTAACAATGGTGGCCTTCAACAATGAAACTAACAACAATATGTGAAATCGACACGTAGGATTCCCTAGATGTTTCAACTTTAAATGGGTGTACAAAGTTTGGTCAGTTTCTGGTAGAACGAATTGCCGTTAAAGTTGACGGTTTATTTAACAATGGTGGCCTCTAACAAAGAAACTATCAACAATACGTGAAATCGACCTATACCATTCCATATATATCTTAATCGTAAATGAGTATGCAAATTTTGGTTAGTTTGTAGTAGAAAGTGTGGCAGAAAAACTTGATTGTTTATTTAACAGTGGTGGCCTTCAACAATGAAACTAACAACAATATGTGAAATCGACAAGTACTATTCCCTAGATATTTTAATCTTAAATACGTGTGCAAAGTTTGGTCAGTTTCTGGTAGAATGTATGGCAAATAAAGTTGATTGTTTATTTAACAATGGTGGCCTCTAAGAATGAAACTAACAATGGTGGCCTCTTACAATGAAACTAACAACTATAAGTGAAATCGACACGAATCGTTCCATAGATATGTCAATCGTAAATGAGTGTGGTTTCTGGTTTGATCGCTGGTCGCGCCAAGTGTAATTTGTGTTGGACAAACATGGTGTGTGTAAGGGCTTTCTTTGGGTTCTTTCGTTTCCTCCCACTTTCTTCGTTTCAGCATTGTATTTGTTTCTCATCATTGCCGTCTCCTTTAGCCTAGCCGGCATAGTCTAGTGGGACGTAATACTGAAAGATTTTGAATATTCTTTATCGTGATAAACGTAAACAGAAGACAATAGAATACAATAAAAATACAGTGAAAAGAAATATAAATGGACATTAATGCTGTGAATGCTCAAAATATTCTCACAACCTTCTATTTGCTGTATGGTTAACGTATGTGCCTTCAGGATAGGAGACCCGAGTTCGATTTCTGATGACAGCTCATGCAGTTCGGATTCCACTTTAAGCTGTAGGTTCATGTCTCATGTATCTTCGGTGCTGAACTGGATGCTAAACGTCAAATCAACCATGAAATGCCTTAACATTTGGTTAAAGTATTCTTCCATTAACTAACTAACTAACTGTATGGCCTATGGAACCCGGAGGTTTAATGCCGCGTTCACAAAAGCTCTCCACTGACTTCTATCCTTAGCTAACTGCATCCAGTTTCTGCTTTGTATTCCAATCTCTGCGAGATCCATCTTAATATTGTCTTCCCATCTGCGCCTAGGTCTTCTTAATGGTCGTTTTCCGATTGGTCTTCCAGTCAAGACTTTGAAAGCGTTTCTACTTTATTCCATTCTAGCTACATGACCCGCCCACCTAAGCCTCCTAGACTTGACGACCCTAACAATGTTGGGTAAACCGTATAAATTATGTAGTTCCTCGTTATGAAGTTTCCGCCATTCCCCATTCCCGTTCCTCTTGGGTCCGAATATTCGTCTCAGGATCTTGTTCGCAAATACTTTCAGTCTATGTTCTTCCCTCAGAGTAAGTGACCATGTTTCGCAACCGTAGAGAACAAGAGGCATGAGCATCGTTTTGTAAATTTTAAGCTTCAAATTCCTCGACAGAATTCGCGACAAAAGATTTTGAGCCGAATAATAACACGAATTCCCTGCTTTTAGTCGACATTTAATTTCTCCGTGAATATGATTTTCCTCTGTTAATATTGATCCTAGATATTTGAAACTATCCACTTTATCAAAAGTATTATTTAATATTTTAACGCATCCATAATTTGCTGTATAACGGTCCCGACGCACTTCCATGTATTTAGTTTTCTCTGCATTTACTTCTAAACTCATGTTCCTGCAAGCGTTTAATAAGATCTCTGCGTTTCTTTCTATAGTTCTCCTATCATCCACTATTAAATTTACATCATCAGTATATGTCATAACCTGGTGAATACCGTTCAATTGTAGGCCCTGGTTGCTATCTTTGATTTTCCTTATAGCGTATTCCAGAACGAAGTTAAGTAATAATGGCGACAACGCATCTCCTTGTTTCAGGTCATTTTCGACGTGAAAGCTCGTGAACAAAAATTTTCCTACGTGGATTTTACTTTGGGATTCATTTAAACATATCTTAATTAATCTAATTAGCTTTCTCGGTATTCCAAATTCTGTAAGGACGTTGTATAATGTTTATCTCCTAACCGAGTCGTACTTCTTTCTAAAATCAATAAATAGTTGATGTACCGGGGTATTGTATTCCCACTTTTTTTCGAGTATTTGGCGAATGGTAAATATTTGGTCGATAGTTGATCGATTTCGTCTAAATCCGCACTGATAATCTCCAATAATTTCATCTGCATTTGGGGTCAGTCTTGCTAATAGAATATTTGAAAGGATTTTATAGGATGTTGACACAAGAGAAATGCCTCGATAATTATTACAATCAGTTTTGTCGCCTTTCTTGTGAATTGGAACAATGATTGATTCTTTCCACTCTTGTGGCAATTCTTCCTTGTTCCATATAAGGAGAATAAGTTTATGTATCTTGTTCCACAATTTTTCGCCTCCAGCTAAAATTAACTCAGCCGGAATTTCATCTACACCCGGAGATTTGTGTTTCTTTAATTTCTTTATAGCGGTTTCTACTTCTATTCGGTTGGGTTCTGGAATATACGGTTCTGCGGTGTGTATCTCCTTTTCTCCACGCACACTAGTTTTTGGCTGCATGTTAAGCAAATCGTCAAAAAAATCTTTCCATCTATTTAAGATGCTATCTGTATCAGTGAGAACTGTACCGTCAGATTTCTTTAATATATAAGCACGAGGTTGATAGCCTTTCTTAAATTCGCTGATCCCCTTATAAATGTCCCGGATGTTTTTATTTTTACTATTATCTTCAAGTTCCTTAATTTTAGCTTTAAGAAAATCGCGTTTCTTTGTTCTAAAAGTTTTGGAAGTTTCCTGCCTGATATCTGCGAAATTTTGTGTAGTTATTTCATTCGGATTTTGTAGCCAGCGTAATTTTGCCTGTTTTCTCTTCTCTGCTAGATTAAGGCATTTCTGGTCGAACCATGGTTTGTTCCTACGTATTTCCGCGTGTCCCAAATTTTCTTTTGCTGAAATTTTAATGCTATCTCTAATTTCAATCCAAGTATCCTCAACACTAGTGCACCCCGAATCTTCTAAAGCGAGAATCTATTCGAAACTTCAATCTGGTATTTCTCTCTTACCTGGCTCTCTTCTAATTTCTTTAAATTGAATCTCTCCGTTTTTGAACAAGGAATATTACCTTTATTCAACGATAATCTCTCTCGTATTATCGCTGCTACCAGGTAGTGATCAGTGTCACAATCAGCCCCTCTAAACGACCGGACATCAATTATGCTAGATTGCCTTCTTCTATCTACTAAAACGTGGTCAATTTGATTATGTGTTTTTCCGTCTGGTGATGTCCAAGTGTATTTATGAATCGTGGGAATGTTGTACTCTTCACGATTAGGTTTTTGGATGTTGCAAAGTTCACGAGTCATTACTTTCCTTATGCAGACTTTCGTTCCCTATATTCGGTTTGAAAATATCCTCTCGTCCTACCTTCGCATTGAAATCCCCTAATAGAATTTTCATATGGTATCGCGGGAGTTGGTCAAATATCCGTTCCACTTCTTCGTAAAAACTGTCTTCTATATCGTCATTTTTTATCTTCAGTTGGGACATGTACATTTAAAACAATAATATCACACCACCGTCCCTTAAGAGTAATAAAAGAAAGTCTGTCAGTAACAAATTCAACCCGTTTAATTGCTAGTAATATGTGTTTGTGAACGAAAAACCCTGTTCCTAACTGGTGATTTTTATTTCCTTCCCCATAAAAGAACGTAAAATTTCCGGAATTCACAGATCCATTTCCTTCACACCTAACTTCCTGAACTCCTACTATGTCCATCCTGTATTTCTCTAACTGACTTGTTACGGATTTTAACGCGCCTGCCCTATAAAGGCTCCTAATATTCCATGTTCCAAATCTCATGTTCATTTTCTTTCGCTGAGGTCGTGCCAAGTTATCAGTCCTTGTCCAAGGCTTTTGTGAATATTTCTGAACAAGTGCTTTTTCTTTTTTTAAACAAGATGAGGTTGTTAGCCTTACCCAAACCCCCAAGCTGGAGGACCACTCCAGTCGGCTGTCCGCGATTGCTTATTCAGTATATTCGCAGCTAACCTCTATATCTAGAAGCCTTCTCCTCGATCCACAACCTGAGGACGCGCCATGCCGTGGTGACAGGAACTCACGTTACACGGAATATTCTTCCATTACTCGATAATAATAATAATAATAATACTAATAATAATAATAATAGAATTATTCGAATATTCATAATTATTCGGATAACTATTACAATAACAAATAAATGATTAAATAATGAACAAACTCTCTTATAGACAATAAAGGGATCACGCATAGAAATTTCAATATCATCCGATAGATGTCAACCGCTGGAAAATATTTGCTCAATCTAGCAGCGCGGTGGGTAACTTATAGCATTCTACAACTATACCCCTTTGTTTCTAAAATAGAGAAAGGGGTATGGGTAGCCAGCGTTATCCGTGAAGATGTCAACATAAACTGCATTAAAAATTATGAAAAACGGCTGGAAGCTTTCGAAATGTGGAAGTGAAGAAGATTGGAGGGAATTAGCTAGGTCGAGCGGTCGAGAAGTATGAATGGGTGTTAGAAATGGTGAGGAAAAAGAACAATTTTAAATATTATTAAAAAGAGGAAGAGAAACTGGTTGGGACATTGACTAAGAATGAACTGTATCACGAGGAATGTGCTAGAGGGTATAGTGACAGGTAAAAGAGGGAGGGGCGAAAAAGATTACAAGTAATGGACGATATCAAAACAGAAAAATCATATGTGAAGACGAAGAGGTTAGTGGAAAACCGTAGAGCGTGGAAGCTTCTCAGTTGCAACTAGTGACCTGCCAATAATGACAGAATACCTATGATGATGATGATGATGCAATAACTCGGTCCACAATCCCTCTAGCTCTCTACTGTAAAAGATAATTCAAAATTTTGCTTTCGTTCGAGAGTTGGCGCATGGAAGAACGGATACTACTCTTGAAGATGCTAAAAGACTGACTCCATTAACGAATTTTGCCGAGGAAATTGCTCTAGCTACAGAGAGTAGACAAAAAAATCTAAAAACACTTCATACAGGACATGTAAGTTGGCCTTGTATTGTACAACGTGTGTTGCGGTTGCCGATCGTTTTTTGTTTTCAATGTGTCATGTGGACCTTCCTCTTCCATCAGCAGTAACCAGTTCGCTTGTGAGCGTCGTGATGTGAAAGTGGTGCGGTAAAATGGGCGACCTTACAGACTTACAAAGAGGCATGGTCGTTGGTGCCCGTCTGGTTGGAGCTTCAGTTTCAACAGTGGCGAACATTGTGGGGGTATCGAAAGGCTGTGTCCAATGTCACGAAGGCATACACAATTCATGGGCAAACGACGTCTGCAAAGCACAACAGTGGTCGAGAGACAATCCTGTCAGATAGGGACCGGAGGATATGAAAACGGATTGTAGCAGCTAAAAAGAAGACCACTCCAATGAAAATTACGTCTGAACCCAATTCCGGCCTACAGAACCCGGTTTCATCGAAAACAGTGCGACGGGAGCTTCATAAAATGAAAATTCATGGCAGTATTGCTATCGCCAAACCCCTGGTCACAGCAGTAAATGCGAAGAGGCGTATCCAGTGCTGGAAGGACCACAAGTCGTGGACTCACGAGCAGTGGAAACACGTACTATGGTCCGATGAATCGACCTTCACCTTGTTCCCAACAACCGGTCGTGTTTACGTATGGAGAACACCGTCGTACGCCTATGATACAGACTGACTGCTCACAACTGCAAAGAATGGGGGTGTTTCTGTTACAGTATGGACAGTGATATCGTGATTTTCTGCAGGTCCCATCATAGCCCTGCATGGAATGATGAATGCTAAGGCGTATGAGGCCATTTTGGGGGACCAGGTTCTACCCATGGCCCAAATATTGTTCCCTGATTGTGATGGCATCTACCAACATGATTTGACACCCTGTTACGCAGCAAACACGGTAAAATCATGGTTTGAGGAGCATGATCAGGAGCTATTACACTTCCCCTGGGTCCCACAATCACCAGATCAGAACATCATTGAGCCATTGTGGTCTGAGTTAGAAAGGCGTGTTCGGTCTCATTACCCTCCACCAGCATCACTTAAGGAACTGGAGCATGTTTTGGAGGAACAAGAGTACAAAATTCCACACACCACGATTCAGGAGCTGTTTACTTTTGCAAACGTTTTAGATTTTTGTCCAACCCCTGTATGTATTGCAAAAATGAGAATTTAGAACATCGTTTTTGTCCTAGTTACCGTGTAAAGTAACGGATGGACATATGTACTAATATTACAATGTTGCTAAGTCCCGCTTACCTGAGTCTAATAATTTCAGACATTTAAATTTCCCAGATGTAAAACAATTGAACTCGACTGTATGCCCTCTGTCATCTTCAAAGTTATATAGACGCAGACTTACAAGGTACATTCGCCAAGTGTCCCCACGGGATTCGTGTAAAATCGACTCAAGTGCACATATTAAGTACCCCGGCCAGCATCTTAGATCCTCCATATTGGATTAAACTTTCGGTTTTTCAAATGGGAAAAGATGCAAGTGATACATCAAATTTATGTGCAATTTTCTCGAAAAATCACAGATGTAGTGAGTTTTACCGTATCTTGTACCATTTCCAAGGTATTGTATGTTAAATGTCAGGTACTAAATAAATTTGATTCAAATATAAAGTTGGGGTGTGTAACATGTGTCAGAGAAGCAATACTTAATCCATATTTGTTTTGGGTATGCTCACATTCATGTCTAGTTGCATCTAAAGAAACTAAAAGCCGTTTTCTGTTCCGGCGTTATAGTACTTTATGATTGAATTCCGGATATATGAGTGCTCATAAATATGCAAATTACTGATATGGGTCTCTGAAATTAGTACAATACACATTGGGCTGCGGAAAACTTTGCATTTGTTCAATTTTACACGAATTCCGAGGGGACACTTCACGAATGTACCTTGTTAGGGTACCCTAGGATCTGAAAGTATGAACCAAGCAGGAATAGAATTCTGATCTCACCAAAGCAAGAACACTTAACAATTCAACCATGATGAAATCTGTTGGATTGTTATGTCGTTCTACCTAAAACAAGAGAGAAAAGAAGATAATAGTTTAAAAAAATTCTGGAAAATACAGACATTGCATGTTGATGAATATTTTCTATGGTAATCAAGTACTTTTTACGCCAGCGTAATGGTGTCTTTGTAGCTAATATTTCGTGTTTATCAGAGTTGAAACCTAGTATAATGACCAAGTGTAGTTTGTTAGACACTGTCTTAATGAGCAAGAACACTTTTATCCCGCAATGATATTGAACTTTTTATGCCAGAATTAATATTTTTTAAAAATCTGAAAAACAATTTACCCCATAATTTCTTCGGCTAATGGTCTGTTAAAGCTTTGAAAACAAGTGATTTCGATGCGAAATCTTTGTCAGTGCATCTATTGTTATTTCTTACAAGTCTTATGAACGTACAGTAATTTTCATGTTGACTCGTAAGTATGTAATAGTCTTAGAGACAATTTATTGCTTTAAACACACCATATAGTCATTATCAACATAACTTTATATTAGCACTGGCAGTACACTTGGAGTAAATTAAGAAAGTTCATAGGGTATCTATCTATGTATCTATATCTAATACAATCTAATCTAATATAAATGAAATAAAGAATTTGTTTGTCTGTGTGCGTCCTGGGGACCAGATGAATGGACAGAGTTACCAAATTTTGGTCACGGGTACCTTTGTTCAGGTCTCAGACCAAGGCGAAGTGTTCTTTTTCAAAATTCGAACCAGGAGAGTTTCGAGGGGCGTTTAGCGGGACATGTAAAAGTAGTAGAAAATGACTGATATTAGTGTCAAATTCATAGTTTTCGCGTTCGCTGAGATCAATCGTGACACTTCCATTAGCGATGATTTTCAAATTCAGCTACCATTGTATGCGGGCCGAAGGTCATCTGCGGGGCTTACCGAGATATGTATAAATAATCGAAAATGACCGATGTTAATGTCAAATCCATAGCTTTTGCGGTAGCTGAGTTGAATGGTGATACTTCCACAGCCGCTGACTTCCAAATACAGCCCGTATCGACTGGGGGCCAGAAGCGATTTGTTTAAAGTTCGAACCAGGGGGTCTCAGGGGGGTGTTTACCGGGACATGTAAAAGCAGCAGAAAATGACCAACATTTGTGTAGAATCAATACTTAACGAGGTCGCTCAGATATATAGCGACACTTCCGATAGTGTCTACGTTCACATTCAGCCCGCATCGGCCAAAGGGAAAATTCTTTTGCTTAAAGGGGATATATCGTTTGTTCTTTGATTAATAGTTATTTTGTTAGGTTTTGTTTGATTTCATTCATATTATTTTGTTCTGCAACCGTATAATTTATCTGCACTTGCGAGCAGAAATTGACTTGGTCAAATGACCAGACTTTAGTTCTTTAGTTACGCCAGACATGATCACAAAATTATCTATGCATTAAACTAATTACGAAGATTGAATAACTTTGGGAGTTCAGCGTTGACCTCGTTAGTGATAACATCTCTTGGAGTGTTGTGGAGAAGAGAAAGTGATTAAAGTGAAAAGTGTTCATCTTACATTTAACATACGCATCCACATTTACTCACAAACACATATACTTTCATCCACAACTATTCTTTTCATCTATATTTAATTTATTTTCACTTTTTTCAACTTTTACACCCTGATCAACTGGGTAGCTGGCCCTCTTCGTCCTGCTGGACCTCCTCCCCAATTTTGACTTTGATACTTCCCTACTATGAGAATTTTAAACTTCTCTCGATTTTGGCGTACTACACACTTATTTCACGATTATACTGAATTTAATTTTTTAACTTATTTCAATTTTTATCAATATAAATCAGGCAATTCGACTCTCAAGTCGGCCAATAATTGCAAATGGCGGCGTCCGCCATTTGTAAATTTTCTTTTTTACAATTCTATATTAATAATTCATTTCTACACAAATAATTCACTATTTCTACATTTGTAGCACATAAAATCTTAGTTGTTGGTGCATCAAATAATTAAACACCATTAATGGTGATGAAGACAAAACAAGAATAACGTTGGATGCTAAGTTGTTGGACTGAGAAATTCATTGTTTTTCGTTCTGTGAGTTCGTATTTGCAAAATAAGCATAGACAAAACTGCAGAATGTTTTGGGAAGACGGAAAATTTTACAAGGTAAACTAGATTTTTTAAAATTTCATTCTAAATTTTGGTAAATATGTACATAAGTAAATTTGATGGTTTCGGATTTCAATTAATTGCCATTAAAGCAATCGAAAGTGTATTTTCACATTTTATTTTGATACCCATTGGTGAAAATGCTTCGAACCGAATATAGTAAACCTATGGATTGAATCTCACTATTTTGGAAGTGAAATACCGTCTGTTATTATATTAAAGATAGTTTCTTGGTTGAGTTCCGTTCATTTACATGTTTTCATGCCGACGTAGATTAATAAGGTTTTGGGATAATTTTGGAACTGGAGGGCCAAAATCAAGTAAAAAAAAAAACACCATGTTTACAGGAGAAATGAGCTGACGTACCGTAAGGGTAACTACTAAGTACTAACTTAACATAACCTAAACTAATCTAAAATAACCTAATCTAACTTAACCTAACCTAAACCAGGAAGAACACAGAAAATATAAAAAGAAAGTACAAATTTTAAGCAAGGAATTCCGGCCCCCGATTCCAAAAACATGCCAAGATTTCTTCTGATTGCAAGCATTCAAATACCTACAAGCAGACCAATTAATGAAGCAGCTAATTACTATTATTACTAATTAAGCTATGAAATAGATATACAATTAACTTATGTCCAGTAGATTTAATGATGTTCCACAAAATATGTAAGTAAAAGAAACATAGGATTGTAATGGAATAATCGTAGCACTGTATTTGTTAATAAATAAATATAATTGGAAGGTACTGATTCGATTGAGCTGAGTCATGACCTCGAGAAGTTACTGCAACCAGGTCAAACTCGAGGTCAAACGTTAACTACCTCTACAAATTATTAACTGAATTTAAACCACCCTACCTAACCTAACTTAATACTACTATTACTATTAGTGAAAACGATAATCTTTCAACAATTATTTCGAGTGTTGTTCTTAAACTTAATCTGGATGATTTGCACTTTAGTTTGCGATAATTGGCGTAGCATTTATAATTGTATATTGCGGCATACATGGAGTAGGACAATTAAATGTTGATTTTTGTTTCAGATGCCTCAACCACCAAAGAGAAAAATGTTCCGCAACAAAACGGGCACAAAATTGAACAAGTATGCGTAGAAGAAGGGCAGCAGACACACCTGAAGAACGCAAGACCAGGCGAGAAGCAGATAGGACAAGTATTCAAAGATCGAGAACAGCAAAGACACTTGATGAACGCGAGACCACACGAGAAGCAGATAGGATAGGTACGGAAAGATTGAGGGCAAGAGAGACAGCTCAAGAGCGTGAGGATAGGCTGGAAGTAAGTAGAACTGCTATGGCAACAAGAAGAGATTCTGAAAATGACACTAGCCGTCGAAGCAGATTGGAACTACAAAGGAATGCAGCACATATTTCCAGAACTGCGATTTGGAGAGAGAAAAAAAAATGCAGCTTCTTTTTTACAATCCATCATTAGACTATTCTTCTGATGCAGCATGTGTTGTTAGACATATGTCGATTTCTTGTCAATACTGTGGAGCTCTGAAGTGGAACACTGAAGCTCCTGGTATATGTTTTTCTAGTGGAAAGGTTCAGTTGCTAGCCTTAGCTGATCCTGCAGAGCCACTTCGTACGTTATTGGACGGGGATCCACAAGAAGCTAAATATTTTGGAAGATACATTCGGCGTTACAACTCATGCTTCTAGATGACGTCGTTCGGCACTACAAGAGAAATTAGAGAACCTGGATACATACCTACTTTCAGAATCAAGGGCAAGTGTACCAATTTATCGGCAGTTTTTTCCCTCTGAAGAATGAACAGCCGAAGTTTCTTCAGATATATTTCACTGGAAACGATACAGAACAGGCCGCAATGCGTTGCAAATATTTTCCGGGAGTAAATGAACAACTGATACTACATCTACAACAAATGTTGAATCAGAAAAACAATTATAGTCGGGAATTGAAGTCTACAATAGACAAAATGACACCTGAAGCAAAGATAGTCATCTATGCTGATAGAACTCCAGATGGTGAACAGTGGAAAATTTAATGCACCGAGTACATAAGAGGTTGCCGTTATCATGACCGGAGACAACTATATTCCAAGATATATCATAATCCATACAAAAAGCAGCCGAACTGAAAGAATAGTAGACACTCACAGACAATATGGCGCCTTTCAGCATCCTCTGATGTTTTCGCAAGGTGAAGACGGACATGATTTTGAATTGCGCCAGAATTAAAAGATAAGTGCAATGGATTTTTACGCGTATAGAATTATAGTACGCTCTTTAACTTTCAACATTATACTAACTTGCAAGCAGCTTTTTCATCAGTTCAGTGTCGATATGTATCTGAAGATTGAATCAGAACGACTACGATATATTCGACTCAACCAGAAGAAACTTAGAGTTCATGAGTATGTTCACCTGAAAGATGCTGTTATAAATGATGGAAAGTATGTGATGTTGGTCGACTTGGGGTTCATGGTCCTTGCGGAATCGTCAACCCCCGTTCTGCATGCATGAAAAATGGTAAGTGCAGCAAACGATATCCATGTTCATTTCTTATATACACATACAGTAGAGAGGACGGTTACCCGCTCTGTCGTCGAAGAAGTCCAGAAGATGGAGGATTTACAACAAATATAAACCTACGAGGTTCAGAAGTAATTATAGACAACAGATGGATTGTCCCCTACTGTCCGTTACTGCCAAGAAGATTGAATGCTCACATTAATGTAGAATACTGCAGCTCCATCAAGTCTATGAAGTATGTATGCAAGTATGTCAATAAAAGATGCGACATGGCTGTTTTTAACTTGACCAGCGCTGACGAGAAATGCTTCAATGAGGTTTATCAGTATGAAATGGAAAGAAGGGATGCGGCACAGGATCGACACGGCACAGGATCGACACGGCATACGACCGACAATTCAGCTCAGAAACCTGTTTCGGTCCTGTGCCGTGTCGATCCTGTGCCGTTTCGGTCCTATGCCGTGTCGATCCTATGCCGTTTCGGTCCTGTGCCGTTTTGCTCTCACGCCGCTGCTCTGAAATAATTTAACTTTTAATCATGTGCCTAAAAAAATAATATTTTTATTATCTGTTTAATCTTTGCTCTTACAAATTATAAACTCCTGTCGATTCTATGCCTGTGCAAGTTATATGCATAGAATACGTACGATCGAAACAGCATAGAGCCGACACGGCATAGGACCGAAACGGCACAGGATCGACACGGCATAGGACCGAAACGGCACAGGATCGACACGGCATAGGAACGAAACGGCACAGGATCGACACGGCGCAGGACCGAAACGGCATAGGACGCACGATCATCGCCACTGCGTAGGATCTATAAACCCAAAGATTTATTTCTCATAAAAGCAATCAGAGCCCTGTCAATTGATTTTAAAATATAAGAATTATAAGATATTTACTATATGAATATTAATAATTGTGAGTGACAAAAGAATGATAGTGCTAAATGAACAAAATATAATTTCTTGTGTGCTTGGTCAAAACCATTTCTATATGTATGGATATTATTATTATTATTATTATTATTATTATTATTATTATTATTATTATTATTATTATTATTATTATTATTATTATTATTATCATCATCATCATCATCATCATCATCATCATTATTATTATTATTATTATTATTATTATTATTATTATTATTACGTTTAACTCGTTTTGAAATCATGGCCTGATTACACTAGAAAGCGAAAGCCATGAGAAATGTAAGCTAAGTAGTAATATGGAATACTTTTAATGTTGCTCACTAGAGGAAACACTGCTCGCATGTCTTCTCGTCTCGATATCGAGACCACAAGAGATTTTTTAATAAGAAGCTCAGTTGGGAAGTAATAACTGAGCCGATGGCTCGAGCCGGCTCGCTTGGGGTGAACCATCGGCTCGAGCTGGCTTGGTTGGGATGAGCCATCTGCTCGGTTCGGCTCATCTGGGCCGAAGGATCTAGCTGACTCGGTTCGGTGAGCTGTTGGCTCGGCTCACTTCTCGGTTCGGGTCGATAGTGAGTGCGCTGTGAGCCGAGCTGCTCAAGTTGTTGACAATTCTAAACTCGGGGCGAACAGTTTTGAAGATATTTGGCCAGTGCCCTATAACTTTTAACAATGTTTAGCTTGAGCCCGAATACTCAACCTAAACCCTCAATCCAAATTCACAAGCTCGTGAACAATATCCTTGACTCCTAGAATTCACGACTACCGAGGTTAGCAATCAACTAGCTTTTTAGTATTCAAATACAGACCGCGTATCTTTCATGTTTAATCACAGTGTTGTTATAATTATAATTATAATAATTATTTATTATTAATAATAATAATAATAATAATAAAAGTTGTACTAGTAGTAGTACTAGTATCATTGATAACCTATATTGTCTATGCAAGATACTTGAAGAGAATACCGGTACTCGAAACTACACACCAGATTTGGCTCGACTCGACCCTAACGCTGGTACGAGGGCTAGTCAAGAAAGACTTGGACTGATTTTTTTTCTAGGCAATTTATTATTACTCAGCAACAGGCACATGAACCTTTTCAAAGTAGTCCCCGCCCATTTGAATGCACTTTTTCATTCGAGTCTTCCAGTCCTCAAACACGTGTCGCAGGCCATTCTTTGAGAGGTCCTTCAAAACCGCCTCCGATGCCTTCAGAACCTCGGAATTATCGGAGAAGCGGCGTCCACGCAGTCTGGATTTTAGGGCAGGGAATAAAAAAAAGTCGCACGGTGCGGTAGGCGTCTCCACCATCCTCAAACCTTTGCAACAGCTCCCTGCAAGTCTCCACTCGAACGGCCTTCTGCTCTGGTGTCAGGAGTCGCGGAATCCATCGCGCACACACTCGGCTCATGTGGAGGTGGTCATGCAAAATTTTGAAGGCACTGCCATGAGATATGCGTAGTGCGGCTGCCAGATCGTCGATACTGATGCGGCGATCTTCTCTAACAATGACTGCTGCCGTGTTAATGTTCACCTCAGTAACAGCTGACGCTGATACACCTGGTCCACCATCTTTCGTGATTGTCATTCGGCCCTCTTTAAACTCTTTGAACCACCAGAACACGGTACTTCGTGGCAGAGCGTCATCTTTGTAGGCTGCTCTCAACATTCCTAGAGTTTCTGTTGCACTTTTCCTCAGGCGATAGCAGAACCGTATAGCTGCAAATTGTTCATCTCGTAATGACTCCATTTCTTCTACAGGCGACTTCTAGAGGCGGCGCAGAACATCACCTGCAATAAAAAGTCGTGGTTACCAAACATGCAATGATTCCTTAACAACATTTTATATATGTGCACAGCAAGACCCACCCTACTTGTATGCCAAACTATGAAGCTCCAGCGTTAACAGAACTGCCGGGAAAAAAATCAGTCCAAGTCTTTCTTGACTTGCCCTCGTATAAAGGAGAAACCAAGCTCTCTTGAAGCAAAGGAAAAGAATTCTAGGTGTAAATAGAGAAACCGGGCTCTATGTCCCGCCTGCACACTTGATTATAAAGAATCCTTCACATGACCCAGGAATTCCAAATATTGTGTGAATACATATGGGGCAAAAGTAAGCTGCATTAAACGGTTTCCTCCTCGTAATATGTAATTCCGTGGAATATGGTACTTCTGTGCACAGAAGCAACAAAAGTGGACGAAACAAGGAATGTTGTACACGTTGCATAACGATACAAAGAAGTGCGCTGGAACAGCATACTTGATTTATCCGTTAGGTGAATCTTCTCCCAGGAATACTTTTGATGGCGTTTTCCCCTTCCTTCGGGTTGGCAAACCTAAATTTTTCCTTGAGCTATGAAAAACTTCATTGCTATTGTGAATATACCAAAATACTATCCTAGTGTAGACCACTTACATTTTGATTTTGTCATTGCTGGAGAAATTTTCTAAAAGGAAGCTCGTTGAAAGTACATTTTAAAAAAAGGATAGTCCTTTTTCGACATCCTAATGTACAGATGGTGATCAGAAAAATGGAAACACCTGTAGTTGGCAACACGTCAGATGTATGGGTTGGCAGTGGTGTCGTGCGCCCGCAGCGCCGGACCGCTGGTGGTGGTGTGTTATGTCGGTCTCCATACTACGTCAGGCGCAGTGGAACAGCAGTGTCCAGTGGCTGCAGTAGACGGAGGTACTGTAAAATGTGAGATCTCTCAGATTTTCAAAGAGGGCAAATTATTGGTGCTCGGTTATGTGGAGTGAGTATGACGGCAGTGGCTACTGTGTTAGGTGTGTCGCGTGGGACAGTGTCGAAGGTGATGACGGCCAACACAACACACGGGAAAACCACATCGGGTAGGGATGGTATCGAGACGAGACTTTGTGCAGTCTCGGTCTCGTCTCGGTAGATAAGTAGCGGTCTCGGTCTCGATCTCATCTCGAGTCAAAAATAGCCGTCTCGGTCTCGTCTCGGTCAGCAGATGCTTGTCTCGATTTCGTCTCGGGTCTCGTCTCGAAAGTGTCGAAATAAATAGTGTGAAATTAAAATTGTGAAAGTATTATTATCGTACAGTCTGTCGTTTTCGCTTCTTATTTTTTGCCTTCATTCTTGATTTAGAATTATGGTATGATGTACCTCTTCGTAGCTAATTTGCTATCGCTAATGCTTTCCATGCGTGTGTTCCAGGTTCAATCATCAGTGTGGGTATAATATACCTGGGATAAAACCCTAATAGTAACCCTTATTTCACTTTCAGTAATAGACTTTGTCTCATATAGCCTCAGTACTGCCTATACAATTAGAATCTATTAAATTAACTCCAGTACTATACAGTAGTTTATTTCCTTCCTTTGAAACAGAGTTGTTCAATACCTCCTAACGGATAACGCAACACATAGCAACACGAATGTATTTAATCGTACCGAAATTGAAATTTTACAATTTCTCAGTTACTATCCAATACATTCTGCTTTGTCATTTTAAAAACAGAATATAACGGTCATTATCTTAACATATAGAGTAAATTATTACTACAATATATTTTGTTTCAAATTGATCAAATGCTTTATTACCGTTTCACATCTCAGTGTTTAATTGACACTTTAAAACAGGCACTTCCTTAACCTTGTGGTGGAAGATACGACACTCATCTTTGCTGTCTGTGGTCTCTGGTTGGATCACCAAACAAGTTATATTCAAAGTCCGATGCTTCGTATAGTATGCGTCTCACTTTAAGTACATTCTGTTTCTTATACAAGTTCATAATGTCGTAATGTATTACACAAGCATATATTCAGTGTCGTAACATAGATTAAGCTTATTCCTGAGCTCTCAGCGCTGCATGTTATCTTTATTAGAGAAAACTAATCATGCGTTCATTACGCTGAAATTTTATATTGATTGAAAATTACTTGCGAAACATGGACACACATATTATATAAGTATACAGGTAATTCGAGCTATCTGTATCTATTTTCTCTGTCCCGGCAAAAGAAGTGATTCTTAACTTTCTAGTTTTCTTTTCTATTAATTTTCGTAGTTTTGCTGCAATATGAAGGATCAACAATATTTTTTTTTCGCTGTACGAATTTCGTTAAATTTTGGATCCGTTTTTACCCAACCTTACCTAGTAAAAGTTATATATATATATATATGAATTTTAAATTTTAGAGGTAGACTATGCTAAGTCACTTTTTGGTCGAAATTGAGTTAACTATACTTTTTTTTTTAAAATATACTATATTCTTTCCAGTGGTGTAATAATGTAAGCCTAAAAGCAACCTATTACTTTGTAACTGCTTAGTATAGTTTGAAAACAGTACTATAGGTCTTAATTAAGGAACCGGATTTTCGCTTCTCCTGTAAAATTGCGAAATTGTGACTTGGTTTAGTTTACCTCTGAGGTCCAGATATAATAAAGTCATAGCCATAATCATAATCAACCATTATCAATCCACTGCTGGATGAAGGTCTTTCCAAGTCTTCTCCACAACTATCTATCTTGACCAATTCTTTTTCAGGCCACTCCCCAGTTGTTCTTGATTTCGTCAAACCTTCTTGTATAAGGACGTTTCCTAGGCTGTTTCTATCTCGTGGTATCCTGTCTAGAATTGTTTTTGTCCATCGATCATAATTTCTTGCAATATGTCCAGCACATTTTCCAGCCCATGCTAAAAATAATTTTATTAGTACCAGTCATTAATTGCCAAATAATTCTTTCTATTTTATACATTTGGCCTACAAATAGTTCAAATCCGCTACTCTTGAAGCACAGAAACGCTAGTTTCTGATCTTTGTGTTGAATCTGACAACACTGACTCAATGATTTAAATCAACACAATATGAGGACCTCCATTTGGTCTAGTGGCTTGACTTTGTTTCGCGTGGTTCCGAATTCGATTTCCGGTGGGGGTACAGTTGAACGACCGAAGTGGTTCGGATTCCATTATAATCATTAGCTCCACGTCTGCTTTAGACGCTCTAGCATAATCGTGAGACGTTAAACTAAAACAAACCAAACTAAAAATCAACACAGAGTGTATTACTAACTGTAAGTCCTTAAATAATTTGCATATAGCTATATGGTATGGATCGAGTTTGAGGTGGTCGGTAGTCAAACAAAAAAACAAGTGAAATGTAAGTAGGGTGTAATTAGAACTTTTAATTAAGTATGGTTTTGTGTATATCAGGCCTAAGGCTAAGGGGAACAACTCTTGTTACTAAAAAGTTATCAGTTACATTTAATTTCAGTTACAATTTGCATTTACATGTATTGCTGGAACCAAAACTTTGACATTAACATTAACATTATAAAGACTGTGAAAAACATCGTCTTTTGAAAACATTCTTGTACCATATGACAAATTACGTGTAATTTAAAAATATTTTGCAGTTTAGCTACGTTATTTTCACTGTATTTAGAATAATATCTAGCATTTATTTAAGATGGCAACACTGCTTAAATAATGGAAGTGCGACTTGTAATTAAAACCACCAGAAACTATTGTTGTAATGTTATAGAAGCAAACTAAAGCACCAATCATTATAAAAATTTAACATAAATACGATATTTTAAGCAGTATAACAATCACTATCCAAGTGCTTGGTATCTCTGAAACGGTTTGAAATAACAATTGTTGTAAATGACATTATGATCACTTAAGTATTTTGGAAGAATCTACATGATGAGACGTGATATGTCAGCAAGTTTTCGAAGTAAAGTCTTCAGAAAAAGTTATTTTTTTCATTTCTTATAACTTTGTTCCTTCATTCATTCGAAATGCATTATGCCATGATCATAGTATTTGACGCTACGATACAAATAATGAGCATTGCACCATTCCATTTGAGTTATTAGTCATCTCCAAAATGTTGATGTTAGTGATACTGTATTGTCCTTTGTTACACGGAATAATGTATGTGGTATTGTGGTTTTATTTAATATCTAAATTAGAAATAGGTAATACTTTACATAATGCAATTTGAGAAAATAAAACTTCATTTTGCGTTAGCAACACTGCTTCTTTATCTAGTGATATTGTAGGGTATCTAGAAGAATTTTTCCTTCAATATTTCACACAACATGGTACAAAATTTCAGCATTTTGAATATATATATATATATATATATATATATATATATATATATATACGTGGATCCAAGGGGCTATATTCCCCCTTAACGCTCAGGTATACACTGAATAAAATGAGCTTCATTCCTGCTTTACACTGGATAAAAAGGCAAAGTATGGTCCCTCATCTCCCCTCCCGGCCCTCAAGCCCCTCCCTTTATCATATCCTAGATCTGCGCCTATATATATATATATATATATAGAGAGAGAGAGAGAGAGGAGATTATGTACAACAGCAGTGGATTTTGTTTCGGGAGAGGCTTGAGGATCGGGTATGAAACCTTTGTGTTGTACGTGTAATGTGAAAAAATGATCATAAATATATTTCGGGAGGGGCTTGAGCCCCATACCTACCCCCTAAATACGCCACTGTACATCAGTCAACCGTTCCCATATTAGCTCACACAGCAACGAAACAAATTTTGAGTAAAGGCAAAATAACTATCAATATTCGAGACGAGACCGAGACTTTCGAGACTGACCGAGGTCTCGTCTCGATTTATAGAGGTCTGTCTCGATCTTGGTCTCGTCTCGGTATGTAAAAGTCCGTCTCGGTCTCGGTCTCGTCTCGGTATATAAAAGTCCGTCTCGGTCTCGGTCTCGTCTCGGTATATAAAAGTCCGTCTCGGTCTCGGTCTCGTCTCGAATTATCGAGACGATACCGAGACTAGTCTCGGTACCATCCCTAACATCGGGGAAGCGGTACAGTGGGCGGAAGAAAATCATGAGTGACAGGTCACACCGGGTATTAAAGCGCATTGTCACGCAGAACCGTCGTGCCACTGCGGAGCAAGTGACGGAGGAACTCAATCAGCCTCTCCCCCACCCTGTTTCGACAATCACAGTCCGCCGCGAATTACATGACATGAACTTACGAGGTCGTGTTGCACGGGCCAAACCGCTCATCAGGGACCATAACGCTTTCGCACGCCGCAAATGGTGCCGCGACCATGCAACTTGGACCGTTGAGGACTGGAAACGTGTGATATGGTCGGATGAGTCATCCTTCACCCTATCCCCACCACGGGCCGTGTTTATGTGTGTAGAACGCCCAAAGAAGCTTATGATCTGCAGTGTCTCCGCCCAACTGTGAAACATGGCGGAGGCTCGGTGATGCTGTGGGCTGCCATATCATTGTTTTCATTGGGTCCTGTGGTCACACTTAGCGGACGAATCACTGCCAACAATTATGTCGCAATTTTAGGAGACCACTTGCATCCTATGGTCCGGATGTTGTTCCCGGACAATGACGCCATCTTCCAGGGTGATAATGCACCCATTCACTCAGCTGGCGTTGTTGCAGCGTGGTTTGAGGAACATCGGGATGAAGTTCAACACCTCCCCTGGCCCGCCCAATCCCCAGATCTCAACATAATTGAACATCTGTGGTCCGTCTTGGAAACACGACTCCAGCGATGATTTCCCCTCCATCCTCTCTCACAGAACTGACTGATGCCCTGCACGAGGAATGGTGTAAAATTCCACTTGCTACCATTCACGACCTCTATGCCTCCATCCCACGTCGCATCAAGGCTGTTCTGAAGGCGAAAGGTGGCCCGACACCATATTATTCTGGTAAGTTGCAATTTCGTTCAGGTGTTTCCATTTTTCTGATCACCATTTGTACTTTAGAGCTGTATGGAATACCTACACGGAGGAATACCTACGGAACTATCGTCCCTTGTGTGTCAATTGCGAGTGGCTTGCAGAAGGCTGTCTTGCAGTTTTATTGTGGAATGGCATCAATTAGCATGGCTGAGTTGTAATAAGCATCTACGCAACTTGTGAGTGATATACATAGTCAGATGCTCTACTGTTACACGTGTAATTGCTGTATAACAGAATGGAAAGTGTTGCGTTCAACGGTAGAGGGTTGTGTCCAGGTATTTAAGGTCGTGTAAAAGTGTAGACGTTGGTGTTTAAGTAAAATTGATTGTGTTAACCTGTACACGTCTGCGCAATGGAAATTTACCCTGTCCACGAGCTGGCAGATATGCAACTCATTTATGGAGTAGCAAGGGGCAATAGCCTAGAGGCGAGGCGTTTATATCGTGACCGTTGCGCTCAAAAGAGAGTAACTTTCCTTGTATTTTTCCACGCCTCCATATTCGACTTCGAGAGAGGGGTCCCTTCAGTTTCTCGTACGTGAAATCGGAGGAAATAGCCCCATATGGACAGCTGAACTTGAAGACAGCGTACGTCGGATGATCAGAGACCGTCTTGAAACTATCATGTGTATGGCGTAAAAATCCACATGCAACTCTAGTAAACGATCAGCAGCAGAAATTTGGTGTGGTATGGTGGATAATTTTGTGGTAGGATCTTATTTATTACCGGCCTGCCTGTGTGGGAGTACGTATCTTTTATTTTTACGTAATTTTCTCCCAAAATTGGTAGAACATGTGCCCTTGAACATAAGACAGCAGATGTGATTTCAGTATGACAGTGCACCTGCATATTTTGACAGGAATATGCAGACTTACCTAAATGAAACATTCCCAGATCGTTTGATTGGGAGAGAAAAACCCTGTTATGACAACCTCGTTCATCCTACTTCACGCCGCTTGATTTTTTTCTTACGTATGAAACGCCTTTTGTGTGCAACTCCGGCCACGACAGTCGAAGAACTTGTAGCTCGATTTAATATAGTTGCGGCAATCATCTACGAAATTTCAGATGTGCTTGACCACACGCGGAAAAATTTGCTTCGCCGATGTCATCTTTGCAATGCGGTCAACGGTCGACAATATCAGACTGTGAACTGTTATTCTTCATAGCTGTCTCGTGTACACATACTGCATTGCAAAAATATTGTACAAGGTACCTCTGAGTATTTCACAGTTATCCTACCTTGTACGAAACAGAATAAATCGATAGTTTGAAATTGTATTTCTTTCTTTCCTTGTGCAATACGCGCAACACCTCGAGTATCGTCGAATTTCATTCTTTCTGTACTCGTAGTTATTATCTTCCACGGATTTACGCATTACGGGGAGGAAATCTTTTAATGCAGCTTACTTTGGCTCAAATTATATTCACATAATTTGTGGGAATCACTGTTGTTATGTGAAGAATCCCTTATACTCTAGTTCATCATACATGATCTTTTGCCCCTGACTGTCTTATGCACAGTCGTTATAAACCTACTCTGGATCAAAGTTATTTTTTCCATTTTTACACACTCTTAAGTTGAACAGGAAGCCGTTCATTGATCATCCGTTACCATTAGCATAGAAGTTATAATTGTGATAAGCTAAAGACTTCGTTTCATTTAAATTCTTCTTCCGAGTCCAGGAATCACCTCCAGACGTTCATTACATTAATTAAGTTACACCCTATATATATAATGATAAAAAATAATACCGATATTAGTGTCGATGAAATAGTATTTGGAGTCACTCAGACGAACAGTAACACTTCCGATGCAATTTAAATCCATACTCAGATACCATTGCCCTTTATGCTCAAAATGAAACTATTCTCCCCGTGCGAAGAACGGGTATTCTGTTAATAATTTATTATTAAACATCACACCATAAAATACATAGTGTATCACGTAATGTACACGTTATACTGTTACTTGCTTAATGTATAAATGGAGGATGAAGGACTATTATTGGATCAAAAGATCCAATATATTTCAGACAAAAAATTTCTTGTAGGCTTTATATCTGGAGAACAACATATAGTGTACCCAAACCTAAACTATGACTGAACTCACAAGGAAAGGTCACGCAGTGGCTCCGCTGAGATCCGAACGAGACAATTGTGTTTGCATTTGAAATGCTGTAACTAGATGAATCCCAAAGTTATACGTGCCACCGGAAGGAATATCGTGAGTTACAACGTATTTTGTAATGTAAGAACTACAAACAAATTACATGGCAGAATAGTTTGAACCGAGTCACTTGTTCGGAAACGGTTGGGTAAGTGGAAAACTCAGCCAACACGTATCCCATCATTTTCAACGACAAACTTTTTGGGGTAAAAAAACTTTGTCCCAGGGTCCCCCGCAGGGTCCCAGATGGAGTCCAACTCAAAATTTTCAAATGGCAAGGGGGGTTAAGTGGCACATCATTTGAAAGCTGTTGTAAAATGAAAGAAAATGCAGCAGGTCTCGACTCTCTACAACAACCCTGTGCAAAATGGCGACGGGTCAAAATGTAAACAAAAACTTAATTGAAAAGTCCATGGTCACCCCTATAAATCGGAAATGGTGAGACAAATGTGAAAACAGAAAAGGATGTGTGATATTATTTTCAAAGTATAACGATTTAAGTGAAAACCTCTTGTCCCAGAGTCCCCACATGGTCCCAGGTGAGGTCCAACTAAAAAATATCAAATGGCAAGAGAGGTAGGACATCGTTTGAAAGCTCTTGTTAAGAGAAAAAAGATGGAGCACGTCTCGACTTTCTACGACAACCCTGTCCAAAATTGCGGTGGGTCAAAATGTAAACAAGTTGGAAAACAATCCAAGATGGCCGCTTAAAACATATATGGAAAGGATAAGCATACCAAACTCTGAAGCTAGGAAAACAAATTTGGCATTAATGTTGATTAGTAAGTGACTAAAATATGCAAAATGTTCAAAAACGCGACATCTTGAGTTCAAAATGCCGCACTATGTATCGAACGCATATCCAGCTCACACCACTGGTGTTGGAGAAGTGAACGTTTATGGTTAATAGTCCACAAAATATCAAAGAGTATAATCTGTAATCCAATATGGCTGCCAGCGTGAAAAATGAGTTTGTATATAAACATGTTATTTCTTGGAATACTGTGTCCAAGCCAACAAAGTTTGACGCAGTTCGATGTACTGAAATGACTTACATATGTTTGGTACTACTTGCCAATTTTGCAAATGATTTTTTTTATTTGGTATTGTTTGAAGTATTGAGATCAAACAAACGAATGACATACAAATGTAACCATCACGATTACGTTACAATAGAGCCCCCAACTTACTGGTGCAGCAAGTTCTTTCTGTATGAACTACGTATGACAAAATTAGAAAAATACCCGAAGGTATTCAACTTTTTTTTTTTTTTTTTTTTTTTTTTTTTTTTTTTTTTACTATAGTAGGAAGTCATAGTTGTGTGTTCATCGCATATTCGTTATATTCAAGTAAATAATGCCGAGAGAACCGTGATGAATGTGCATTAAGAAGAAACCATATATATGTTGTTACCGAATGAAATAATAGTTGAAGTGAATCGAAATTCAATTGTTGTTTAGTCTTCCTAGTATTTCTAAATACATAATAGAGAAAAATAGAGATTTAGATTTGTACTGTTATGAATGACAGGTTTTAAGCACCTTGGATTCAAGGTGGCCATATTTTTCAATTAAGTTTTTATTTACATTTTGACCCGCCACAATTTTGGACAGGGTTGTCGTAGAAAGTCAAGACTTGCTCCATCTACTTTCATTTAAGAAGATCTTGCAAACGATGAGCTTCTTAACCTCTCTTGCCATTTGAAACTTTTTAGTTGGACCCCACCTGGGACCCTGTGGGTACCCTGGGACAAGACGTTTTCACTTAAATTGTTGTACTTTGAACATAATGCCAGACTCCCTTCCTATTTTCAAGTCTCACCATTTCCGATTTATAGGGGTGACCATGGACTTTTCAATTAAGTTTTTGTTTACATTTTGACCCTCCGTCATTTTGCACAGGGTTGTTGTAGAGAGTCGAGACTTGCTGCATTTTCTTTCATTTTACAACAGCTTTCAAATGATGTGCCACTTAACCCCCCTTGCCATTTGAAAATTTTGAGTTGGACCCCGTCTGGGACCCTGCGGGGGACCCTGGGACAAAGTTTTTTTTACCCCAAAAAGGTTGTCGTTGAAAATGATGGGATACGTGTTGGTCGAGTTTTCCACTTACCCAACCGTTTCCCAACAAATGACTCGGTTCAAACTATTCTGCCATGTAATTTGTTTGTAGTTCTTACATTACAAAATATGTTGTAACTCACGATATTCCTCCCGGTGGCACGTATAACTTTGGGATTCATCTAGTTATAACATTTCAAATGCAAACACAATTGTCTCGTACGGATCTCAGCGGAGCCACTGCGTGACCCTTCCTTGTCAGTATGATGTGCTTAGTGCCTGAAAAATACGAAAACTCGATTTAGGGGCCATTGAAAAATTCTGTTGCCCTTGATCCAAAAAATCTAATATATTTCATTCAATAAAAAATAAATCTTGTACGTCTTATATCTGAAGAACTACATATAGTGCAGCCAAACCAAAACTATCACTTAACTCAGCATGATGTGCTTATTCCGAAAGAAATACGAAACCTTGATTTAGGGACCATCCAAACGTTTGTAGCCCCTGATCCAAAAAGTCAAATATATTTCATTCAATCAATAATTTTATTGTATGTCTTATATATGGAGAACTACATATACTGTAACCCAACCCAAGATATCACTTAACTCAGTGTGATATGCTTATTGCGTAAAAATATGAAAAGTCGATTTAGGGACCGTCCAAAAATTTTGTGGCCCGTTATAAAAAAATCCAAAATATTTCATTAATCGAAATTTTTCTTGTACTCCTTATACCTGGAGAACTACACATCTGGAGAAAACTCGATTTAGAGACCGTTCGAATATTTTATGGTAACTGATCCAAAACTTAATATTAGCCAAGATCATAATATTTTGATCCATTTTTTAGATCATTCCTAAAATTCTTGTTTTTATCCAATATTTCTTTTAAACAGTATCACTCTCTTTGTTCTCAATATGAAATGTATCAAGCAATTATAAAGCATTGCTTATTATCCAATTTGTATTCGGTGTAGAGCTTCAATTTTCTCAAAGTTTCAAATAAGATAATGAAATATGATTTACTATCGGAATTCGTGTCAGGTATTATTATTACTTTTATTGGTGTTTTCCTTTCTTTCAATTGTTAAAACAAGAAACTTCCTTGCACTGTCATAAAATATGTGCTCTTTTCCAATAGCATAATAGGTGCTCATATAATTTTAAACTTTGAAATTAAGAATTGAATCAGTACAAGAAGTACAATTTGGATAACGAATGATTTATAATTAATGTTTAGTGGCGTACTGAAGGAAAGGGATTAAGGACTTTAAAACCCCCCTTGAGCAAGGTATTATGCAAAATTAAGCACGTTTATCATATTAGCACGTTTATATATATTAACACTTGATATTATATAAACTTGTGTTCCTAAAGCCCCTGAACCCCCTAAACATTTGCATAGAGTACTGATTGTGTTTCTCTTATTATTTTAACCGTTTTATGCTTTGAACGAAATTTGAAGTGCAGGGACCCTGTGAAGGTGACCACCTTTACTATCAAAATTTCTTTAATGGTTCTCAGTTTTTCTTCAAAACACCCAATAACGAACGAAAAATAAATGATTGAGTTTGATTTTGAATCGAAATTTGAAATACCACCAAAAAGTTGGCCCACCCAACCTTATTTTGTAAATGCCTCTTAATAATTTTCAAAACAAACTATTTTCTCTTCAAACCAATCAATAAGAAAGGAAAACACGTTATTAGCTTGAGTATTGAATCGATATTTAAGAGCAGAAAAAACAGTATGAAGTTGACCACCAAATGTATCCTGCAAATAGATATATTTTACTAGTTGTTTTGAAACAAGTGATTTTTTCTTCAAAATAAGCAACCCCGCCCCCCCCCCGAAACAAATCACCTTCATCAACATTATTTCTTAATTATATTCTTATGTTTTTCGAATCAAATTACTTTTCTTCCAAACAAGCAACAACAAATCCATATCAAACGATTGATTTTGGTCTTGAATCGAAATTTGTAAGTAAAGGAATCAGATTGAATTTGATCACATTCTAAATTTATTTTGTAAATCTCTTTCTCTATTTTTTCGAAACAAGCGATTTGCTCTTAGAAACAACCAATAAGAAACGCTTGGCTTCGGTTTTGATTCGAGACTTTAAAGTGGAGCCAATATGAAATTCCATCACACATTTCTCTTGAAAAGATTCTTTATGCTTTTCGAAACAGACTATTCTTTTTCAAAATAATTAATAGCATACGCATATCAAACAATTGATTTTGATTTTCAATCAAAATTTTAAGTGGAGGAACAAGGGTAAATTTGGCCATATACCAACTTTATTTTGTAAACATCTCTTTATGTTTTAAGAAAGATACGATTTTTACTATTTTTTCTTCAAAAAAGTCAATAACAAACGAAAAACAAACGATTGGCTTCTGATTTCAATTCGAAATTTGAAAGGAGGCAACTTCACATAGGTGCATTGATTCCCTTTAAAAATTCCAAATTTCCAAACGCAAATTCTAAGCCTACAGTTTTAAAATTGCAGTTACATGTACATACTTCAACTTAGTATACATAAAAAATTACAACATTATAAAAATATCAGACAAATAACATTATTTATTCGGTATTGAAATCCTCGAATCAACTATTGGAGTTATTTAGCGCCACTTTTTAAATATCACAAAATTAAAGGTGTGGGACATGGATATATTACGAACAGTATTTTTATACAATTTGTATATATATATATATATATATATATATATATATATATATATATATATATATATATATATATATATATATATATATATATATATAATTTTTTAAAAATAGACCATTTAGAATTATTTATCCTTACAGTTTTTTATATCCACAAATTCAGGGTGAGGGATATGCGGTATTGATATATTCAGAAAGTGTTGACCACCCTACAGAATGTCGATCCTATGCCGTTTCGGTCCTGTGCCGTGTCGATCCTATGCCGTTTCGGTCCTGTGCCGTGTCGATCCTGTGCCGTTTCGGTCCTATGCCGTGTCGATCCTGTGCCGTTTCGGTCCTATGCCGTGTCGATCCTACGCCGTTTCGTTCCTATGCCGTTTCGATCGTATGACGGTTCTCCCCTATATATCCTTAAGAAAATAATTGTTACTTAATATTGCGTAATTATAAAATAATGTATTTTTTATTATTTCGATCGTATGAAGGTTCTGCTGTCGATCCTGTGCCGTTTCGGTTCTGTGCCGTGTCGATCCTATGCCGTTTCGGTTCTGTGCCGTGTCGATCCTATGCCGTGTCGATCCTACGCCGTGTCGATCCTATGCCGTGTCGGCCCTACGCCGTGTCGGTCCTGTGCATGTAACCCATGGAAAGATACGTCAGCAGTAATGAAGCCGTTTGGAGAATACTGAATTTCCCGATTCACGAGCGCCACTCAACAGTTGTTCACCTGACGGTTCACCTGAAGAATGGGCAACGAGTGTACTTTACGGAACAAAAATGCAGCTGAACATGCTCAAATTCCTGAAAAAACGACCCTCACATCCTTCTTCAAACTTTGCGTGGAAGATGAGTACGCCCGTACTCTTCTTTACTGTGAAATTGCGAAGTACTTCATGTGGAACAATCACACGAAGAAGTGGAACTACCAGAAAATTGGACAAAGTCATCCACAATTTGCTGGAATCAAATCGAGTGATGCACTTGGTCGTGTGTACACTGTTCATCCCAATAATTGAGAGTGCTTCCACTTGCGTCTACTTCTGCACCAAAATCTTTTTAAGATCTGAAGATAGTTGAAATAACTGTTTGCAACACATACAAAAAAGCTTTGTGCAACAGCTCACTCTCCAAAGATACTTCGTAACCTTTTTGCTGTCATGTACCATGTTGAATCCCCGACAGGTATGGATGAACCACCGGGAGAATTTATCAGAAGACGTACTTCATCAAGTAAGAATTCAACAACAAAATACTGAATTGGTATACAACGACGTCATCTTTAACAAAGCGGCCATCAGTATTGAAGAAAAGGTGAAATTCTTAAGTGGGTCAACTTTGGATGAATTCGGATTGCCCCGACCTTTTCTCGACCTTGACGACTTAAGAGAAGAAGTTAATTGAGAATTAAAATATGACATTACTGAGCTCACAAACTACTTGGAGGAGTACGAGAACAAGATTATAAAAGGTCAAAGAAATGCTTTTAAAGGATTATAAGGCCGTTATTGAGCAAACTGGTGGAATATTCTTTGGATTCTCCAGGTGGAACTGGAGAAACATTTCTCCTCAATCTAATTTTGGCTAAGGTCAGGCAAAGAAAGGAAATTGCTTTTGCTGTTGCTTCACACTGGCGCAAATCCCGAGGGGATGAGTGGGATATGTCCCCCTCAATCTTGGAACTACAGTCCCCCCAATAATTCGATTTGAAATGAGTGTTTTTTTTGGGGGGGAAGAAATGTGATTTGTGTCTGACTGCCACTTCATTTACATTCCTGTTATATCGTATAAAACAGTTCAACTCAGAAATCTGATTCATCTACCGTAACATGAGCTTCATCTCCCTCCCCACAGAATAAACCTTTAGTCTGCCCACCTCCCAATGTTGAAGACAATTCTGCTTCCCAGATCCAGAGCACTGTTTTTGAACTTCATAAATATTTTGAACATCGCAAAAATTATGGGAACGGTCCTACCCGTTCCCACTAATGTTGAAGACAGATTTGCGCCGCTGTGCTTTATCGGGTATAGCTGCTACACTTCTCACAGGTGGTGGGCCAGATCATTCGGCTTTCAAATTGTCTTTAAATCTAGTTGCTACTGATATGCCAATCTGCAACATTTCTAGGAGTTCAGAAAGGGCAAAGCTTTTGAAGGAATGTAAGTTGATAATCTGGGATGAATGCATCATGGCCCACATGTCTGGTTTGGAAGATCTGGAAGAAAGCATTGCAGATATATGACGCAATGAGCAAAGGATGGGAGGTATCACGCTGGTGTTGGCTGTTGAGTTTCGACAGACGCTATCAGTAGTTCCCCGTGGTAGCAAATACGATGAGGTAAATGCATGTCTGAAAGCTTCATATATGTGGAATAAAATCCGACATCTTCATCTTTCCACAAACATGCGTGTCCACCTGAATGGCGATCGTTCATCCACAGAGTTTGCTCACAATTTTCTGAAACTAGAAAATGGATATGCTGAAGATGACTGCATATCAATGGACACTATTGGAATAATTGTTAACAGACATGAGGAATTGTTGCAAGCTGTGTTTCCGAAGCTGCAGGAAAGTTTTAGCTGTGTTCCGTTCCTGGCTGTGCACAAAGAGCTATTCTTGCTCCGAAAAATGATGTAGTTAACTTCATAAATAAGGAACTTTTAGCGAGAATGCCAGGCAATGTTCATGTTTATAGGGCCAGCGATACAGCGTGTGAAGCTAATGAAGTCGTATATTACCCAACTGAATTCCTCAATTCCCTAGAACTTGCCGGAATACCGGCACATATATTGGAAGTGAAAATAGAAGTACCTATCATTCTTTAAGAAATCTGGATCCACAGGCACTTTGCAATGGGACAAGACTTATCGTCAAAAATATTATGCCGACAGTTATCGAAGGCACCATTCTAATTAGACAAACTACTGTAACAGACGTTTTCATACCCAGGATTCCGATAATCCCGTCTGATATGCCGTTGAGTTTCAAAAGATTTCAGTTCTGATCCGCTTAAATTTTACAATGACCATGAACAAACCGCAAGGATAATTTCTTAAAGTTTTAGGTCTTCAGTTAAAAAACGCTTGTTTTACCCACTGTCAATTATACGTAGGCTCTTCGAGAGTTGGTAGGAGGGGAGATCTATACAGGGTGTAACATAAATGTATGTTCAAAAGTAACGAGGTGATTGCGGACATCCAAACAAGAAAAAAAATACGCTATTCAAAAATTTCGTGGGTCCGATGCCGCTCCGTTTCCGAGATACAGGGTATTCAAATGTCGAGTCCCTCTAATGTCTCACTATGGGAAAGTGAATGGAAATGTTCAATATTACAGGAATAATACAATCAAGTAGAATTCTGGTTGTTCAAATACATTTACATTAACATAGAGAATTAAACTAATCAACATTTGAGGTTATTGGGTTTTCAGTGTTGTCGACCTAGTACAAAGTGTTATTTTTCTAATAGCACTAGACGTCCACGTGTTAACACATGATTGCTGATATCAAAACGTTTCAAACATGTCTTCCGAAGTTTGTGTGTGGTATAAACGAACGCTGTGGCCTCCATCGAATACCTTTTTCAATTACTTATTTTGGGAGACATGTAATAGTTATGATCTATGAACCGTCGTTTACTATTGTGAGCCGTTAAATGACTTCACACTTGGACGCATTGTCTTTCTAAAACGAAGCGGAAGGAACGTTTTGATGTCAGGAATCATATGCTAATGTGTGGACGTCTAGTGCTATTTGAAAACAACACTTTGTAGCAGATCGACAACACTGACAACCCAATAACCTCAAATGTTGATTAGTTTCATTATCTATGTTAATGTAAATGTATTTGAACAACCAGAATTCCACTTGATTGTATTATTCCTGTAATATTGAACATTTCCATTTACTTTCCCATAGTGAGCCATTAGAGGGACTCGACATTTCAATATCCTGTATCTCGGAAACGAAGGGGCATTGGACCCATGTTTACAGGAGCATTTTTACTTATTTGGATTTCCGTAATCACCTCGTGACTTTTGGACATGCATTTATGTTACACCCTGTACATTTATGCTCTTATTGGAAAAGCTGTGAACATTGTGTATCCAGAGGTTCTTCAAGGGTGAGTTTAAGCAAGATTATTGGTCGATATATTTAGTAATTGTTATGTATCTATGATTCAAGTTAGATTCTACCCGTTATATTTATATTTAATGATTACCTTTTGTCTATATTCATGTTGCTTTCTTTTGTTTAGTAGTAAATGGTTTAATTGTGGTTAAAAACAGGGTAGTTAATGATTGTGTTAAAGTCATCCCAATGAAAACACATGTACGTTGTCGGATATACATTCACACAAAATAGATCCAATTTCAGAAATGTTTCTAAATTGTTTTTCGTTGTTCAGTTTGTTTACATAAACATTTTATCTCACCGTGCGAACAACAGGCCTAACAGTTGCTATACAATGTGTCTCAAAAGTCCGGTAACATAGGGTAACTCTGTTATCGTCAGAGTTACAACAAAATGTAAGAGAACCGTCTCCAATTATGATGTTTTCGATCTAAAGTGAAGATTTTTTTTTTTTTTAAATCGGAAGAGCCGTTTGGCCTGTACACACGTTGCCATTTATTTGGACCCAGAACATAAGTGAATGAAGTTCCTGTTTGAAATGGGGGCTAGCCATCGACACATTAGCGTAAAAGACAGTCACTTCATTCACTTATGTTGTGGGTCTAGGTAAATGGCAACGTTGCATTTTCATTTAACATTGGGCGCATAAAGAGTGTACAGCCCAAACTGCTCGTCCGATTTAAAAATTTCCATCACTTTAGATTGAAAACATCATATTTGGAGACGGTTTTCCCTCTTACATTTTGTTTTAACTCTGTTAATAACAGTAAACCCTATTTCAGGGGACTTTTGTGACACCTTGTATATCTATCTATCTATCTATACACAGTGAAACCTGTCTTCAGCGGAATCGAGGGGGACTCAAAAATTTCCGTTGTCAGGCTTCCGCTTAACGGAAGTAGGCCTTTCCTTTTAAAAAATACATACTTATAACGGACATACTGAAAAAGATACATTGGTGTTCGTACCTTGTTCAATTCCACTACTTGTTTCTTCTACGAATTAATACACAAAAAGCTTAAAATAAAAATAAAATATGCCATGCACATGTTTTCTATATTTTTTCCAGTAGTCAAAAGCAGGGTTTTCTATATACACTGCTGCTTAGTTTCTCGACATTTCCGCACACACTTTAGCTTTAAAAAAACTACACTAATCTTCTAATATAAATAAAATAAAGGGTTTAGTCCAGGAACTTTAGCATTTTTCTTTGGAAAAATTAGAAGCCAAGGTATTTCTTCACAAAAACGTTCATTAGGTCATTCTAAATGACATATCAAAAGTCCCCGACTTTCTGCTGTACGCTTCCCCTTTTTTCGGGGAGTGGAAGGTGGAGAGGAAAACGCAATTTAAATACAATGAAATTTAGCTTATTTGCATGTTAACTTAAATATTTCGAATAAAAAAACAAAATTTTCCGGGAACGCTTAGCACATTCGCTCGTAAATGTTTCACAGGAAATCCCAAAGAATGTCGGGTCGGGTTTCGGAAATATGACGTCATCAAAATGGCCGAAACCATAATTTGTAGTGTTTCAGAACGAAGATACTTAATTACCAAATGTACGGAATGAAACGTGCTGTCTGTAAGGTTAATTTCTTTCGAGATACAATAAGATAAAACTAGTTTTTGAGTATCTGGTTTTACGTGTAAATGTAAATAACTCAGTAATCATAAAATATTTCAAAATATATCTTCAAACAATGGTTGTAGAGCCTTATAAAACTTTCCAACGGTACCTGTATCTGCATTTTATTTTATTTATTTATTTTTGTATTTTGAAATGTAAGGAAGGTATGTTGTTTTATTTAATAGACCGACCCTTGTAAAGACAATATAAGCCTAATGTTTAATTAAAAAAAAATGGATATAAGATTCAATATCGCATTAGGATCCGAGATCGCATTATCACACACACACCCCAGACACAGATACAAAAATGAGGATTTACAACGTTCGGCGATCTTATCGTTTGTAGAATGAGAAATGTAAAGTTCAGAGTAATAATGAATAAGAAATGTAAACTATTCAATTTACCTGAAATGGTTTACTTATTGAGTTCCTTTGCTGATTGATAAATAATAATTGTAATTATAGCAAGTCCACCTCGTTTGTCACCTCTATTTCTTCGTCGCCCATGAATATTTCACGTTCAGAGATTCCTTCCGTTGGAGTGACATTCAACAGGATTGTCCGTGACAATTTGCACAAGCAAGAGAGCAGAACAGACCCAGCTTTCGACATCCTCACATATTGCCACATTCTTTAGAACATGAACAGAAAATTATTTTTAAAAGGGACGGTGGAGCAGGTGGCTGCGTTGATCGAATTGATACTAACAAATTGTCTTTTATAACCCAACCCCACTCCTCAGGATTTAGTTGGTTTCCGAGCCATGTTTGTACGTGGTAATAAACTCGACACAAATGTTGTTGTGCTGCAGCTGAAGTCGGTGGTAGGGCTTTTAAATCGACAGACTTATTTCTCTTCACTGATTTGGTGAAATAATGATAACGGTAATCATTTAATGAAATGTCATTTGCAGATACACCGTATAACCCCCCCCCCCCCAAAAAAAAAACGTATGCCATTTTCAGTTATTTCTGCATGGGAAACATTACTTCGATTAAAAATTTTTACGACATGTTTTAAATCTTGACGTTTTTGTAATAATTTCAAACAAGCTGATTTCCCTTTCTGAAAAATGGCAGATGTTCCATCACAGCTTGAAGAAGCTTGTAGAAATAAAATGTGATTTTTGCATACACCTTCTAAACTCCTTTGATGAGTAAATCTTCCCGCTCTGTCTTTCCTTTTCCTGGCTTCAAGAAAAAAATTCTAAATTCGGCGGAGTTTGAGCTGTCATGATTACTAACAAGTCAATACCCTCACCAACAATAACTGTAGAATTAGAATTAATTTTTGATATCGTGAGTGCGGTTTCTACAATGAGGACATCAGCATCATTCTCTGCTTGTTTGACATCAATATTGGCAGCCTTGAATTTATCAAACCAATCAACTTACTTTTGTTGTTTGCATTGGCGAGAAAGTTTTCTTGGCTCATAGTCGCAACCATGTTTCCATCAAATATAATTGTTGTTGATGCTTCTTTCGAGCACCGTCGAAGTTGTTTCATGCCTTTTACATGTTCCTGAGGACTACCATATCCTTCTAATACGATGACAGTGTTTTGACCGAAGTGTTTTTCCACATATGCCACATATTTATCACAAATATCCATGAAAGAATCGTTTTGACGCCACACCACTCGATGAAGAAGGAACCCACCATCAACGACGTACTTTGAGTTTCCGAGATCAGGATGAACATCGATCGGCTTGAAGATGTTGATTAAGGATGATTTCTTCGTTTTTCTCATCCCAGTTGCATCAGAAAGAGTCATTGAGTAAGGAGCCAGTTCGAAATTTAAACATGCTCGAAGGTCATCATCTGATTTTTTGATTACGTTGAATCGTTGAAACAACAGCAGTAGATCGACAGACACAGTAACATCATGTACCGTAAGGTGACTGTTCACTGTTTGAAGAGAAAGAACCCTATCAGTACGAGAATATTTTATGTCATGAAAATTGTCACCAACTTTTCTTTCCACCATGGTTGCTCCAATGTTCAATGCATCGTAGCAGTTTATCTTCACATTACCTGTAACCCCTGTTGCTATAGACATGATCACTTGTACATTTGGGAAAGGGTTCTGGGCACTGAACCAGTGTTGGGTAAGTTACTTGTAAAAATGTAACGCGTTACAAGTTACTTTACTTTCTCTTAAAATGTAACGCGTTAGTAACGCGTTACTTGCCTCAAAAAAGTAACCGTTACTTTACTTCGAAAGTAACGCGTTACTAACGCGTTACCTTTAGGTCCGAAACTTTGAATATGTGAAAAAATCTTATTACTTCAGTTTTCCGTACTGCTATTACTACCGCTATTATTATTATTATTATTATTATTATTATTATTATTATTATTATTATTATTATTATTATTATTATTATTGCACGTTCTGAATCGATTTATGTAAATGCAAGGACAAATTTTTATTTGACAACTATATGAAGATTTTAAGTAACATTGACTAAAATGCCATACTGCGTTATTCCTAGGGATGGGCACTAGTGAATTCGAGCAAGTTTTCTTTGAAACTCGATTCGACTAGAAACAGACATCTTTGAGCTCGACCCGAGAACTCGGCTTGAAAAATTTCCTCTAACTCGACTCGAATTCGGGTCGAGTTTCTAGTCGAGTCGAGCCAAATCTGGTGTATAATTTCGAGTACTCTCTTCAAGTATCTTACATAGACAATATAATTATTATCAATGGTACTACTACTACTACAACTTATTATTATTATTATTATTATTATTATTATTATTATTATTATTATTATTATTATTATTATTATTATTATTATTATTATTATTATTATTATTATAACAACACTGTGTATAAACATGAAAGATAGGCGGTTTGTATTTGAATACTAAAAAACTAGTTGATTGCCAACGTCGGTAGTCGTGAAGTATAGGAGTCAAGGACACTGTTCACGAGCTTCTGAATTTGGGTTGAGGATCTAGGTTGAGTATTCGGGCTCGAGCCAAACGTTGTTAAAAGTTATAGGGCACTGGCCAAATATCTTCAAAACTGCTCGGTCCGGGTTTAGAATTGTCAACGACTCGAGCAGATCGGCTCACAGCTCATTCACTATCGACTCAAACAGAGAAATGAGAGCCAAAAGCTCACCCAACCGAGTCGGCTAGAGCCCTTCGCTCAGTTGAGTCGAACCATGCAGATGGCTTATCCCAACCAAGCCAGCTCAAACCGATGGTTCACTCAAAGCGAGCCGGCTCGAGCCATCGGCTTAGTTAAGCCGAGCCGAGCTAAGCTTGTTATAAAAAATCTCTTGTAGTCTCGCTATCGAGACGAGACGAGATGCGAGCAGTATCCCCTCTCGTGAGCAACACTAAAAGTATTCCGTATTACTGCTTAGCCTACATTTCTCATGGCTTTCGCTTTCCAGTGTAATCAGCCCATGATTTCAAAACGAGTTAAAACGAGCGAGTCATTTATCAAACTCGACTCGACGCCAAAAACAGTAAATCGTCTCGGAACTCGACTCGAGAATATTACTTTTGACTCGACTCGAAACTCGACTTGGATTCGAGTCGAGTTTTAGCTTGACTCGTGCCCATCCCTATGCGTTAGAAAAATATGTTTGCTTATTATTATTCTACTAAACTAATTATATAATAATAACAATGTTGCTATGTAAAATTAAAAATACAGAAAATAGAGAAACATTACACTACAACTGACAAAATTAGAACACATGAACTGGAGGTGAATCAAAATTTGCCAATAACTCTAAAATCGAAGCATTCTTTTTAAAGCTAGTTGTTCCAAACTCTATAATCAACGGGACTTTAGGATATGCAAACTGATCTAAAAGAACCCTAATATTACATACCATCAACATTACATCAATAAAGTAGGCCTGTTCATCAGAACACAGTTTATTCATATTAAACCCTTACTGAATATCGTTAATTATGGCACCCTAATTGTTGATAAATATTTCCCGCCGGGGCACCACTTTACTTTTAAATTCTGTTCACCAATGGCGTATTTACGATTTTGTTTCGGGGGGGCTTTGCCTGAAAATGTGAAAATCATGCAAAATATTTTATATACTTTAGTATAGTAAGTAAGATTTCGGGGGGGCTTAAGCTTGGAAGCCCCACCCCTAAATACGCCACTGCTGTTTACCATCATCTTCAGCTTTTAAGAAAAAGTATTCTTTCTAATGTTCGAACGATAAAATATTTTCATTCTCCATCTTTATAAAAACAACACAATTCAAAGTAAAAGAGACTACCAGTACCATTGCACTCGTAGTTCACTCACTGAATGCATTGATTTGGAGCTGTCAAAATCTAAGACAAAATCTTCCAGGTGCTTGCAATCAGTACACGTGATTTCCCTGACGCTGTCCTCATCTTCCAAAAACAGCAAGTGGCACTCTATTTTGTTATGTAAATAAACAAATCAAATTGTATCTATGAATGTATTTGCAAGTCTACCAACGTAAATTTCGTAAGGCGAAACGGGAAAATGCACATCGAGATTTCCCGTTTCACCTTGCATTAAGATGAAAAGTGATAACAGGTTTTACATGCAAATTTCATTGCTAGAGGTCATAAGGCGAAACGGGAAAAGGCGAACAGTGCAGGAATTGTCGGTCACTGACATCGTTCATGCTCCATTGTTCCATTCTGAGAAATTCACTTACAGGAAAGAAAAAAAAATATACATTTGTTTCCGAAAAAAAAATATATACATATACTAGCAGCGTTCACCCCGCTTCGCTGCGGTCACCCCGGAACGCAATAAACTTTGTTACTTAGATAATTTTTACTTTTTCGCTTTCAAATTGCAGTAAATGTTAACATTATAGCGCCTGTCATTTATGTTAACCCGCCGAGTGACACGGTCATGCGGGTTGCATATAAATACGTTTATTTTTACCTATGATGAACTAACAAAGGATTTGTACGTTATGGACACTTGAATGGTCAATTATCTCAAGACACTGGTAATTAAAAATTAAAGTGATATGATAAAAACCATCTAGGGTCCAAATCCTAATAACCCCCCAAAAATAAAAGAAATTGGTTCAGCCGTATTAGCGTGATGAGGGAACAAAGGATTTGTACGTTCTCTTTTATAATATAGATTGTAGTTACTCATCCGAAATGTAACGCGAAAAAGTAACGAAAACTAGGTACGTTACTTAAAAATTTGTAACGCGTTACCGTTACAGTTACTTTCGAAAAAATGTAACGCGTTACTAGGAAACGTTACTTAAAAGTAACGCGTTACTTGTAACGCGTTACTTGCGTTACGTTACCTCCCAAGACTGCACTGAACCACTCTGATACTTTCCTAACATCTTCTTGATCCCGTTTGATTCGAAATTCTCATGCATCTACTTGCTGTTCTTCACTTGCAAACGAAATCCCACAAAAATTTTCTAGTCCTTCAGAAATGTTAGATAAAACACTCTCTTTTGTACTTCTTCCATGCACAAAGCCTCCTCGCATCTTTGAAGACTTCATGAGTGACTGTTCTATTACTATACCTGTTAAAGTTCCACTAAAAAAATTGTCTGATCGCTTAACAGTGAGAAAGTCTGCAGTAAATTTTCTATAGGTGTCTCCATCCATTATGTTCTCCAACTTTATCATGTCTTGTACAAACAAGTTGGCACTTTTAGCGTACAAAAAATGTCCTGCGGCGTGGAAATACGGAATCATCCTCTTCACTACAGACAAATATGCCTTCCAATCACCCATCCTCTCTGCCCTAATAATTTTTTTGAGGATTAACACCATATCTAAATACTGGACCCATAATTGTGCAGTTAGACCTCTCTCTTTTAGTTTGGAACACTTATCGTAATAGTTACTTCTAATATCACTGAGGAATTGTAGCTCTTGTTGAAAATGAAAGTGTTGTTTCATATAGGTCTTATAAATTGTTCTTCACTGGACAACGACAGTTCATTGAAAATTATTTTAAACAGAGCTATTAGCAGAATAGTATGACCTCTGACAGCTCGAGAGTAAGCATGGCCCATCAACATTTTGTTAATAGAATGAGAAGCGTAAATAGTACTCAACATTTCTTTGAGTCCACTGCCAGCCATGATGAAACCAATTGATCCAAGAAAGGACATGCACATATGAAAACCTTCTAGTCTGACCACTACGTTGGGTATCTCAGAATTTTCACCAGATGAAGCAACGATTTCCCTTGCTTTAAAATAAAGGGGCTGGTCAAAAATTATTACACAAGTATTGTGCCCATACTTGAGACTATCTTCGAGAACATATTGTAAAGTGCTGTAAATTGTGTTGTAGGCGCTTGCAGGATCTTTACAAATGGCAAAAACATGACACGTGATTTGTAGTGGTCTTCCTCTTGTGTCAACAACTCCATGAATCCACTCCACCCAAGAATGCGCAGTACTTCCTTATATTTAGCATAAAACCACAAGACATCAGCATTTCGAAGACTAGAGATAAGTGTTGGGCTGCAATCAAGGTGTTCTACAATAATGTTTTTAAGTCCACAAGTAAAATATGCACATCTTGATTGAGAGGCTTGAGGCAAGCAAATGATAAGCGCCACTGTCATCAACATAAGTTAATAGTGGGATCAGCCACAGAATAATAAAGCAAAGAAATTAAACCATTGAGTGTAGGGGATGCTTCCGTAGTGTGTGAGACCTATGCATTCTAATGCGATATTGAATCTTATAACCATTTTTTTTTCAAAATTAAAAAAAAATACGCTTATATTGTTTTACAAGAGTCGGTCTATTAAATAAAACAACATACTTTCCTTAATTTCAAAATACAAAAAATGCAGGTACAGGTACCGTTGGAAAGGCTTTATAATGTTCTACAACCTTTATTTGAAGATATATTTTGAAATATTTTATGATTACTGACTTATTTGCATTTACACTTAAAACTAGGTACTCAAAAACAAGTATTTTTGTTATTGTATCTCGAAAGGAATTAACGATGCAGACAGAACGTTTCATTCCGTACATTTGGTAATTAATTATCTTCAATCTGAAACAAAAACGACAGTTTTAGCACTATTCTGCGGGAAGTTATAACCATTCCCACAAAACATTACAAATTCTGTTGTCAGCCATTTTGATGACGTCATATTTCCGAAACCCGACCCGATATTCTTTGGTACTTCCTGTGAAACATTTACGAGGGAATGTGCTAAGCGTTCCCGGATTTTTTTTTTATTCGGAATATTTAGGTTAGCATGCAAATAAGCTGAATTTGATTGTATTTTAAATTTTGTTTTCCTCCCCACCTTCAACCCCCCGAAAAAAGGGGAAGCGTACAGCAGAAAATCGGGGACTTTTGATATGTCATTTAGAATGACCTAATGAACGTTTTTGTGAAGAAAACCTTGGCTTCTAATTTTTCCGAAGAAACACCCATTTTTCGACTAAAGTTCCTGGACTAGTTTGTTTGTGTGTTTGTCTGTCTGTGTGCGGCCTGGAGACCAGACGAGTGGACCGAGAGTTACCAAATTTTGGTCAAGAGTACCTTGGCCCAGGCCCCAGATCAAGACGAAGCCCTTTTTTTAAAATGTTGAACCAGGAGGGTCTGAGGGGGCTGTTTACAGGAAACGGTTTGGGAACCAGACAAATTGACCGAGAGTTACCAAATTTTAGTCATGAATACCTTGGCCCAAGCTCCAGACCAGAGTTAAACGTTTTTGTCA
This sequence comes from Thermobia domestica, assembly GCF_964235325.1. Classification (NCBI taxonomy): domain Eukaryota; kingdom Metazoa; phylum Arthropoda; class Insecta; order Zygentoma; family Lepismatidae; genus Thermobia; species Thermobia domestica. Next base: position 191,848,352 of record NC_137467.1, on the reverse strand, counting down.
AAATTTGAACCAGGGGGGCGTTTACCGGGACATGTAAAAGTAGTAGAAAATGACCGATATTAGTGTCAAATTCATATTTTTTTGGCGGTCGGTGAAATCAATGGTAAAACTCCGATCGCATTAAGTTCCAAATTCACGCTATTCGGCTCCGGGCCGGCGGTCACCGAGGGGTGGGTGGGTGAGATACCAAGACATATAAAAGTAATCCAAAATGACCGATATTAGTGTTAAATCCATAGTTTTCGCGGTCGCTGAAATCAATGGTGACACTACTATTAGCGATGCCTTGCAAATTTAGTTACAATTGTATGCGGACCGGGAGTCAGCGGTGGGGGGATACCGAGACATGTAAAAATATAGCCCAAAATGACCTATATTAGTATCAAATCCATAGTTTTCGAGGTCGCTGAGATGAGTGGTGATACTTCCACAGGCGCTGACTTCCAAATACAGCCCCCGTGCGAAGCATGGGTATATTCAACTAGTCTTAAGTAAATTAGAGTAATTTTTCGATAAGGAAAATTGTTGCAGTTCCTTTAAACTTCTTAGAGCATCTTGATACGTCTCTTCTTCTAACTCGATATCGGATTCCTCTCCTTCCCTACCTCATTTTCTTCTTTTCACATGATTCTTGAGTATGTTATCTGTATTCATTGTTCCTGCTTCAGTTTCTACGTCACTGTTTATATTGACGTAATCAGCATTGCAATTAGAGAAAGTAGCTTTATCTGACATACTCCATAGAACTAGCCGAAAATCGTGGGGAGGGGGAGTAAATATGAGTAGTGGTTGAGGAAGGTCAACACTGTCCAGAAAGAATTAACAAAGAACGAAAAATTTATTACAGACAGTGTAATGTACAGTATATCAGAGACAGCTGGCTAAAGGTAGAAATCAGTGGAGAGATTTTATGAAAGCGGCATGGAACCATAGGCCATAGAGAGAGAGAGTGTATTGTGTAATGTATATATTTCTCCTCTGAAAGGGTGTCTGAAATTTTCTAAACGCTTTGGTCCGGAACTCAGAATTTTCCGTTTAAGGTTTATTTTAATTTCTGTTGCCGACATAACACAGTTTCCGCTTAATAAAGGGGCTTTTACACGTTTCTTACTGCAAAATTTATAGGACCGTGAAATATTTCTGTTTAGTAAAGGGTCCGTTGAAAGCAGGTTTTACAGTCCCGTAGTGATCAGCTTACTGTATTTTATATAATTTCTTATGGTTATCAAACAGGTAGATCTAGTTTCTTTATTAATTGTTCTTAACGTCTTTTTACTTATAAACTAAGACTGGAACAGTCGAAGCAAATAAGTTCATAGACCAGAATGTTATACTTGATCAATACAGGGGTGTATACTTACTTTTGGGCCACCCTATATATATATATATATATATATATATATATATATATATATATATATATATATATATATATATATATATATCCTCCCTCCCTTAAGTTGTGTGGCTTAATTTGAATTAAACGGGATCGAAACTGTCACTGTTCTTCTCAGGGACTTCAAAACTATAAATTCGACACTGATATTGGTCATTTTCGATCATTTTTATATATATCTTCACTTCTGCTACTTTGTACCGACAAAGTGAAATGATAAAAAACATCACAGGCCCGAATATCATTTATATTGAAAGTTTTGATCGAAATCAGTCCGGTGGTTCAACAGTTATTAAGTCACAAAGGTAGTCACTTTCATTTATATATATATATATATATATATATATATATATATATATCCCGGGTGATTCCATAAGAACGTACCAGGCCTATATCGCAGCTAATACTGCACGTAGAGCCTTCAAACAAAAAATTGAACTACCAAATTGTTTGTGTAGAATGCAATAAAAATAGTAGCGACACCAGTGGCGTATCGTGAATATCTCCAACGGGGGCCATCTGCAAAATTTGACATGGATACAGGGGTTGGTTGTGCCTCCATTGAAACAAGCACACAATGGGAGAAACGTCGAGAGGAAACACCCTCGCACCATCTGACTTTCACCTAGTAATGCGACCGTGTTGCTGCCAACGAGGAAAAAATATGCCAACGCAGATGGCCCCTGTTGGGGATATTCACGATACGCCACTGATGTCGCTACTATTTTTATTGCATTCTACACATATGATTTGGTAGTTCAATTGTTTGTTTGACGGCTCTATGTGCATTATTAGCTGAGATAAAGGCCTGCTACGGGTAGTCAGATACAAGTCTTCAACAACGCCTCTAGCGGCTAAATGGGAAAGGATATGACAAAGTTTGCCCTCTAAAAGTTGCATGACATTTAATGTCTTTTCGAACGATTCCAACAGTTATACCATTTTCCATTGCAAATTTTGAAGTTGCCCACCGTTGGAGGTATTCACGAGGCACCACTGGTCTCACTACTATTTGTATTGCATTCCACACATACGATTTGGTAATGCAATTTTTTGTTTGAAGGCTCAACGTGCAGTATTAGCTGCGATATAGGCCTGGTACGTTCTTATTGAATCACCCGGTATATATATATATATCGTATCTCCCCTCCTCCCCCTCGGTAAGTTCTTCCATCAAAGTGAAGTGATAGAACCATCTCAGGCCCGAAATTCGTCTACTGTATGTTGAGAATTTGATGGAGAACGGTTGGTGCTTCAAGAGATTAAGTCACAAACATAGTGACTTTCAATTATATAATATAGAGTTGCAAGAGTATACAGTGATAACAGTTGTGCTGGTCAGTTTTCTAAGATGTCATCAGATGTTACGTAAAAATTCCGTTCTTCTGCCTTGAATGACACCTCTGTAATTGCACTACACTAAAATAAATTTAAAAATTCTTAAATAACCATTTTCTATTTCCTTTTCGTACCCTTAAGATTGTCATGCGATAGAGTAGTGAGTTGTTATGTCACCTCATGGGAAGGCGGTAGATAAACGATGATGATGCAATAATTAGTCAATATGAATATAAGTATTTATAACAGTCAGTAATAAAAAAGAGAGAAGAATTGATATCTTCTTGAGATTTTCACTAAGGCTCACCGCACGCAACCTAACCAACTCTTAAAGTAAATATAAGGGTTGAATAAAATGAAGGGACAAAAAATATTTTAATTATAAAGGTTAAATGAGGATTAGATTTCATGATTTGACTGAGGATGTCTTTTACGTTGATTACATCAACGCCATCTTTTTCTCATTTTTCAAAACTGAACTGAACTGAACTCAAATTGTAACAACGAAATTTAATTCTTCCTAGAATTCAATGAGTTAGGTAGACAAAGATGGATCAGATATTCAAATCATTAAAGAGATTGTGTGGGGACAGTCCCGTATCCACGGGGCTGCTAAGGGGCCGCCCCCCCTAAACTTTTGCTGCCCCCCTAAAAGTTTCACGGTAGGCTTGCAAATGAACTATAATATGGTGATAAAGTATAATATGATTGGGTCGGCCCCCCCTAACTTCTACCGGACCCCCCTAAATTTTTGGGCTGGCTACGGGCCTGTGTGGGGATACGAGGGGTGATCAGGAAGTAAGGTTACAAGGCCTGCAGTGAAACGTGTATATATTATTTCAGGGCGCAAAATATCCGGTCGCCAGGTCGTCATTGGCGACTAGAAACTTAGAGCTGGCGACCAGTGCTTAGTAGGAATGGTTTCTGCCTAAACTCACAGGGCTGTGCAGCATCTGTTTCACACGAAAATTATTGTCACTCAGTGAGAGAAAACACGGAATTTGAAGACTTCATAAAGAACATGGAAAGTGAAGTCTTCACAACATTGTAATTCGTCCTTCCTTTCACACCCTCAATCGAAATGGTTTGCCTTATAATTTGTACGTGAGAGATACTGGCGACCATCATTTTTGGATAGGCGAGTGCGTCTGACTGAAATTTTGCGCCCTGTATTATTTCATACAACCAATACAGCCAGTAGATAGTACGTACACGTTGTTTTTCGATATAGTCTCATCGTGGGATGTGTTTGAAGAGTTCCTTCTGGTAAAAGTCCTTCCTTATATGTTCAGCCACGTTGTCACGAGGTGTTTCACCATCTTCGTCTGAGGTTTTGGCCCGGCGAGATTTTAGCCCGCGAGGTTTTGGCCACGCGAGATTTTGTCCCGCGAGCTTTTGGGCGGCGAAGTATTGGCCAAGCCAGATTTTGGGAGGCGAGGTTTTGGCCACGCAAGGTTTTGGGCGGCGATGTTTCGGGCGGCGAGGTTTTGGCCATGCGAGGTTTCGACCTCGCGAGATTTTGTCCCGCGAGGTTTTGGGCGATAAGGTTTTGGCCACGCGAGGTTTCGGCCTGGCGAGATTTTGTCCCGCGAGGTTTTGGGCGGCGAGGTTTTGACCACGCGAGATTTTGGGAGGCGAGGTTTTGGCCACGCGAGGTTTTGGCCTGCGAGGTTTTGGGCGGCGAGGTTTTGGCCTGGCGAGATTTTGTCCCGTGAGGTTTTGGGCGGCGAGGGTTTGGCCACGCGAGGTTTCGGCCTGGCGAGCTTTTGTCCAGCGAGGTTTTGGGCGCGAAATTTTGGGAGGCGAGGTTTCAGCCGCGAGAGTTTGTCCGTATCCCTTTTCAAAGTTTTTCCTTTAATCTACGTATCTACCCAAGTAGACAATTATGGGTAATAACTTTTGTATACTTCCTCCTCTTCGTTGTATAGTTGATAGATCCACTCTGAACTCAGGCAAGGAGAGAAAGAAAGAAAGTGAGGTACAAGTACAGTCGCAGTCTTACTACCATAAATGAAACAGACAAGGTTGTCGTTATCAAACCAGTGAGCAGCAAATTATTGTAGGGGACATTGGGGATGGTTGACACATGTTTTCATTTGTTGGCTATAACTGGTGAGGTAATTTTTTTAGAGAAAGAAAGAAAGTATTGACAAACTCGTTGTACTTTCTCTTACTAACTAAATCAATGTGGATTATTATTTATATTATATTATGGGAGCTAGATGTGTGAAAATAACATTAATTGAAATGTGTCAACTAGCCCCGAGTCTGGGTTGATTGACACACTGTATGGGCTAAGTGGACACATTCATATATTGAAATATTTTGTACCTGTTTCTTTCATATTCAGTGTATTTCTAAATTATACATTCTGGTTAATAAGTACGAAAATGACTACTAGGACTATTGAGTTGAGTTTAATTGAGTTGAGTGGATTTAGATTTTAACGTCCCTTTCAGCAGCAAGGTTATATGAGACGGGATCTACTGATTAACATGGAAGTAGTACTCCCCCCCGTATGCGCGAATGACTCATCCTCACTCTCTTTTACGACCAGGATATTTGAACTTCGTTCCCTTTTACGGCTAAGATGAATGCTTTGGTACCTCGATTCTGATTGGCTGAGAGAGGTCACGTGACGTTAGGCCCCGCCCACGCGGGAAATTCAAATTTTCAGGTCACGTGGTATGACGTCATGAGTCACCCTGCGGGGAAATCCCTCACTAATTTGTTCCCTTTTACGGGTAAGATGAGTGTTTATGATTGGTTGACAGAGGTCACGTGATCTTAGACCCTGGGATATTTGAAATTCGTTCCCTTTTATGGGTAACATGAATGCTTTGGTACCACGCTGATGATTGGCTGACAGAGGTCACGTGATCTTAGGCTCTGGGATTTAAAAAAAAAATTCGTTCCCTTTTACGGGTAAGATAAGTGCTTTGGTACCTTGATTCTGATTGGATGATAGAGATCACGTGATTTTAGGTCCTAGGATTTTTGAAATTAGGGTGTCCTTTCTGATGTATACTTTGGTATCTCGATTCTGATTGGTTGATAGAGGTCACATGATTTTAGACCCATCACACGGTGAACAGATTACATGGGAAAACCCCTCACTCATTTGTTTCATTTTATGGATAAGATGAATGTTTTGGTACCTCAATTTTGATTGGAGGATAGAAGTCACATAATCTTACCCTCATCCCAATGCTAGACATTCAGAGTGGTATGACAGTGATCACCCTCGACCTGGATTTTTTTAATGGTTATCCTTTTTGGTACCTTAAAGTTCCCGTGGAGGGTTCAACCCATCCTTAAATAACCCTTTTATGGTATGATATTGTACTGAAGTTTACCTTAAATATTATCGTTCTCTCTTTGACAGATAAGATGATTACCAGCTTTTTTTTTACCTTGATGGAGATCCTGTCCTTGAATTAGTAGCCTATGTCTCTGGAAGTAACAATGGTGAAAGAGAGGTGTTGCTTGTAGATTTCTTATAACACATTGTTGTGAGTTTAAGCGATTTTTAAACGCTCAGTAAGCGCTTCATTAATGGAAACAGTGTTGCCAGATTTTTCTTACCTAAACTGCTCCGATTCTTTTCGAAACGGTTCCGCAGAGTACAAGAAATTTTAAACTAAAAATTTTTCGAACTAAAAAAATTTTAAACAAAAATTTTCAAACAAAAAATTTTCGAACTAAAAAATTTTGAAACAAAAATTTCAAAAAAATTCGAACTAAAAAATTTAAACTAAAAACTTTCGAACTAAATTTTCAAATCAAAAAATTTTCGAACAAAAAATTTTCGAACCCAAAAAATTCGAACTAAAAAAAATTAAAAATTTTTCGAAAAAATATTTTAAACTAAAAACTTTCGAACTAAATTTTCAAATCAAAATTTTTCGAACTAAAAATTTTAAAAAAATTTCGAACCAATTTTTAAAAATAAGTTTCGTACTAAAGATGTAAACCACATTTGAAAATTTTCAAATTAAAAATTTTTTCGAACTAAATTAAAAATCAAATTTTGGACACTAAAAAAAATTCTTTAATTATTTTTTCGAACAAAATCGTGTAAACCAAATCTTGAATATATTTTCCACCTTAAATTTTCAAGATTACCATGATTTGAAAACAAGTGTTCAGGGTTTCAAGAAATAATAAAACATATTTTTTTTCAACTTGTTGTATTTTAACGAAAAGTATGTGCTCTTCCTATACATGTTTATTAACATAATAAATACAGGATCTAGTTTAATGAATATGTTGGACGTGTCATCATCTTCGAATGTTGTAGACGTATCCTGTAAAGAAAAAGAAGAAACGACGGATTACTTTAAGAATTTCCTTTTTCTGAAACAATAAAAATGAGTCAATATTGATAAGAGAGAAATAAAACTTACTCGTAAATGATGGATGTGCTTAGGCTCATCTTCCACCTCCTCGGGTACATTTCATCCACTGATGGTGGTTTACGAACTTTTTTCTGGGTACTGCATTTTTCTAGGTGTTGCTCCTTTATGGTCAAGGTTCCTCCTTGGATACGAGATGACTGCATTTTCTTCCACTGATGGTTGTGTTGATGGTTTATAAACTCTTGTGGGTACTTCATTTTCTTCTTGGTGTTGCTGCTTTGTGGTTAAGGAGTGGAAAAAGGAAAAGGAAAAAAGAAATGGCGGCCTTATTGGGTGTTTACAGTTTTTTCTTCTTCATCTTCTTTTTCCAGTTCCATCTTCTGTTTTTTAACGTACCCGTACGGAACCGTATCATAAGAATTGATTTCTTTAAATCGACGTTTTGTGTACTGGATACTGTACATTTTTTCTTCTTTGCGTGTGACGATGGTATGGTCTTTGGTTCTGCATATCTTATGGGGGATAGTGATGGTGACTTGTCCACGGCATTGATTTGTAATCATTTCTTTTAGCGTATTGAAATTTAATTGTTGTCCTGCATTGTAATTTAATGTAAATCCTCTAATTTTACATATGTAACTGGTGACGTTGGTATCCGGATTGTATATTTCTAGGCTGTAATTTTTCGGTCCTCCACTGACAAATGTCTTGATGTATGCTCGTGGTCCGTAAGACTCCATCTCATTCGATAAGCATCCCAAGTACGTTGAAGGTTCAATGGTTGGCTCTCCAGGCTTCTCCGTAAATATTACAGAATCCGTGTCGAAATATAAAACACGTTCCTGCAACATTTCCAGGTACTTGTACAGTTCCAGACGTGCCTGACATGTTGTAAATGCACCTAACACGACATTGGTGTTTCGGTTTTGAACAGGCACATGTTCATTGTACTCCCAGAACGCATACAACATCGTATCATTGATGGGTACAATTTGATGGAGTTTAATGTCGGGGGAAGTGAGTTTTTCATAAAATTCTTCCGGCCGATCAATAATTGTGGTCTGGCTAAAGTTTGATCTTTGCGAAAGTTTTCCCCAAAGAGCATTAAGACAAAGCTTAGATAAACTTCTTCGTGTAGGATTATTTTCAATTTTGGACCGATCCAATGCAATACCTTCACGCTCCAGGACGGTTTGTATGAATTTTGATTTGTCTTCTTCGGTCACACAGGAACTGGGCCAGCCAGACGCTTCCATTTTTGATTTTAAAAATGTATTGATATATTCCGTGAACAAGCCACCTGTTTTCGTGATGGGATCATATTGTTCAATGTCATAATCCCAAATTTCAAAAATTTCCACTGGTTGATATCCTAATTCTACTGCTTTCTGGATTTCATATGATACCCATGTTCCAGTGAGGCACCGCTCCTGATCGTTGTGTGTACACGTTGCTGTAGGGTCTGGGTTCATTTCTTCGGCACACGCAGCACACAGTGGAAAGAGTAGTTTCTTGTTGCATCGGTAAGGCAGGAGACCGTGATAAAGATGGCGACTTGGTAATATCGTCATTTTGATTAGACCATTGACTTTATTTATTGGTGGTATATTTTCATCACCCTGTAGATAAATTCGTGGATGGCCTACAGGGTATTTAGCACACTTATTTACATAAGGATAAAGCGAGACAATATCGTAATATTTTATTACTTCCCCCGCTTTTTCGTCGACTTGGTGGTACAATTTCACGCAATTGGTCCTTCCTCCAAAAAAGCTATCTCTTGGATTTAATGGTCTGCGGTTCATGTACGGGTGATTCTTCAGATACGTCGCCATTGCAGGATTTTGTTTTAAGAACTGATTAAATTCGCACTCCCACATTTCATGTACAATGTACCCCAATTCACGCAGTCTTGCATTTTTGCGTTGCGTTCGTTCATAACGGAATTCCATGGTGTCTTCTGGATTGCTGTAGATGGGCTGATTACGGCCTGTAGTAAAACATACTTTACACCCGTGGTAAAAACAGCCGGCATGCTCGTAGACGTGCTCCTCTAACGTCTCAGGATCTTGGTAGTAACCATCAACATGGAATCCCGCAATAAACACTTCTTTTTGTCGGGCCGCATGTAAGATTTGTTTTTCTTCGGTTTTTTCAATGTAGGCCAGCCATTGCATTGCAGCGATCGATTGGGTACTTCTCCATCGATAGCCATGTGCCGGTAGAATTCCAATGGTGTTGGGTTTAAGGAAATTCCGGCGGAATACTAAATTGGAAGCACTGGCAATCGTGATCGTCTCCAAGAAGGGATTCACTTTGGTTTCTGTTTCAAATGACGTCATAAACGAAACGCATGCTTGTCGCAGTACATTGACATCTTGAATACAATACTTGAGAATTTCTTTCTGAAAATCAAACGTGTCATTACGATGATCGTTGTACCACTGCATGAACTTGTTTCTGTCTTCGACGGCCATTTCATCTGCACCATAATACTTTGTTTCTGGAAGTGGTCCAATATACGATTGATTCTCCTTGGTGTTGAAGAAATGTGGGAAGTAGCCTTTGGTTGCGGGTAAATTGAACGCTTTTGACAATTTACTTAATGCCATAGGTAGGAAGTTCAACGAGTCAATGAACGTCAGATTATTCAAGGTTAAACTCAGTATCTTGGTTCCATTTAATATGACGTCAGGTCTCCATTGGCATTGTTCTACCATAGCCTTTAAAATAAAATGTCCATCGTAGCCCTTAGCGTTGTGCGCGACACAGAAAATCCTATTTATATTGGGACGCCGTTCCCGCAAGAACTGAAGAAAATCATAAACTGGATCCTCTCCTTGGAAAATATGCTGGCGCTGACCACACGTACTGCAAGACTGCTGGATATTATTGTTTTCAACACATGCATAACATACTTGTTGTGCAACCAATAAATTTGGAATGTGTACATACGTATTATCGCCAATATTCGTGTCCTGCATAGATTCTATATCATAGAATATCAATAAGGCTTTCTTTGCGTGCATGAGTGAAGGAACACCAGGTTTCAAGCATTGGCGATCAGGAAGCATAAAACATTGATGGGATCCTGGAACAATCTTCTTACAAACATTGCAAAAGATCTCATTGCAATCATGATGTCGTTGTCCAGTATGCACAAAAGAATATACTCTGTAACATCTAGTACATTGCTTCACCATTTTGCATATAGGTTCCCCTTGATGATATACAATATTACGATGATTATTAAAACATTGTTCCCCATAAAATTGCCGATTGCAGTCGTTGCATAATATCGGCGTTTGATTCTTGTCGCATAGGGGTCTCTGTAGACATTTGGAGCATGTTACAGGACAATTTTTCACATGTCTGTTACGTTCACTGTATTTTTTATGGCACGCCTCACAGTAGAACTTGGTTGCAAAACAAGCAGTTAAGGATTGGATGATGTCAAAATGGCCAGCCAAACAAATCAAATTTATGGGAGTGCGATTTTCATCGTTCGGTCCCTCGTACATGATGTCACGGCCTGTGAAACTAGTATACACAGTAATTTTATATTCTTTAAGGTATGCCTGGAATTGTCGAATTTCATTTACACTGGCACCATGATCCAAATTCACTCCTGCATTTGAACATAACGCATCGACTTCTTGATCCACAACACATTTCGATTGGCGTTGATATTGCCAATAACGTTGCATATCTACATTCTTGTATGCCTTCAGGCCAATAGCAATAACAAGGGCGTACGCCAAGCACCTTGAGTCTTGATTTTTTACACGTACAATCCCTTTTTTGCAACGTAACAATTCTTCATTTTGAAGTATTCCTTGCCGCAAACCGCCATAGCCACGTGGAATATCCACACGATGAAAATGAACGGTGAATGGTTCGTGCAGGAGAAATGCATTGTTACTTTGTAACACTCTTTCAAAGGAGGCCCACATTGTTTCCAGTGTCAAGTTTCGTGCTTGGCGAAAACTCACCCAAAACGGTTTATTCGTATTCCGTGGCGATATTACTGATAAACCAACCATCGCCTCATCGTCGACATTGGCTAATAAATGGTCCAGCATTGCTTGGAAACTATTATGTACATACTGTATGATATCGGTTCCTACGGGCGGTGCGTTGAATTGAATTTCGAGCATTCTACCTTCAATGTTAAATCGTCTATAATGACGAGTGATTTCATTGCGAACAATAAAACCCGATTCGGCCATGTTAATAAAAGGAGAAAACAAACAAACAGGTACGGTAAAACAAATATGTAATGTGGGGAAAAAAGGAATTGAGCAGCGTGAATTTACTACAAAAGAAAAGAAGAAAGAAAAATCTTAATCACCTGATAAACAGGAAATCATAACATTCATGATAAATTCTTAACTAAACAATTCATGTAAAGGTCCTGAGTTTGATTCCTGGCGGTGACGTTCAGAATCTCATTATGAAAGCACGTGTACTAGAAATCAAAGTTTTTTTAAAATAATTATGTTACTGAAATGAGTGTTTTATTGCTGTCAAACTCGAGAGCACTACATCAGCATGTAACTGACCTACCATTCTATAGTGATAAAAAGAATGCATGAAATGAATGAATGTTTCATCAGTGCTGAGATGTGATAAAGTACGCGTAAGCATTTTTTTTTCCACTCACAACGACCTTTAAATGATGCGTTTGCAAGTTGAAGAGATTCATCAAGCATTAGCGTAACACATACGTAATTGTCGAAACAAAATCTGTATAGCGTATTTTTTTTTTATTATTATTGTGACTAAGCGATTAGCGTACATGGTTCGGACGTGGAAGGTCCTGGTTCAAGCCTCGGTGGTTTGCTTTTCCACGTCGGGGTCGATGTCAAGCCTTTTCTGTAATTTAATATTCTCACGCGTTATCATACATTCTTTTCAAAACTAAGCTAAATGGTTGACGTACACCTCATAATACATAAACGTACATAAATCGTCTATAATGACGAGTGATTTCATTACAAACAGTAAAACCCGATTGGACCATGATTAAAAATGAAAACAACAAACAGGTACGGTAAAACAAATATGTAATGGGAAAAAAGGAATTGAGCAGTGTGAATTTGAGTTGATTTTTTGATTTTTTAGTTTAGCGTCCCTTTCAGTAGCGAGGCTATATGAGACGTGGACCTACTGATTAACGTGGAATCCGAACCACATGAGCTCCCCGCCGGGAATCGAACCCTGGTCTCCCACGCCAAAGGCTCGTATGCTAACTGCTTAGTTCGGGAAATCATAACATTCATGATAAATTCTTAACTAAGCAATTCATGTAAAGGTCCTGAGTTTGATTCCCCTGGCGGTGACGTTCAGAATCTCATTATGAAAGCACGTGTACTAAAAATCAAAGTTTTTTAAAAATAATTATGTTACTGAAATGTGTGTTTTATTGCTGTCAAACTCGAGAGCATTACATCAGCATGTAACTGACCTACCATTCTATAGTGATAAAAAAAGAATGCATGAATGAATGTTTCAACAGTACTGAGATGTGACAAAGTACGCGTAAGCATTTTTTCTACTCACAACGAACTTTAAATGATGCGTTTGCAAGTTGAAGAGATTCACCAACCATTAACGTTATACATACGTAATTGTCAAAACAAAATCTGTATAGCGTAAATCTTTTAACCAAATATTCATGCACTCTTTTTTATTTAAGCGGTTAGCGTACATGCTTCTAACGTGGAAGGTCCTGGTTCAATCCTCGGTGGGTTTGCTTTCCACATCGGATCGCTGTCAAGTCTTTTCTGAAATTTAATATTCTCATGCGTTATCATACATTCTTTTCAAAACTAAGCTAAATGGTTGACGTACACGCCTCTGGCCTTGGTTCAATCCCAGGTGATTGCTCGAATATCACGTTAAGCTGAAGGGGCCGCTAATGCTTTTAAAGGGAATCGAACCATATTATTCTCAGACATAGTTTCTGAAATTTTGTAATGCATTCTTTTCAAAACTAAGCGCACACATTTTTCTGGCCATGGTTCAATTCCCGACGGGTGCTCGCTGAAGGGACGCTAAACCATATCGTTTATCGTGCTTACTTCTAATGTGTGGAGGTTCCTGATTCGTACTCCCACTTTCCCATTCCACTAATTTCTTCATAGTCTAAATATTTCGTACTAAAAGTAAAACAGTGTATGAGTGATCCACCCCACAAATATGAAATAAAAATGATTTTGGAATCTTGGGTGACAAATAAAATCTCACTGAACTTACCTCAAATTCAATGAACAAAAAGTCGGTGCAATGAAGCTTCTTAAATAAAGACACTTTTAAAAGGAGATCTTCTTCACACGATAGTTGAGAGCGATGTAGGATTTGAAAAATGAAATTTAGATTTTTATTTAGGTCGTTGTGAAAACGACGTCACCGTCAGCCAATCAGAAACGAGGAAATTTATAAAATGACATCACAACGAACCAATCAAAACGCTCGCTGCTCTTGTCATGAATCACGAACCAAAACGATGTGTAACAATCGATCGTGACGTCATTCACGTTTCTCAATAGTTACAACATCTAGTATCGCAATTCCGATGCCAATTCCCTTCTGCCAGGATCATGTCACTACTTGTCGTAACTGTGACGACATTTCATTTTCCTCATATTCCATACGAGAATGTCAATGTTTGCTTTTTTTCCATGAATCATGCTGACACGTTCGTAGTAAAACAAAAAGTAATGCAATCCGCTGACGTTTGCATTTTTTCAATCATATGTGCTTCTATGTCGTCACACAAAGAAGTCTATCAGCATTTTATTTTAATCCACGAACGAAAGCGTTACACTGTCAGATTTATTTTCTTAAAGTGTATGTGTATCCTTTTCAAGGCCCATGGTTCGAAACCCACCAAGCATAATTAAATCCGAATTCATTCATAGCTAAGCGGTTAGGATACACATCTTTGGTTTGAAAGACCTGAGTTCGATTCCTGAAGAAACATTTCTTAGGATTTTTCTAAACTTGGTTTCAATTTCTAGTTCGAAAATTTTAAAAGTTTAGTTCGATAAAAAGTTTGATTTGAGAAGTGTTACACTGTCAGATTTATTTTCTTAAAGTATATGTGTATCCTTTTCAAGGACCATGGTTCGAAACCCACCAAGATCGATTAAAACCGAATTCATTTAAGCGGTTAGCATACACATCTTTGGTTTGAAAGACCTGAGTTCGATTCCTGAAAAAAACATTTCTTACGATTTTTTCTTAAACTTGGTTTAAATTTCTAGTTCGAAAATTTTAAAAGTTTAGTTCGATAAAAAGTTTGATTTGAAAATTTTTAGATGTGATTTACATCTTTAGTTCGAAACTTTTGTTTTTAAAAATGTTTTAGTTTGACAAAATTTTGTTTCAATTTTTTAGTTCGAAATTTTTTTTTGGGTTCGAAAATTTTTTGTTTGAAACTTTTTTGTTTCAAAATTTTTTAGTTCGAAATTTTTTTGAAATTTTTTGTTTGAAACTTTTTTGTTTCAAAATTTTTTGTTTGAAAATTTTTGTTTAAAATTTTTTTAGTTACAAAATTTTTTTAGTTCGAAAAATTTTTTAGTTTAAAATTTCTTGTACTCTGCGGAACCGTTTCGAAAAGAATCGGAGCAGTTTAGATAAGAAAAATCTGGCAACGCTGTTTCCATTAATGAAGCGCTTACTGAGCAATAAATCACTTAAACTCACAACAATGTGTTATAAGAAATCTACAAGCGACACCCCTCTTTCACCATTGTTACTTCCAGAGACATAGACTACTAATTCAAGGACAGGATCTCCATCAAGGTAAAAAAGCTGGTAATCATCTTATCTACCAAAGAGAACGATAATATTTAAGGTAAACTTCAGTACAATATCATGATACCTAAAAAAGGGTTATTTAAGGATGTGGTTGAACCCTCCATGGGAACTTTAAGGTACCAAAAAGGGGAACTAAATTCTAAAATCCAGGATCACCGACATATCGCTCTATATTTCACTCATGGGCTGTGGGGGTGCTAAGATCATGTGACTTCTATCAACCAATCAAAATTGATGTACCAAAACATTGATCTTACCCATAAAAGGAAACAAATGAGTGAGGGGTTTTCCCACGTATTCTGTTCACCGTGTGGTGGGTCTAAGATCATGTGACCTCTGTCGGCCAATCAGAATCGAGGTACCAAAACACTCATCTTACTCGTAAAAAGGGAACGAATTTCAAAAGTCACAGGGCTTAAGATCACGTGACCTCTATCAGCTAATCATAAACACTCATCTTACCCGTAAAAGGGAACGAATTTCAAATATCGCAGGGTCTAAGATCACGTGACAGCTATCAACCAATCAGAATCACACATCTTACCCGTAAAAGGGAACAAATTTCAAAAATCCAGGGTGAGGTCGGGGTGACTCATGACGTCATACCACGTGACCTGAAAATTTGAATTTCCCGCGTGGGCGGGGCCTAACGTCACGTGACTTCTCTCAGCCAATCAGAATCGAGGTACCAAAGCATTCATCTTAGCCGTAAAAGGGAACGAAGTTCAAATATCCTGGTCGTAAAAGAGAGTGAGGATGAGTCATTCGCGCATACGGGGGGGAGTACTACTATGGAATCCGAACCTCATGAGCTCGCGCCGGAAATTTAACCCGGGTCTCCCACGCCAAAGGCGCGTACGCTAACCGCTTAGCCAGGAAGGAGCTCTACTAGAACTATTATCTTAAACAATGAAATAAAGCAAATGGAGTGTTAAGTCTACATAGGCTACTGGAAACTTGTATACTATGCAGGCTAACGTTTACAATTTCTTTAAAAGGAAATCACTCCTTTACTTCTAACCTAACAAACACAACGAAAAGTATTATCAGAACTGCATATTAATTCTTCCTACAACAAAAAGAAGTATAGATTGGAATAGGTCTATAATTGACCTTACGTTATTCGTTTCACAACTAAAACAGAACAAAATGCATTATATAACCTATTTCATTCTAAGAATTAATTATATAATTGATTGAGAAATTCGATTCTTTCAAATGGAGATACAGGAATCCCATGAGAAATTTCTAAAAGAGAATTAAATAAAAGATATTTAAAAAGCAGACTTTTCTGAAGCCAAACAAGCATTCAGTATTGCAATATATATTAAGAGTAGGACAAAGGCCCATTAACTTTCCAAAGGTGGGACAAAAACTCACCAAAGTTTGCTTAATTAGTACAAAAGTCCACTGGACATTTCACAATTGAACACTAAATACCGACTATATATATTGAGAACGCAGATAGTTACTATATTTCACAGTGTGTTTTGATAGAGTTGATAGCCTACGTGTAAGTCAGAAAAAAAAATCAACAAATAACGCTAAATTACTAATGTAATATGCAACACAATAGGTTTAAGAAACCAATACATAGTCATTTAGAGGAGGACTAGCTCAGGAGAGTAATGCTCCCGGAAATAGGAACGAAAAACACAGTTCTGATTGGTTGAAGTTATCCACTTCTTGCCACGTTGCATTCAAGTAGCAGAAATCAAAGGCTAGCCGAGTGGGCTAGCGCCATATGCTTAGGTTAGGATAGGCGTGAGTTCAAACCCGGCCCGAGGAAAGTTTCTTTTTTTACATTTTTATAACACTTACTAAATTAAAATAATGTGAAAATAATACTAAAAAAACTGATTTACTTACTTTTATGCAGATAAATAGTAGTAGTAGTAGGAACGGGTTAGAAGCCCCGCAGGGCTCGTTATGTTCCCCTTGTACTCCATGATATAGGGCTCGCTTTGTTTCCCTGTACTCCATGATATAAATTTTGTGACCAACTTAAAGCAACTGGCTAGGATAGTGCGTAAAACAGCTGGCTAGAGTAGCGCGCGAAAAAACGTACTTCCTGGAGCATTACTCTCCCGAGCGGGTCGTTTTAGGGGTGTAGCCTGCAAACTTTTCTAGGGAAATAGGCTCTTTAACATATTAAAAGCAAACCAAATGTATATTTCCAAATTACGAAAGCTTCAATAAAATAATATATACATATTACACACGTACATAAATACATATATTATTATTATTATTATTATTATTATTATTATTATTATTATTATTATTATTATTATTATTATTATTATATTTTCAGTTTGTTACCTTTTTGAAACCTGGGTCTTGATAGTGCCTAAATTTATAACTACAGCTTGTGGGAAATGTACGAATAAGTTAAGTCAAAAGAAATCGGAAACTCTTCATGAAATTCAATGAATTTGAGTGTGTTTATCTTCTGTACTCTTATATAAAATAGCTAAGACAAGTGACTTTCTGGACATACTACTACAAGTAGAATCGTTAAATTTTAATTTTAAAAAATCGTTTTATTATGGAAGCAGGATATAAGAAAGAATTTTTGGAAATACGTATCGTAAAAAGGGTGGGGTGAGATTTTTTTTTTTAAAGAGTAGTGTAGCTAGCTCTGAAGCTAGTAAAATAAAAAACTTGACGTATAAACTTTCCACTGTAAAACAAACAAACAAAAGAAAAAAAATGAAAATTCAACACATAAAAGGGAAAGAATAAAGCGCGAACTTTAATGTTGGAACTCCCCATTACGTATTAAGAAAGTATTTATAAAGTAAAGAAGGATTTGCTTAAGCTGGATGCGTGAAACTCGGTATTTCAACTTTTAACTAAAAGTAATAAAATATATGTTTCAGCGTCTTTAAAATTGCATTTCTAAGAAGGAAGGAGGATCAATTTTTATAGTATGAGATTTGGGCAGAAAACTTTTCTTTTAGGTCTGGGCAGGTACGTAGCCAAGGGGTGGGTCCAGGGGGTCCGGACCCCCCCCCCTTCGGATCCAGAAATGAAAAATATTAAGGAAGGATCAAACAAAAAGAAATGAGAAAAAGATAAATCAACGTAAAAAGTGTAAAGCTACAGCAAACGTTTGGTTACTCTTGAGGAGCTTTGTGTGGAGGAAACGGAGGGAGGGGAGCTGAATGTCCTAACAAACTAATATCGATATGTTGCCAGTAAAATAGTTTAAATTGATCGATCACCTGGTGTGTAACCACAGTATTCCATGACCCTCCCCCCATAACGAAATCCTGGCTAAACGAACGAATATATGTTGCCAGTAAAATAGTTTAGAATGATGAGCACCTGGTGTGATAACCATAGTATTTCGTCACGGACCCCCCCTATTGCGAAATCCTGGCTACGTGCCTGGGTCTGGGTTCGTCCAATTAAGCAAATGGAAGTACAAAGTGGATGATTAACTAGGTTCTTTTAATTATTTTAACACGTTGACGTAGTTTATTTTCTTTTAAAAGATGTTTCTTTCACAATCTGTAATAAACATTATTAATTTGCTGTAATTGTTAAACATTGACTAACCCCCATTTGGGGAGCCATTGAAAACCATCATTTGCCGTCTGTGACATAACATTTGATTTTAACTTCACGTACAGTAAAGGCTCAGGTCTAAAAGTGTAGCATATCTGAAATATTATTATTATTATTATTATTATTATTATTATTACTAATAATAGTTAGGTCTAATTCTAATGGCAACAGCTATGTTAGTAATACTAAAACTATTGTTAAAATGGTAACGAAATGAAATGAAATCTTTAAGTTTTACGTCCCAGGGTTATGCCGGTTAGGCTAAAGGAGACGGTGATAATGAGAGATGAATGAAATGGTGAAATGAAGAAAGTGGGAGGAAACGGGAGAACCCCGAGAAGACACCCACGAGCACGGTGTTTGTCCACGACAAAGTCCAGACGAAAATGGTAACGAGTAAAGAGTAGTTAATTAAGATTATGACAGCTATTTGCTACGGAAAGAGTTGAATATGATAAATATACGTGTCAAAAATACTTCAAATGAACACAAAGAAAGCAAAATTTATGACGTACGGTATGCAACTAAAACACAACATTATGCTACTAATACGAGGTCAATGGTGTGGAAATAGAAATAAAAAAAGACATTATGAAAGATCTGGGAATCACATTTGATAGGTTGTTGATATTTTGTCACCACACAAATGCTATCATGCAAACAGCAAGAAAGAACAGTAGGCTTTATTTATTTATTTATTATTTCAGAACGAAAGAATAGGCCCTGTGTATTTATACAAACTACAGGGTGTCCAATATACAATACAACCCGGAGTTTAGGATAGTAGAACTTTTGAACCTGAAGTAATACACAAATAATGGTTATACCAAAATGAATCCTTGTTCGTGCATATATTTTTAAACTAGGAAGCAACGACTCTAGTACACTAGGAACCACACAGTGTTGCCAGATGTAACCGAAGGTGTAAATCATTTTTTTTTTTTTTTGCAAAACATTTAATTTGACTCATAACTCATACGTATGAATGTTTATCATGATAATTTCAAAGTTTGTTTTTCATTGTTTTCAGAAATTGAATAATGTAGACTAGGGATGCACGCGAGACGTCTCGTGTCGTCTCGCATTTGCGAGATGAGAGTGAAAATTTTATGTGAGACGCGAGACGAGACTAAACCATGCGAGACGAGACTCGGTTAAGTCTCGCACGAGAAGTCTCGCGAGACTTCTCGCAGTCTCGCAACATTTATGAATTACATTTAATTGTATATTTAGTGATTTTACATTTATTGATTTTTCTAAGTTGAGCATTAATGCCTCCAGGAACAAAAAAGTGATTAGGGCAATAGACATTTTATGAGATTTATTATTATTCAAGGTTGATTTTCAGAATTAAAGCCTTCTTTAGTTTCTAAACATCATTAAAAAAGAAAAGCTTTGTAAATTGAAAATTTATTACAGCATCGATTTAGGACTTTGTTTTGTGATACAAACACATACATGCGGACGCGCACGAATACATGAAGTTCTGTTTTTGGTCTGAAAAGCAAATAAGACTCCCTATTGCTGCGAAATGTGATATTTCTGTTGTTTCTGTCTTTTCCACATTACTACTAGGGATTACTGTTGGGGGATGGCGGGGAAATCCCCTCTCGTCAAAGTTATCCACAAGTCCGTTGACAAAAGTAATGTTATTCCTTGGTGGTTGGTGTAAAGGGGGATAGGCAGCACTGTTGTCTTACACAAGTAACGTATTTTTATATTTTCTCTGCTGTTTCCACAAATTTAATGCTAGAGAGCTTAAACTTTCTGAAAAGAAAGTTCAAACCTATTCTAAGGGAACAATCCGTGTCAATTTTGGATATTGTGACGTTAGAGCATTCCTCGGACATGAAGCAGGTAAAGATAATGTTGAAATCCGGTTAAATAAAGACATATATAGATATAGTAAAAGGATCCGCGTTTGGTTCAATGAGTTCAGAAAAACATATACGGAAACGTTATATTCTTTATATCCTAATTACATTGGCTACTTTTTTTTCGGGCCAAAAATGTGCCCGCATGGCATACTGGAAAATATTGCTGGAGACCTCTAGGCTGGAAAACAATGTTGAATCCAGCAACAATTTATGCTGGTTTTGCTGTAAATTATGCTATTAATTTGACGAAAATTAATGGTCCAGCAATCAAATTCCAGCAATCAAATTCCAGCACTTTGGAGCGGAGGGGACACAAGTTCGGATACCATGTTGAACTCTAGGTTTCGTATCCTTAGGATGTTATGAACATTCATCCCATGGAAAGCAACGGCAAACCACCATAGATTCACCTTGCCAAGGGACTTTAGGTCAAATACCTGCCTTTGGACAGAATATCACATCATCATTCATTAACAGCCATAGAATAACACATTGCAAAATTTTGACCCAGAATATCTGCGAGACTGCGAGACCATGCGAGAAAGTCTCGCGCGAGACGCGAGATGAGACTCAAAATTTTATCTGAGACGAGACTTCACATTTGCGAGACGAGACGAGACCCAAATTTGAGGCTGCGAGACGAGACGAGACTTTCCATTTCTCGTCTCGTCTCGTCTCGCGTGCATCCCTAATGTAGACAGATCCTTAACACACCTTTTGATGCACTGATACATAAGCATGGTTGCCAATTCAGAGTATTAGTTTACGAAAACTACGATTTCCCTAGTTCCTCCTTACAGAGGCCTCATCCAATTAGCTATCGGTGGAAATGAAAAATTCTTTCTTCTGCTTTATAGTTTCTAAGCTACTCCAACTAAACAAACTGGAAATTAACGACAGAATATACATACACATGAGTTATGAGTCAATTTACAAGTTTTGCAAAAAAATTGATTTACACCTTCGGCTACATCTGGCAACGCTGTGTGGTTCCCAGTGTACTTCAATCGTTGCTTCCTAGTTTAAAAATATATGCATGAACAAAGCTTCATTTTGGTATAATCATCATTCGTGTATCACTTCAGGTTCAAAAGTTCTACTATCCCAAACTCCGGGTTGTATTGTATATTGGACACCCTGTACTTGTAAGAACTAAGCTAAAATCTGTTTCTGTAATATGAAACAGTGTATCTATTGACAGTATTCTTGGCACGGACGCGATGGTAGTGTCACAAGGAAGTTTTAGGTCCAGTGCCGTTTAGGACCAATGCCTTTTAGGACTTGTGCCGCGAAATGATTTTTAGGTCTTGTGCTGTTTAGGACTTGTGCCGTTTAGGACTAATGCCATGTCCCCATGTCTTCTAATTGAAGTTTATTTGTAGATTTTGACACTTCCTTTTCCCAACCCTGCAAACCATCTGAAAATTTTAATACAATTTGCCCCATATAGAATTTGAATCTCCTCTGAAAAGCTGTATATCCCCCGAAATCAATTCCTGCGTAGGTCCCTGATAACCAGTGCGCTGAAATGGGGTTTAGACAATCAATAAATGCTGAAATTTTAAAATTTAAAATTTAGTGTGAGATACCATTCAAGAAAATTTTAAAAAGTCCAATTGATGAACTACAGACGTAGTCGAAAATGTTTGCCTATTTTTTTAAATATATTTAAGCAAAGTTAAAAATATTGATAACTATGAAACAGACATTCAGGCAAGCAGATAGATAAGATACAAGTTGTTTCGTAAGCAGGGGTGGCTTCAGGATTTTAATTTTGAGTAAACCAATCTTTTTTAAAAATATTTTTAAATATAAATGTATAGTATTTGTTCCTTTCCAGTAAATATATATTTATTATCTTCTAGTCATTTATATTTTTGAAATTTTTTGGGTAGGTACTGGCTTATCCGCTAAAGCTGTTTCAGTTCATTTGCTTTGTTTAGGCTTAACATCCTTATGTAACAGCGAGGTTATGAAGGATTGGACATATTACTTAAAGTGACATCTGAACCACTACTTGGTTTCTAGCTGGGAGAAATTTTGTGGAATCATTGGGACCCCTTAATTACAAGGCGAAAATTAGATTCAACTAAAGAGATGATGCGAGATATGTAAAAATGTCACTATGAAATTCACACGATTTCTGTTATTTTTTGTTTACACCATTAAAAAGCCTGTTTTAAACCAACCAACCCTAGTGTTGCACTAGTGCTAGATGTATAGTTTTTACAAACCACGTTTTTATACAGTGATTTTTTTAAATTGTGAAACTTGTATTAGTAGCTCGTATTATTTTATCAACTTTTATAAAACTAAGCTTCAAGAATATCAGCACTTTAACTTAGCTTTAAGTTAAAGCTTTTAGAATATGACCTAATAAGTGTTGCCAGCCGATTACAAGTCTGTATGATATATTTTAAACTCATTACTTCATATTTATTCCCAAGTAAACCAACCAACCACACAAACAAAAAAACTTGTATACTTGTATTTTTCAGCTAGATACATGGTATTAATAAAATCTCTAGTGATTGGTTTGATTTTTTAAAACAATGAACCCATTATCATCCCAAATTCATACTTTGCCAGATGCTTTTCAACAATACTATGTATTTATGGAATTAATTTCAAAATTATAAAATATGTATTTTTTTACAAAATTATGAAGTAAAATTTTGATTTTGATTTTGAAAAAAGAATTCTGTATTAACCTATATGTTGATGTACGCCACAGGAAAGGGCATGAAAAATGCTGTAAAATGACACCTCAACCAGCTCTCTAGCTCAATTACGAGAGCCGCAATTCTAATTTCAAAATACATTGAACATATTATTTTGGACATTTTTTTGGAAAATTTATATAGCCTTATCTACAACGCCGATTGATATGAAATTTGGTATTTTTCTTAGTCTATACGAATAGTACCCTTGTGCAAAATTTCATGACAATCTGAAATGGTAATGTAAATTTTGTCTTCAAATTGTGTTGATTTAATCTGGAACAGCTCAATAGCTATTTCACTACGAGTCTACGATTTTCTTCATACTAACAGGTTTAATGGGCTTCCAATTTTCAGAACTAAGGGGCCATGCCCCCGTAAGAAAATAGTTACACAAATGCGGGACGAGTATAGACACTATTAAATATGTCGAATGCAAGCATCACTAAAATTGTTATGCGTAAATTGAGGTAAATTAATAACATTATTTTCGTCCAGTAGAAAAATTCTGGGGAGGGCCAGCTTTGCTTCTAGGGGGACCAGCGCTCCCTGGCCCACCTCTAGTTCCGCCTATGGTTTTCACGTGCTTGTACAGTATTTTTATTCTCGAAATTATTTTATTTTCTATAACAACATTTCTATTCATTGTTTGAACAAAGCAGACAAATAAAGACTGTTTTGGCTGTTGCAATTATTTTTTCAGAAAAAAACTTATAGGAAGTTAAGTGCAAGGCACTTGATGGTGGGGTGACCAATGGTAGAGCGTTCACTTCTGTTGTGACGAGTCCCTGGATCGATTTCTAGGCAGAATTTCTAGTCAGGCAGACAATATTCTGTTCATGAGTTTTCTAGGGTTTTTCCTGTTTCTTCTCATATTATTATTCCACCAATTATCTAATAATAATGGATTAATCATCGATCTTTTTTAGCCCAACGAGCATACGTTTAGAATGTGATATTAGCAATTTCATTTCATAAGCTGTTCGATTTTAGTTTAGTTCAGGTTAGGTTGTTAGGTCTAAGCCAGCGTTTTCCAACCTTTTTGAACTTGCGGCACACTGCGGGTGTAACTTGAATTCTCGCGGCACACTCATAGATATTATTATTATCAATAGTAGTACTAAATAGAAAATACCGTCGTAATTTTTTTCTGTGATTACTGACCTGCTTCTCACAGAGAAAAAAGCTCGATCACTGGTTTTCTCACATCGTAAATCATTATACTTTTTTTTTTTCATTCTAATTCAAAAATAGAAAACAATTCCAATGAAATATAGGACTCAAGCTTTTAAAAATACACTTTCTTTTTGAAGAGTATCTAACTTTTCACTAAGGAAGATCACTAAATAACAAATCTCTTGTACTTTTAAAACAGATGGAGGTAATTAGTATGAGTGTTTGTTTTGTCGAAAGGGCAGAGTGACATTTTAAAATTTCAAGTTGCAAAATAACCTGTAACAATAAAGAAGCAATAATGGTCATAACAATGATAATAAATACTTTTTTTGAACATTAAAAATGTACAGACAAGTATCACAGTGTGAAACTTATAATTTATTAACATGGTTAATATACACAATTTTTAAATATTAATAAAATTCTGTTTTCGAAATACAATCTGTGTAGTAGTAATGTATGTATATACAATAATATATTACAATTACAGTATTTTTTCCATTGTAGAGGTTCATAGTAATGTGAAATATAAATACACATTTTTCCTGTCTTGTAATTTGGTTGCTATATAATTAATGATTTTGTTTTCATTTCCTCGCGGCACACCAGCAGCCCATTCGCGGCACACCGGTTGGGAAACGCTGGTCTAAGCACTTGCATCTTCAATTTCTCCCGAAAATTTTGTATTTTTTACGTACTTCTGGACCCCGTATGCTAAACATTTACAACTGGTGGACCTATTCACCAGTGTAGAAGACAAATACTATACAAGTACCGGTACGTATGTGAAACAGTTGGGGTATGATAATAGTAGCTAATAATAAAAGCACGACAATGACAGTAGGTAAAACTTCGAGTCACAACTTTCATCTCGATGAGGCACACTTGATTATAGTAATGTAAAAGTGCACTATGGAGACCACAGAACTACGAGCGATTTTCCTGTAATAATTAAAACAAAGACATTCTGCAGATATAGCCGCGAGAAATCTCAAGAATGGATTTTGGTCAAGAATAGTAAAATTGCTGTTGGTGTGTAAAATTGCGTGTCATTTACGTAAGATTGCGGGTTTCAGTTATTTACGAAATGTTTGAGGTAAATTTTACGCTTTGAAGCCGTGTTTTGCCTAATCCTCGTTACGCCTAAAATGGCGGACAATAAAAAAATCACGGAAATTCAAGTAGAGGGAAATTACAAAAGAAAATTCCCTAGAAAGAAATGCAATTTTTTAAATTAATATTGATATTATATTAACCTGTGGTCAATATTTTCTAGCAGTTAGGATTGGCAAAACTCCTTTATGTATTTACCATGCCCGTATATATATATATATATATATATATATATATATATATATATATATATATATATATATATATATATATATATATATATATATATGCGTGTGTATCTGTATGAGAGAGTGAGTGAGTCCGCCAGGGAGACAAACAGATCACTACTATGCAATAAGGATGTTAGATTCACTATTTTGCACACCAGTTAAATTTGATTGTATCATGTATGTCTTCAACTCCGGATTATCCTTAACTAGTATAATTAAAATTTGTTCAATTTTTACACCATCTCCGAGACGTAGCAATCTTAATCAGAGACTTATGCTATGGACGTTCCGGTAGTATGTCAAACGAGTGAAATTTGAATTCAAAAGTTATAATTTCACCAATGCAAATAAAAAACTAGTTGATTAAGTGCTTTGAGAAAATTCAAGTTGCAATGTATTGGGACGACAAAACTCTAAATGAAGCAGAGTCGTATAAAAAACTGCTAGAGTATAAAGAATATTTGTTTATCTTGAGCTTCTTTCAGATGTGTTCTTGCACATCTGACTTTAATGTACTTCAGAACATTTTGCAATAAAAAATACAAATGTTGAAAGTAGTGGAAGAGCTTTGTAGTCATTTCCTGCATTTGAATTTCTAAGATTTGAGCAAATACTGTACTGGGAAATATTCCAGTATCATGTAAAATTCACTTGCTACAAAAAAAAAAAAAAATCTATAACGGAACATCATATAACTAAATGATTACACAAATAGCAGATATGTTTGAATCGAATGAAATACCATGTTCAAGTGCACGTTACAAATTTTGTGTAAGGGTTATCTTTGGGCTTCATGCGTTTCCTTCCACTTTCTTCACCCCACCAGTTTCGTTCATTGTCATCATCACCGCCTCTCTTAGCCTTGGAGCATAAAAATCAGACTTAAACCAAAAGAAAAAATAAAATATTACGCTTATTTTCAATAGTGAATTCTCAGAAATGTTGAAAAGAAAATTAGAGCTTTTTTTCAGAATGAACGTTACTTTTATTTCCCAAAATTTTATGTAAAATGAGTAAATAAAAAATAAAGTTTGCATTAAAAGTAAACAAGTAAAACAAAACTTAGCATTTCAGTCATCTAACATTCTAAATGAATGCAATACGATATAACATCCAAATACGAAACTAACTAACTCTATGGCTTATGGAACTCGGAGGTTCAATGCCGCGTTCACAAAAGCTCTCCACCGACCTCTATCCTTAGCCAACTGGATCCAGTTTCTACTTTGTATTCCTATCTCTGAGAGATGTATCTTCATATTGTCCTCGCATCTGCGCCTAGGTCTCCCTAATGGTCGTTTTCCGATTGGTCTTACCGCTAACACTTTGAAAGCATTTCTATTTTCTTCCATCCTAGCTACATGACCTGCTCACCTAAGCCTCCTAGACTTGATGACCCTAACAATGTTTGGTAAACCATATAAATTATGTAGTTCCTCGTCATGAAATTTCCGCCATTCCCCATTTCCATTCCTTTTTTGTCCGACATTCGTCTCAGGATCTTGTTCTCAAGTACTTTCAGTCTATGTTCTTCTCTCAGAGTAAGCGACCATGTTTTGCAACCATATAGAACAACAGGTATGATTGTCATTTTATATATTTTAAGCTTTAAATTCCTCGACAGAATTCGCGACGACAAGGGATTTTGAACTGAATAATAACACGAATTCCCTACTTTTAATTGACATTTAATTTCTTCGTGAATATGATTTTCGTCTGTTAATTGATCCTAGATATTTGAAATTATCCACTTTATCAAAAGTATTATTTAATATTTTAACGCATCCATAATTTGCTTATTACGGTCCCGACTCACTTCCATGTATTTAGTTTTCTCTGCATTTACTTCTAAACCCATGTTCCTGCAAGCTTTTATTAAGATCTCTGCATTTCTTTCTATTGTTCTCCTGTCATCCTCTATTAAATTTACATGATCAGCATATGCCATAACCTGGTGAATACCGTTCAACTATAGGCCCTGGTTGCTATCTTTGATTTTCCTTATAGCGTATTCCAGAACAAAGTTGAATAATAATGGCGACAACGCATCTCCTTGTTTCAGGCCATTTTCGACGTGAAAGCTCCTGGACAAAAATTTCCCTACCCGGACTTCACCTTGGGATTCATTTAAACATGCATCCAAGTAAGAAAATAAATAATAGTATCATCAGTAATTGATAACATTGCTTTTAAAACTTAATATTATTTTAAATAACAATTTATACAATAAATACTGTGTATATATAACAAATCTTTTTCATGGATCCTAAGGACAGTAATTAAGATTTAAACACAAATATAAGGATTATTTATAGAAAAGTAAAAGGACAGTTACTTGAATACGTGATAGGCACGCCTAAAAGATGTAAAAAATACTTGTTTCTGATTGGCCAAAACTGGATATTGTAAACAAATCCTCATCTGTGATTGTGCGAATGCCACTGTCCACGATATTTGAAGGGAATGTCTAGGAAGACTTATATATATTTTTTGTTTATACAAGTTTATTTCCTTAACATATTTTCAATAGCTATTTGCTAATGGTTACTTAGAATTCAAATGTATTTTTCTTTTTTCTTTGTTAGTAACACATTGAGATATTTGGATTGTGGAACTATGCAAAGATCAACTTGCCAGTAGAGCGATTTGTCCAAATAACTCATTTCAATCACAGTTGCCCATTTTTATGAGTAGAGTTGATTTTAATGTCCCTTTCAGCAGCGAGGCTATATGAGGCCCATTTTTGTGAGTTAATTTAGATATCTCTTGTCAGATCTAGCTCGAAATGTTAACAAATTTCATATTAATTAAAACAATATAGAATCACAATAGGATCTCTTATAATGGATTAACAGTTTTAAAAAAGCATTGAAATTGGAATGAAATCCCTTGAAAAACCAGCAAAAGCTACAATAATATAACTACTGCATCCACATTAGTACGAAACAGTAATATAAAATCCATATTTTCGTAATACTCATGCAAACTATATTTCCTTTAAGATGTCTATTAGCAGTATCATTTGACAATATCAGATATTTGGAAACAAATTGCAAACTAAAACACACATCTTTAAACGAAATTAATAATAGGGAATAAAGTATGTGTAACTTGTTTTTCGCTCATCTGAAATATAGCCACTGCAAATGCTCGTACTACAAATTAGTTTTGTGGAAATAAAATATTTCTCAGTTCTTCATATAGTAGGGAATAATCTTTCGAAATTTACCTCCAGTCTTACTTCCGCGAATTTTTTTTATAGTCCGCCATTTTAGGCAAGACGAGGATTAGGTCAAACGAGGATACTTTTTCGCCTAAAATGGCGGACACAAATCTTATCATTGATCTGCCATAAAAATGTCAGATAATTGGTTAGGCGAAACGAGGATTAGGCCAAACGATGCAAGATCCTTTGAAGCTCACTATAGTGGTTTTTCCTAATATTACAATTTGTTCGCTATCTTTGGAAAAAAATGTCAAACACACAACCCTTGTCCTATGTGACTACTCAATGCCATATTCAGAGTTTGAGATCCGTAACAATTTAGTTGAAGATTAGTAAATACATTGTCAATTGAAATGCAGGAAAATCTTATGAAATCACTTTGTTTTAATATTGGCATATGTCAATTGAAACCTGATAAGATGTTCTGAAATGACTTAAGACTTTTAGGATATCTGCGCTGTTGGAACTTCAACATTACATTATTTTTAACCATTTATTGGCTTGTGTTTTTCGAACAGTTATTTTTATGGTATACGTGCGGTGCGGACGTGTATTTGTATAATACCTATAATGAAAAGTCCTCGTAAAGTAAATCTGTACCCATCAATACAACTCTACCATAAGAAACAAGGCACTGCGAGTGAATTTCGTGATGATTTTCAGGGCACATTAGTTTCCATGCATTTTATCGCTCTGTACACAATTATTTGGGCATGTACGGTATCCGGGGTAATAACAGTTCCAGGGCCTTGGGAATCATTAGAACAAGAAAAGTAAATGCTTTTAAATATGATGAACTATTTATAATCTGCACCAGAGATTAATTATTACTTGAAATACTAATTACTTTGTATATGTTTATTAACTAGATATTATCCGTAATCTTTTGTAAGATGTTTGGCAAACGTTAGCTTTCTTGTTTATATTGCATTACAAAAGAAAAAGAAGAAAACAGCTGTTACAAATTGCAATTTGCATGTTAAATGTTCGAGTGGTATGTATCACGGCATGTGGGGTAGTAATACCTTTCATCCTATAGTTTTCCACTGTATAATTTAATACTTCACAATATAAAAGACTTTTATTATTTTTTTGAACTCTTAATAACTGTCCGAAAGGTGTTTCTTGCCATGGGCATGAAACTAAGGAAGAAGACAAGAGTGTGCATTGTTTTTAGCCTTTTTTATTTCTGGTTTCTTTTCTTGTTGACATTGCACAGTATAAATTTTTAGTGTAATAGTCGGTAAGAGTGCACTTTGTGCAGAACATTCATAGGAAGCAATACAATAAATGGTGCTGGTGTAGTTTTGATGCACAGCGTTTGGGAAGATTTAGACGTAAAATTGAATACATTGCATTGAAAGACATATTTGTAAGGAACACATTTCTGCAGGCGACAGAATTTTATACAAAGTAATGCACCTGTATTGTAGGTTTACATGTGTAGCGTTACTAGTGTAAAATCATTACAAGTGCTTTACGATGGGTAAAATAAGTGAGTTCATATGAAAGATGACTATTATATGTTATTTTCCAACGGTAATGTATTTGTGCACAGTATATAGAAGCTGTATTTTATGTTTACAAGTGCAGTGTTACTAGTATGAAACCATGACAAGTGTTATTGAAACTCATATCAGCCCAATACACTTCTTTTCACTATCATCGCTTACGCGTGCACCCAGCATCGCAGACGCGCCTGCTTCCTTCGGGTGCACCGCGGCGCTAACGCACTGTTCAACCAGCTTTGCCCTGTTCTGACTCGGTTAGGTAGCGTTCGCGCTTTCTAGTGGCCACCTAGCACAGGTTGATTTGTGCTTTTGCACTATAGGTCTTATGCTATAAATCCGGAAGCCGTATTTATGAATCGGAAAAAATTAGTAAATTTTGAACAGTTACTTTTTTTTGGCCCCTTTGAATTTTGTCTATGCAAGTGTGATATTTTCATGTCGCTCAGCGCAAATTTTTTAGAAGACAATAAGTAGGTAATTAATGAAAGAATAATAATTTTTAAACAATTATTTCGAGTAGTGTGCCCAAAGTAAACCTGCACGCAAAAAATAGCAATACGAGCAATTACGCTCTGTTAATTGTAACAAAATGGGTCCAATCTTCCTTAAACCTAAGCGAACCCGACCATGCCCTACTTATTTCTACCTTGCGTCATGTCAACAATCTGCCAAAATCACTTGTTCTGCACAAAACGCACTCTTGCCTAAGCGATCTTGTGCTTACGTGACACCTGCATTACTTAAGAGTCCCTTTTTTCGTTTCCGATGGGCGTATATTCTAAAAATGTTCACTTGTATAGTGTGTTCTCAGTTATTACCATCATTATAAAGTGGTATTTTATTGTAATGGTTTAAAAAAAGAACTGGCATAATGACTACCTTATTCGCATTTCGCTGGAAAGTTGGAATCGGAGATGTGAAGTTCAGGAACATCACATTTTGCAAAACTTACAGGTGAAATTCAATACTCTATAATGGAAATTCAATACTGTATAAGGAACAAATTTCTGTAGGGGGCACTTAATAAGTTATACAACTGTATTTTATGTTTACAAGTATAGGGCTACTAGGGTAAAATCATTACAAATACTATAGAACGGTAAAAATAAGTTGACGTATATAAAAGATGACTATATTAGATGCTATTTTCCGCGGGAGAAGTATTTCTGTAAGTGTACAAGAGATTTATTTTGTTTACGAATGTAGTATTACTAGTGTAAAACCATTACAAGTATATACTATAGAAACTCGTATAGCTGCGAAAACCCACGTGTTTCTCTACTCTCGCTTACGGGTGTACCCATGTGGTGTCGCGCAGGTACATCAGTTTTGTCCTGCCGTGACTCAGATATCAATCTTGCTGCGGTTTGTCTTTTTTGCTTTGTAGCATTATTACATACATTTGTAGCTTTATTACATACATACTCAAATTGCAAAAGAATTATAATTTTTCAACAATTGCAGTTGCCCTCTGAACTCCATCTAAGCTAAGTCAGGTATTCTCATGTCGCCGATCTCAAATCTTGTCGAGGGCAATAAGACTGAAATTAATAAGAGAAGTTTAATTGTTCAATATTTTTTTCGAGTAGTGTGTCTAAATTGACCTGGATGGAGTATGATTCCTGGAACGAGTTTACGTAGTTCGAATTCCATGTTAAATTATAATTCACGTCTCGTATCTAGGCTGCTTAAAGGGATGCTAATCTCTAATCCAGCCAATCAACCAAGTAAAAAGGATTTCTTTGATCAACATGGCACAGATCTGCTTTTGGCCTGAGGAAAACAAAAATTTTTTTTCTTCTTACTGGAAGGTAATTTTATGAAAGAAATGACTTCCCACTTACTATTACTTTGAAATCTTTTATTCGTATAGAGTTATTGTGTCCGTTTTCAAGTGTAATGAACACATGTAGTTTTTTTGCGTAATAAAAACTAATATTGGTGGCCAATATAAAGTTTGTATCCCCATGTTTAAAACGTTGCACTCCGGTAACTATGTGACATCATTCGCAAGTTTAGGTATATGCAAGTTAAGTTTAAGTGACCAAATCGTGAAACCATTGCCGATTTTAACTAACAAAATCTGACGTAATTTGATCTAAACATAGGTAGGTTCAGAATATAATCTAGAAGTTACCAATTAAATCGAGTTATCAATTTTAGCCATATAAGCTAATCTGAATATATAACGAGTTGTAATATAAGGGCAAGTTTTTTTTTTAGTCGCTTTATTATTGAATCGATTCCTATGGAACTGGTTTCTTGGAATAGTTCCATTAATATAACCTGACACCAGTTTTTCCGGAATCGAATTCGTTAGAAATCATAATGGCTCGATCTGCAATGTTGCTGTAATTAATTTAAATATGGTAAGTTTCAAATGCTGATAAATTTAGAACTATACCAACTCCCTATCTTAATACAGTTCTAAATTCGTTAATACTTAAAATATGCAACGTAGAATATAACAAAAAAAATAATAAATAAATAAAATAAAATAAAAAAATAAATAAATAAAAATAAAAAGAAGAGCAAGAACCACTGAAATCACCTTACCGTGAAAAAGGTCATTTACTGCAGAATACGAGATCAGAAGCAAATTATCAAGACACGATAACCAACGAGAGAAACACAGGAGACACAATGAATGAAAAATTCAATCCGATTTCGAAAATCTCTAATTTTATCGTGTTCTAGGATTACTGAAATAATTCTCTTCGTTAATTACTCGCGCATTCTTTATTCTTTAGTGAAATGAAATGGCAGTTCAACGGAGACATTCTTCGAATTTTTTCTCCTAATCTCTTTTGGAATACTCTTTTTCATGGTTGTAACAAAGTAGGAAATGCTACTGTGTTTTATGGAATTTTTAAATATTATTTTTTAAAATATGTATATTTTCCATACGGATAATGCGTATTATAAATCCACTTAAGTGTATTAGATTATGGAAAATTGACACAGAATGCGGCCTTTGCCTTTTTAAAAAATATCTTTTGAGTCTTAATCATTCTTACACCTCGTAACATTGTACTGACAGTTTCAGCATTTCAAATTGAATTCCATACCTTCACTTGTGCACGTAAATGAATCAGAACTTGTTAAAACAACGTTAGTCAATATTAAAAGATTCATAGTCCTTTTGGATTCTAAGCGGTTAGCAGGTCATGGAACTAATAAAATACTTTTTATTGTTTTCATGTTCGCTTCCGAAATGTTTCCTCTATATTTCTGGATTTTCAGCTTACTTTTTTAACTTCTATTATTTTCTTGCATTTTTTAAATAATCAGTCTGTTACGGGTGCATTTTCTTCCTTATATTCATATCCTTATCCGTACAAGTAAAGGAGTCTGTTTGTGTACGGCCAATATCTAGAGTTGAAACACATTGAAATATTTCATTTACAAATAACAAAGATTTTTTTCAGTAGTAAGTGCTGACCTTATACATTTAGATTCCTTAAAAGCAGTAAAAATGATAGTTGTTAAATAGTAATAGGTGTTCGCTTTAACAAATACTGATTCAAATGATATATTGATTTCAGGTTAATACTAATTGCGGAAATTGAAGGTTCTTTAGGATTTTGAGCTCTCCCCGAAAAATGAATATTGACAAATTGGAATGCATCTGGGCAAGATTTTCTCCTTACAACCAAAAGTACTTTCAAAATTTTTCGTAGGATTTGAAATTTCGATGTTCATGCAGGTAAGATCATATAACAATTTTTCTTAAACTAGAAATACAAATATCTAATCAAAACAACGTTTGTTTAAAAATAATAATTGTGTAACAGTTTTGTCAACTAACTGAACGTATTGGCTTCAGCAGCCACTGTAACAAACAAGACAGAGCTGCGTATAATATAAGATAATTTTAGAAGCAAGTTTTTAACGCTGATTGGCTGGTCAGAACGGATTCAACCAGTCATAATAAACGTTTATAAATGTGAAAAAAACTCTATAAATACCTTTTCTTCCCTGGTCCGCCTGAAAGTTAAGCTAACAGATTATGTTTTTGCAATAACTCGTCCCACTGTTTGTCAATTTTAAGTCCTGCACTCCAGTTCACAACACAGCTTTATTGTTCTTCAATAAATTTGGCCTCCTTCCACTTTCTTATTAACGTCCTTTGTTCTAGTACTAACACTTCAACCTTCTCAATTAATATCATGTCCTGTGTCCCTCACGTTAAAAATAGCATTTCTTTATCTTTTTAGTCTTTCATAATCTTCGTGTTTTAACCTTTCTTTCAGTTCTTCTCCCGTTTCACCAGTATAACAGCTGTTACATTCACTACATTTTATCTTGTAAACCACTCTTATTTCCATCATCTCTCGGTTTTCCTCCTTCCCTTCTTTTTCCTCATGCGTAACACGTGCAATAATCTCCCTCTACGTTGAAATGTTCCATATTTTCTTTAGAGCTCTTGAATATTTCAGTGTCTTCCCTATGCTTTCTATTCCCCACCATGGCATGGTTTATTTTCTTCTCGTTCATCTTATATTGCTTCTTACTATTCTGGTATCCTTTCCATCTGTTGCTTTCTTTTATCATATCCGTTGGTCTTCAATTGGCTGTGAAATTGCTCTTATGTCTTCCTCTGCCTTCCTTCTGTCACTACTAATCCACATGTTTCTCTGTTCTATATTTCCATCTCCTCTTTGTTGATCGATCAATATGTCTCTTTTTATAGCAGAAGTTCCCTGTTGCATATTTCTTTTGGATCCATTCTGTTACCAACTTGTATCCCCGTCTGCTTATTTTCATATCTAAAATGGCTCCTTCCTCTTCTACTTCCAATTCGAGATCTATCCTCTTCTCGTCATTTTCTATTTTCTTCACAAATTTGGTGAGTTGCCTCCGTGTACCCTTACATTTCCTGAAACAATCATCGACATTATCTGCTGAGAAACCTAAGCTTGTTCCCTTTTTTCTTCTTGCTTCCATTCCCCCCGGATCATTACTAACCGAAAGAAAACGATGTATATGAGTATATTGTTACATACACAACATGCGCGCAAAATTTCAATCTTTTTATCTTGCTAAGTTCGGGAGAAATTTTTGAAAGTCTGAAGGTGACCCATGTTTTTTTTATCTCTATATATATACATAATACAAGAATAATTTAAAAATGTACTGCGTCATTACTATTTGACCTAGAGTCATGGTTCAAATGTCATTTTCTTTAGTATAATAAGCCCTTTCCAACAGTACCACTCATATGTTCGTATGATACATCTAAACCGGAAATATCGGGAAAACGATTTTTTTCTAAAAAAAAAATCACCTCAGAACACCTGCGTCCCTCGGGCCCAGCCCGGTGTCGCGTAAAGGTTAAAAAAAAAAAAACCCTAGTGGTACACACAATCCGTATACA
Organism: Thermobia domestica; assembly: GCF_964235325.1. NCBI lineage: Eukaryota > Metazoa > Arthropoda > Insecta > Zygentoma > Lepismatidae > Thermobia > Thermobia domestica. The sequence goes on along the minus strand of NC_137467.1, from coordinate 191,812,633 downwards.
AAGTTTCAATCTGATATCGTGAAAACTAAAGGCGTGAAATTTTTTTGAAATTTGCCTTAAGAAAAATAAAAAGTCATGCCCTTCCGCCCTTACTTAGTGCCGGAAAGTTGACCATCCGGTTCTGAAACGCATCTGAGGTGTTCTTTGGTCCATCCTTGACTTGACCAATAAATAAAAACCTGCCTTAAATACCAGTTATAAAACCTAAATTAGCGATCAAAGACAATAATACGGCATGATAATTGCTTGGGGTCCAGGGCTCGATCCCAGCCTCCGCCAAGTGAAATTTGTGTTGAACAAACACCCCTTGCGTGAGTTTTCTTGAGCTTCTCCCGTTTCCTCCTACTTTCTTCATTCCACCATTTCATTCATTCATTTCTCATCATCACCGTCTCTTTAGCCTATTTGGCATAAGCGTGGGACGTAAAACTCAAAGATTTCATTTTGCGCCATGGTAACAAAAGTTACCAAAAATCCTAAAAGGGTGAAAATAAATATTTATTCATTACTTAAAATAAAAGACCGCTGTATACTACCGCACAAGAACGACTTTTTAAAAATTAAATAGCATCACAGTTAATTTTCCTAATTAAAATGAATGGTATTACTGTAATATGATAAACGTATTTCAAATGTACTAAAGTTATAATAAATAGGAATACCCAGAACTTTTCATATGGGTATGTGTGAAAGTAATTAAAGCTAATCTGCCCTTTTATTGTAAGATTTTTACGTTCTATTCAGTTCAGCATTTTAAAATTAAGATAAAGTTATTTCAGAGGAAAAAATACAGATAACATTTTAGAATATATGACAATTGAAGGGAAAACATAATCATATAAGCTGTGCCCTGGTACATACAATATAAACTCCTGTGATTTTCTGGCATAGATTTCGCCGTCATCAGAATTTTCCTTGCATTTTGACCGCTTGGATTTAGTTCCCACCGTCGTTACTACAGCCATTTTATACATGAGTTTCGATCTGCATACAAACACGCTAGGAGTCAAGCTTTTGATGCTGCAATTCCCTAAAAATTTCCTCCTTGCATAGAATTCCCTGTCTCCAAACATTAGACAGAACGGGAATTCCCGTTCTACCTACAGATAACATCATTTAGAATATTTTCTACAAAGTTCTGGAGGGCCTTTAGGCAGATCAAGAATGAATGAATCTTTTTAATATTGCACCCCCTAGTTGGGGGGTGTAAGGAATTTATTTCCGTGGGGGTGTCCAAAAATTTTAGGAGGGTGCTGGGGGAGTGTTAGAAGGGTGTAGATAAATCACTGCTTACAATATGTTCTATGCAAGCAAATATGTGGGAAAAAATATATATAGTAAGTTCAAATACTTTTACACCGCTAAACAGTTTAAATTTATATGTGAGTGGATTTTCTAAACTTGACTCCATTAATATTATAAACCTATTAAATTTTTAAATATTATAAACTAATTTGGTTGGGTAACTGCTAGAAAACACGTGTCTCACCATTTTATCAACATTTGCGCATGCATATTTATGTTCACAATATTTGCAAGATACTGACTTGTCTTGATAATTTAGCACGTAACATTGTCACACAGGACCTTTCTCCCTACCTATTTCTCGAAATATCATGCTTAATTCACATGAGTCCGAGTACCTCTTCAGAAAGTCGAGTCGGAGATAGAAGACAGACTGACATCTATTAGTAACGGTGGTCCGGGGTGTATTAATAGTACTTCATCTCTATTTCTACATAATTTCTATATTACTTTACAAACTGATTCCTTTTCATTATTTGTAAATTAGTACTTTGCTACTTTTTAGTGCAGATGGAAATGGGACTTTAAAAAAATCATAATACTAGTTACATAAATTACAGTCAACGAATTTTAATATTTTTTAGCTCCAAGTTATTTCAAGCCGAGAAGTAAATGATAATAAATCAAAATAAAGTAATTAGTCATATTTTTGTTACGATTTGGAAGATAAAGTAAAGAAATGGAGACAAATTCCTTCCCGGGAATTTATATGCCAAGGAAAAAACCTAGGAATATTCCCATTTTTATTTTAATTCCCAGCGGGAATATTGCCACTGCCCATCACTAGTCATCGTGGAAGATTAAGATAGAACTTAATCTTGCTTTTGACAACCAATTGTTTATTGATCGTGCATTCACGTACGGACCAAAGGGTGTGTGATGCATAGGTAGTCATCGTCGTGTCAGTAAGGGCAAATCGAACTTTCCTGTCCAAGCTTCTCTACGTATGGTGAGGGTCTCTGCTATAGAAGCTTTCTTTACCCAGTGTGTACTCCACCTGTGGACTAGGGACGAAGTAGACCTCATTCAACTGTTCATATGCGTTTACTGACGTTGTCAAGTTAGACTGTGACTTACATAGAACTATACTCTTCAGATGGTCCGATAGCTTTGTCACTAGTTGGAGGATATAGGTGGAGAAAGTAACACAAACCTCTAAGGACGTAATTTTATTTCTGAAATTTTGTTAGAATGTGCTTTCAAATACACTTCCAGCAATGTTTAAAAGTTAAATATTTGCATTAATAGTATGCAGTAATTAGTATTGTAATCTAGTTTCGAATTTATATGTTAATTTTAGATATACATTTCCTGTTTACTTGTCTTGTTAAACAAATTTGTCAGCAGCTTTTGTTTTATCTATCCTTTTTTTAAGGTTCTTTTGAGAGGAATTGCTGTCTAGTAGTATCTGAATAGAGCTGCTACGAACTCCACGGCATTCAACAAAATGGAAAACAAGGGACCAAACGTTGCTTAATATAAGGATAAACTGTCTGTAACAACTTAATATCATGACAGGAGTGGATATAAAAGAAAGATTAGTTGATTAAACTATCCTTAGAAATGGAAAGTAATGCTTGTTATTCCGAGGAAGATCCATTGGAAGGTAAAGATGTGGTATTCACTGGTAACGAAGTATCCAGGTTACCATTAGTCACAGAAGGAAATTCGATAATTCAACATGCAGAAACGCACTGTTCGACTTCCGACTTAGTTGCTTTTGTGAAAGTTGAACCTGAAATCAAGGATGAAGAAACTTATTTATCTGAATGTGGCGAGACATTTAAAATAGAAAGATATGCAATATCTGCAGAACCATTGGAATTATTATCAGGTAACAGAATGATAGATAAAGTAAATGGTTCAATTGGATCTGAAGCTCAAAGGTAATATTTTATTTCTTTTTTTAATATGCATATATAATAAAATATAGTGTATATATATATAATTTTTATTTACATTTGTATTTTACCTATTTTCTTATATTCGCTTATTTAGCTTGACGTGCCTGTGTGCATATCAGGTTCGGTAACAAAAGCAAAGAAATATACTACGCTCACATGGTATCCTGGCTAACTCCGAGTGCACTAGAACAATGATACAATTGCATTAGATAAATATTTATGTCAACAGCGATCGTTAGACTTAAGTGTATTTCCAGGAGCTTTTTGGCGTCCTCCCAAATTTGTGTAACATGATACTCATGTGGTTTGTGGGGACTGTACTTTAGATCATATACCATATAAGCAGTTCGAAATACTTTTGGCAACCATAAATTTCTTAAGTGACAGTGAGTAAATCGTAGGATATATGAAATGAGTAGGTGATGAAAAGTAATCCATTTTAAAGAAAATGTATCTGATTTTCCACGTTTTCATTTCAACCATTTTATACTATCTAGTCTAACGTCAAAACTGAAAGTGTAAATTGAATCTTGTAAGAGAGAGGATATTAAGTTAGCGGATGGAAACCTGCTCTTCCAATTGGCCTCAATACCAATAACATCTATACACGATCGAATGCTGATATGTAACTACAGGTATACCACTCATAATATTTGCAATACCTAGTAAGCAATGATTGGACATTTGTGACACTACCAAAATTGCAAAAGTAAACGAAAAACAAAACAAACTACTTTTGTTAGGATATTTCTTAATTTTTGCATAGAACTCCTTTCCTTGTTTTGGTATCTCTGTCATTATTGCGTACTATGTAGAAATTGAAGGTATTGAGTTCTTTTACATTAATCAATTTTTGGTCAACAGAAAATATCTTAACTCCGAAGGAATGCCAAAACAAATGCAATAAAATAAAGAAGCAAAACTTAAACAAATTTTAAACGAACTTGACAAACAAAGTTTCATAAGTTCGTGCGCATAAATCGCTGCACACAAGAGACCTCCAGAAATTACGGTGATGTTGAGAGTGCTTTGTGGAGATTACTTACGAATCTTCAAGGATCCCACTTTCCTTCAGGAATGATATTAAAATCATTGTGAATTTTCAGGAAACATTTATTTCTGCAGGCACAAACTTACTTAAGTGAGTATTTTTCTTCCCCATGTCAAGATAGATTAGTAATATATAGCATGAAAGCAGTTTTTCTTCAACCTAATTAACCAGTAAACACCACGATTTTATCTATGATAGAAGAGTAAGGAATATTAAGATAAAGTGCTTCTGTTCGGAAAGATAAATGTAAAATTTAGAAAGTAGAAAAAGTTTAAATCCATGCCGGGTATTCAGCATGTTGGCTTGAAATTTGCTTAAGTTTCATTCTACTAACGTAATAAAGGAGGACAATAAAGGATCAAATAGTAATAATTTTTCGTCTTTTGAGGTTTGACTATTTGATATAAATAATGCCAATTTCTTGCTGTAAGATGTGTTATTCACCTAAATACCAGGTGGATGACACTAAGATATTTGTCACACCGGACAAAGCTTTTGTTTCATTATTGGGTTAATAATTTGTTAAAAACGATTTAACTCATTGATATTTACAACTAAATATCAAATCAGAAATAATATTTGAAACATTGCACCCACACTTCGTTTGCTGTAGTTGATTTTGTATGTAGTATTTCACTTTCTATATTACTGTTAGAACTGGAACAGAGCTAAGAATTGTTTTTGTGAAATTCTAGATCAGTTCACATGTCTGAAGTCAACAGCTGAGAACCTGTAATTTGTGTGTTTTGTGGAAAATTATTTAGTACATAACTTATGTGTAATATATTGGTGAAAGAAAATTTGCATTACTGCTTAGATCAGGATATATTTCTGTTTTCTCAACTATAAGAACTCACTTTTCTCAACGACATATGGTTGCTTTACAAGTAAAAAGAGAAAAATGAAACTTTCGCTAAATGAAGTAAATTGATTTTATTGAATTTTTATATTCTTGGTCTTATGTACATTTAATACCTTTGGAATCGAAAGGCTTGCAGCACTGTTTAACTAGGTGCTCTGATCACTCCTTTTTTTAAAACGAAGTCAGTCTGTTTTAATATTCCGTTTTAGCAACGGACAAAGACAAGCGAGTAATTTGCCCTAGAAGCAAACTCAGAAAATAATATGGGAGGCAATATCTATGCATGTTAAAAATACCTATAATATCTATGTATGTTACTTTTCCCAATAGAAAACGTTTAATATTATTATTTTTCCTAATCGAAAACTTTTAATATTAAAATTAGATTTGGACAAATTTAATGGTACTCTTGGGGTCGCAGTGGCTTGGTGGTAGAGCTTTCAGCTCTGGTGCTTGGGGTCCCTGGTTCGATCTCAGCTCGCGCCGTGTGGTCTTTGTGGTGGACAAACACCACACTGGTGGGTTTCCTCGGGGTTCTCCCGTTTCCTCCCACTTTTCATTTCTCCATTTCATTCATTTCTCATAATCGCCGTCTCCTTTAGCCTAACCGGCTTAAGCGTGGGACGTAAAAACTTAAAAGATTTTTCCTAATGGTACTCTTGAGACAGGCAAATTTTTGCTTCCAACTTGCGAATTTCCTGACATTTTGTGTCCTAAGCATATACATCACCGAAAATTAACTGGGTAGGGTGGTTCCATTTAACATTTATTCGTCCATAGGACCATGTTTTTTTTCTTTTTTTAAGATTTCTGTGTTATGGTAAGGGCGTTAATCACTGTCTACTTTTCGATCCGCAAGTCGTGAGAGTGCAAGCAGTGGTTTGCGTCATATGGCCTGTACCGATCAATGATATTGTTTTGTGATTCGCTCTAGTGAGTTAGTAAACAGACAATCCACCAGTAATTTCTGAATTAAAAAATAGCTCTCAAATCGAAAAAGCTTGGCCCCACCAAGCTAAAAGAACAAGGAACTATGGTGTGTTGTTTCAAGTGTAAAAAAGTTTTATGTTTAAAATTTAAAAGAAAGACATGTTTGTTATTTTTGAAACATACTTCTGCTTGTGTCATTTCGTTGTGAAGATTAACTTTTACTTTTATACGCGTATAATTAGTTACATTTTTAAGAAAGATTGTTTTAAAAGTTTTACATATAAAATTTTGGAATAGAAAGATTTTAAGTGTAGTACAGAAATATTCAATGCCATTTACTTCTTGTTATCAATTATACGTTGCTAAAAAAACTTGCAAAACCTTATTTTTTTTGTAAAACCCTAGGAAATTAAAGCTTATTAAGTTATTGATTTCCATTTGTTTCTTTTATAAGGAAATATCTTTGAAATCTGTTATTGTGGTTCAATTAAATCGCGGTAGATAGGTAAGTATTCACGTGGTGAACATTATCAGTATTAGTGCACTCTTCTATCAACTAAAAAATATGGTATTCGCATGATAGAAAATAGAATTAAGGAACGATAGCCCATGCACACAAGGTGTTCAAGAAGAACATTGGACTTGCTAGAGGAATGATTGACCTTATCATTTGATTAATATTTCAGTCTTGTATTTGAAGTCATGCAACACATTCAGTGGTACTAATCATCAGGTTTTACTTTTGATACTTAATACATATATTGAGCTAGTCCTTTCTCATCAAGTATAATTTTTTCATAGGTGAAGAGAAAGAATATAATGATATCGAAATAATTTTGAATATTATTGGTATTATTTTATAGTCGACTCAATGTCGTTTATATCGGCGTAGATTGGATCATGTTCAGTTCCACTCCCTTAATATTCGGAATATTTTTTTTCTTCTCGTGGCTGTTCTTCAGCCTCTGTGTCGCGATTTTTGTGAAAATGTCCAACATCAGTGTTGTCTCCCTCAATATGAAATACTAGTCTCGAAGCGTCTTCTAAATTTATTGGATACTCTAAAGTTGCTGAAGAATCAAAAAATACACAAAAGTTACACTTGATTTCCACAACAATACGATCGGTTTCAACGTATCTGTCTGATATAAACGTGTATCAACTCCGCATGAACTGTCGATGAAAGAACTTGAAGATTTATGTCTTTTGAAAGGCTACGCAGGAATTTACTCTTAGGGAAAATAGTCAACAGTTGAAACTTAAGAATTGACGGCAACATAACAAGTAACTGTATTAATCTGATACACATGCGACTATTTGAAGGTTAAAGTAATAGTTTACTGTGTTAAGACTCACACCGGAAATGGGTTCAGAATATTACCTTTCCTTATTGTTCTTTCTATGTTACGTTATTTCGTAGATCTTTACTCCTCTACCTTTTTAACTAACACGAAAATTAAAATCAAAAAAATAGTTTGTATGTTAATTAGAAAAAAAACAACGATATACAGTAAATATTAAGCGATTGAAGAGAATGCACGTACGTGTGAACTAAAGTCAAATATGTTCTTTGAGATATCCCCTTGAGGTCATTTGTGTAAAATTAAAAATTGTTTTCCTAGAATATTCGGTTTCTGTAAACTCGGGTATTTTTAATGATGATTTTTATAAATAACTGCATGTATATGATGAATATAAATGTTTCTAATGGTAATTCCTAACGCATCTTGAATCATGCCTCGAAAGAGAGAAATGTCAATATGTATATCATAACCTTTTATAGTATTTACTTTTAGTTACTCTGGAAGATTTGTTTAGAGTATAATCACTCTTCAGGTTAAATTAACGAGATTTGAGAACTATGTAAAGATCATTTTATTATGTGGATACCTATATAAAATTACATACCGATGTATGTATTACATAAAATTTACTTATCAATAGATGTGATTTAAATTTATATAATGATATAGAAAGGCTTTTAATTTTTCAGTTTGAATGTCTCGTATTCGTGTGGAAGTAGAAAAACTCTTAGCGGGAATTCAGACCTTGGAATGCACTCTGCAATAAATACTAGTGCGAATGATACGTGCGACCAACCTTCTCGTCAAATCTCTCTCTTTCCATGTCAGGTAACAAGCGATAGAAGTGACATTTCAAATGTCTACCCTAATTATTCCAATGAGCTTACTCAAGAGTCTGGTTTCCAGAATCATATGATCACTCATACAGTTAACAGAGCACATACTTGCTTTGAGTGTGGGAAAGCATTTACTAAGAAACGTAATTTAAGATTGCACATAATTATACATAAGACGGATAAACCATTTAAATGCCTTGACTGTGGCAAAACTTTCCTCCGTAAGGGCAGTTTAAGAGAACACATGGCAATTCATACAGGTGAGAAGCGATACTCTTGTAGTGAGTGTGGTAAAAAATTTACTCACAAAAATAGTTTCAAATTTCACATGATTAATCATACAGGGCAGAAACCATATACTTGTCACGTGTGTGGAAAGTCTTTTGCTCAAAAAAGTGATTTAAAATCTCACACAATTGTTCATACCAGTGATAGACCGTATACTTGCCATGAATGTGGAAAGGGATATATTGTGAAAAGAAATTTAGAATTGCATATGATAATACATACAGGTGACAGACCGCACGAGTGCATCGATTGTGGGAAAAAGTTTTCCCGAAAATCTAGATTGCAAGATCACATGCTAATTCATTTAGGTGAGCGCCCCCACATATGCACTGATTGTGGTAGAGCGTTCACCCACAAGAACAGTTTGAAATTGCACATAATTAGCCATACGGGTAAAAGACCTTATCCTTGTCATGTGTGTGGCAAGTCGTTTCCTCAGAAATGTAATTTGGTCTCGCACATGGTTACTCATACAGGTGACAGGCCATATTCTTGCCGGCTATGTGGTAAGGCGTTTACCCAGATAGGAAATCTAAACAATCATATGTTCATTCATACACGTCAATCACCACACACTTGCTTTCAATGTGGTAAGACGTTTCGTCAGAAAAGCATTCTGAAATCACACATGCTTACTCATGCAGGTGGCCCTGTCTTGCCTTAAGCGTTGCAAAGCTTTTGCATTATGAGGTTGTTTGAAATTTCCTCCCTGGTTACTTCTAAAGGATATATCCTACATGCTTGAGTGGTCAGAGATACAGCTGGGAGCTGTAATATTTACTTTGAGTGTGATATAGCATTTATCCTAAATCTTTCCTGTTTCCCTTAGCATAGCGGATAAGACGTTAAACTAAAAGTTTTCATTTCTTTTCTCCCAATATCTGTAGAAGGATCACTTAGTGTATACCGTTGATTGTGTCTACGCGCAGAAGTCGATACTTTGCGTTTTCACATGAACAATGTGACCTATACTATATACTTTACGCAGACGAAAAGTAATTAATCTTTCATCCAGCTTTCAAATTTTTCAATATTATAAAGCTTTTAGTATCGAAAAAACGCAATTGTGATAGAAATTGAAATTTACGTTTCTTTCTCTGTAAACACAAGTTTGAGATATGTTTCTTTATAACGTATTAATGTAAATATAACTACAAATTGATAGGTGTAATGCAGAAATTACATAACCGTGTTTGTAGTGTCAGATCGTGGTCTACACAAGCCTCACATTACGTTTGTTTCATGTAACACGAAGGAAGAAATTTCTTTCTCATGTTATTGTCCTTTATGAAATGGCAAGTGTCCTGAAATTTTCGAACTCCAACACACATCCTCAATTTGCATTTATTTTGCTATTGAATTTTGTTGTTAAACAAGAAAATTAATTAATTATAGTCTACGTTGTCTCTATGGAAAAAAAAGAACTCATTCGTGGCTAAGCGGTTAGTGTGCGCGCCTTTGGCCTGGAAGACCCGGGTTCGATTCCCGGCGGGAGCTCACGTGGTTCGGATTCCACGTTAATCAGTAGGTCCACGTCTCACATAGCCTCATTCCTAAACGGCACGTTAAACTCAACATTAACTCAAGTGTATGGAAAAAATATAGTGTAGGATCACGAGGAGTCGGCGCACCACTGCTTTTCGCAGGTAGAAGAAGAGACTCCTGCTCTCAGTGTCGCGATTCGTTTACTCAGACGTGTTATTTGAGTTGAACACTAGCTCCAATTGTGACAGTAAAACTTGTTCAATTTATTGCAGCAGATTACAAAAATATATATTTTAAAAAAATGAAATCTAAGTTTTACGTCCCGCGCTTATGCTTCCTAGGCTCAAGAAAACAGTGAAAATGAGACATGAATGAAATTGTGGGAGGAAACTGGAGAACTCCGAGAAAACCCACGCACACGTTAGTTGTGCACTATAAAGTTCACTTGGCGCAAACCAAGGACCCCAGTCACCAGAGTTGAAAGCTCTACCACTAAACCACGGCACTCAAAATATTTTTTTTTTTTTTTTTTTTTTTTTAGCATATGATCACTCATACGTGTTACCACACGTTTATTTTTTTCTTTTTTGAGTTCTATATTCGCGATTGTGGACCGACTCTGAGGGGAACGTGAAGATAAGATGCGTGATACTGATGCAGTAATCTAAGTCAGAAGACAGGGAAAAACCAAGACACATTATTTGTTCACCAGAATGACCAATCGGCGGGAGCTTGGTATGAATTAGAAACTTCACGCGACACAAATAAGCACTCTTCTACTACGTTACAACTATCCCTGTGGCTTTGAGTGGTTTTAAGATAATTGCTCCAAAGATAGTTTGACGTCGATGTTGTTTACACACATGACATTGCCCATATTTCATTTTGTGCTGGAATACTTTACTTATCAAAGTATTTTATAGTTTCAAAATGAATAAATAAGTTAGCTAATTTTTCAAGACTTAAATTTTTGATTTTTGAAATTTCAGTATGTGTCTTATAAATCTACAGTAAAAATTAGGGATATGGGAAGTCAGTAAAATTAACTTTGCTTAAGAGTGTCTAAAAGAAAATGAGTTCAGATGAACCGCATTATTGTTTGTTTGTGTGTGTGTGTGTGTGTGTGTGTAGAATTACACAAACTACAATTACCTTGTGTATTAAGGTCTGAAATATATTATAATTGATTTTTGATTAACGCTTAGAAAGTAAAATACTATAAATATTCACTTCATACTATGTTTTTTACATAACTTAGGTTGCGGATTTTAGTTGATTATTAGGGACTTACGAAATAACGGGAGAAGGCAATACTTTTTTATCCACTTCGCATGGTTTCCTTTGTTAACGGATAGCAGGTACAGTCAAACAATGCTCTTCCGAAGATCATAGCGTAGTAGTACAGTAATTAATATTCCATGTTTGAAATGGAATTTTTCTATTTTATTTAATCATAGAATTTTTTCATTTTACGAAGAGAATCGAATTGCTGTGTCAATTTCCCTTGTGATACTAAAAAGACTATTCGCTATGGAATTATTTAAGTGCTGGAGAGAATTGACTTCTAGCCTCAGGATTTGGTGTAACATGAGCCCATCACAGATTAATAGAAGTTAAACACACAAGCAACACAAAGTCTACTGCTCACAATCCTTTTAGGTTTATACTTCACAGCACTACAAGCATAGGAATATTATGAAGCTCCATTCACCAATGGAGATGCTGTATATGGCTCGACAATCTTTATAGCAACAGGCTTTCATGGCCTTCATGTTATTATTGGCTCTACATTTCTAGCTACCTGTCTTATTACGTCATCTATCACTTTTCTCCGACACACCACTTTGGATTTGAAGCCGCCGCCTGGTATTGACACTTCGTAGACGTAGTATGATTATTCCTTTACATTTCTATTTATTGATGAGGAGGTTAGCCTATTTAATATAAAGTATATTTGACTTCCAATCAAAATAAGTGAAATAGGTAATTAATACAATTCTAACGACCGCCCTACTAACCATTATTATCTAATTGTTATAGGCTTCTCAACTCTTGTCTCTAAAAGTCATTATTGATCAAGAAAAAAAGCTCCCCCTTTGAATGTGGGTTTGACCCTAAATCATCTGCCCGAATCCATTTCTCCCTAGGGTTCTTCCTTATTGCAGTAATCTTCCTCATTTTTGATGTAGAAATTGCCCTTCTTTTACCAATAACAATTACCACCAACAACACTAATATACTATCATGATCCCTCGTTAGATTAACATTCTTAGTAATTCTCCTTATAGGAGTTTACCACGAATGAAAGCAAGGATCTTTAACGTGAGCTGACCAAATAATAGGAATAATAGTTAAATATAATATTTGGGTTGCATCCAAAAGGTGTTATCAATTTATCTCAAATAGGAAGCAAAAATTGCACTCAGTTTTGACGTGAACTTCTGGTCACTTTGACCCTTATTAAGTTGAAGCCAAAAAGAGGCATTTCACTGTTAATGATATCACTGGGACTTTATTCTCCCCAACTAAGGGGATGTGAATATTCAAGAATAAGCTGCTAACTTCTATCTTTAGCGGATTAGACCGTTAACATCTCTTAACATTAAATGTCTATAACCCCCATAGTATAACATTGCATTACATTACTCTGCGTGGGGACTTGAAAGATGCATAAACAAATTCATTTTGTAATAGCAGCTTTCATTTCTTCACTCAGTGATAGTCTATGCTATATCACTGATCACAAGAAGCAAGATTGTGACCGGGTAGCGAAATTTAAAACAAAGAAGAATGTAAGTACAACCGATCATCCTGTATTTTAAAATACTTCGACTTTAAATGAATGTAAGTTAAACCCTAGAGATCAGCGTTGGTGTCTAGCTTATAGATATATAACAAAAAGAGAAAACGAAACTGGTAATCAAGGGAACGCAAGTACAATGATGTCAGGCAAAAGAAAGAAAAGAAAAGAGGTGAAAGCAATTAGATAATTATGAACACTAGAATATATTATTTTACTCATCAATATTAAGAGTAATATTTTTGTAATATGCAGACGTATGGATATTTACCTAAATATGCACGCTCATAAGTTAAAGGTAATTATTTAAAATATAGAAATAATGCGTAACGACGATAACTAAACTTTAATACCATTATAATGTAGCTGTTATTGTTACATAATACTAAAGATAATTTGTAAGACTATTAAAGAAAAACAATTGTATTTATTTTTGTAAAGAGTGGTTGACTGCATGATGAATTAATAATATTAATTTTTAATAGCGTAAATATTTTCAATAAATTCGCCATTTTTCCTACCTTCTGGAATTCAGTGAAAATCCTGAAGTAGTTGCTAAGAATTTAAAAGTTGAAGAAACTTTTAAAATACATATCTCTATATTTACTAAAGGAAGTTAATTTTACTGTGCATACATTTTTCCCAACAGAAAATTCTGATTTGTATATTTTCACATTTGTCAAGTTCTATAAACAAAAGATGCTACTGATATTCTATGAATGGATAATTTCGTAGTCAAAGAAACAGATCTTTTTAAAATGTAGACCCATGGTTAGTTATTAAATACTAGTTAAAGCCATAGTGAAAGTATAATAACTACAAATAGACTATAATGAGTAACCATACGCTTTACGAAATTTGCTAATAGTTTCATTACCAAATTTGCTAATAGTTTCGAATGTCCCCAGAACCTCTTTTTCCGGTTACATTCTTCGGAGCGAAACGTAAGGAGGAAAGGTTTAAGATTTCAAGGAAAAAGTAAATTAATATTTTCTTGTAATATCAATAATAGAAACTAGCAAAAAATAAACTCAGTAAAGTTTGCTGGATATAAGGTGAGATCATTTTTTTTTCATTTTTCAAGCTGCGGTTTTAAAACGATATCTTTCCTTCGGGAAAATAGACTTTTGGAATTCATTTTCTCGAAAGTCCTTCAGCAGGTAACTCGTTAATTAGTATTAAGAAAAATATACAAACCTAATGTAAAGAATCTTTAGAATTATGAATCTTTATATGAAAAATAATGAATTTTGTTACTTCCACCTTTGGTGCGTGTGGTGGACAAACACCATGAATTTGGGTGTTCTAAAAGTTCTCACGTTTTTATTTTCTTCATTCTATCATTGTCGCGCATCTCACTACCACAGTTTTCTTTAGCATCAGTGTATAATCATGAGACGAAAAATATACAAAAATGTTGTTCTATTTAGGTTAGACCCTCCTGAGAAACTGTTATTTTAAGTTAAATTTCATGGGACTTCCATTTCTTGTCATGAAGAAAAACTTGGATATTTTAAGTGCAAGAACACTGATGTTCCATTATGTTAAAAGAAGTTTTACGTGTTTTAAATCAATAGTATCCGACGACTGAGAGAGATAAGATTCCTGAAAAATTATTCCTTAGAATTTCAGTGGCATATATTTATGTATATTTACTTCTCTTCGTACTTAATAGCGATCTCACGAGCCGATAAAAACAAATAAGACATTTTGCACAATTGCTTCTCGTTCCTTTGCTTTTTTGAGGTAAACCATTTTTAAACTGAAGTCCACAATTGCATTCATGTTAAACTTAACATGTACTATTATTTGTTTAATTGTCTCAGGTACTATTATTTGTTTAATTGTCTCAGACTGAAATATCTAGGCCTACATCATATTTTCTTTAGGTTGCACAACTTAATGCAGTGCATATTCCTATGCGAATCGAAAATATAATTTCCAACTCGGAGATCATTTGAGCTTAACACTTTATACCTAACATTCTCTTATAAATTCTTTAACATTCTTTTTCTTCCTTATAATAACCTCACATGATACTGCAATACTACAAAGATAATATAACATAGACTTGCATATGTATGCAGCAAAGGAAGAAAAACACTCACTTGAATGGTAAGCTGCGTGAACAATACGGAAATGGTAAAACCCAAAGTCGTTGGTTGGAACCATCCCAACGGCCTGCGATTTTTTTTTTTAGATAATCTTAAGAAAGAGCATATTAAGGCGTGATAATCTGTCAAGAGGTACTACAGATGAAGAGGTCTCATGCATTCCGCTTGGGAGCAGCACTTTACTCGTTTTTAAAATCTTTACGCGTGTCCTTAAAGTCTGTTGCAACCCCGAAAAATCTGAAACGGCGAGACAGATATGAAAACGGAAAAACGTCTTTCATCATTTCAAAAGTACAGCGTATCAAAGTAAGATAAATTCTCCCAGGGTATCAGACGGGGCCGAATACAAAATTTCTAAACGGAAAGTGGTTCAACTTGCATATCGTCTTAAAGTTTGTGCTAAATGAAAACACATAAAGCGAGTCTCGACTCTACGATAAGCCTGTGCAAAATAGCGGTCGGTCAAAATATCAACACAATCTTCATTGCAAAGTCTATGGCCACTCGTATAAATCTGAAACTGTGGGATAGGTGTAAACACGAAAACACGGATATGTCATTATTTCAAAAGTATAATGATTCAAAGTAAAATATGTTCCACAGTCCCTAGCAGGGTCCCAGACGGGCTCTAACTCAAAATGTTGAAATGGGAAAGTGGATCAAGTTAAACTTTCGTATGATTTGCTTATTTGCTCCCCTTGGCATTTGAAACTTTTGAGTTCGACCCCGTCTGGGATCCTGCGGGTGACTGGGACATTTCTGTTTTTACTATGATACATTCTTGTTTTTTTGCTCACCTATCTCACCGTTTCAGATTCATATGAGTGGCCATAAATTTTGCAATGAAGATTGTGTTGATATTTTGACGCATTACTATTTTGCACAGGCTTGTCGTAGAAAGTCGAGACTTGATTTATCTTTTTTTATTTAACACCAACTTTCATACAATGTGCAAGTTGATCCCCCTTTCTATTTAAAACTTTTGAGTTGGACCCCATGGAGGACCCTGGGGCAATTTATTTTTGATACGTTATACTTTTGAAATGATGAAAGACATTTTTAAGTTTTCATATCTGTCTCACCGTTTCAGATTTTTCGGGATTGCTACGGACTTAACGGACACGCTTAAAGATTTTAATTATAACGAGTAAAGTGCTGCCTCCAAGCAAAATGCATGAGATCTCGCCAATCTTGGTAACCGATTTTGATATTACATTGATCCAAGCTTTCAGGAAATATATACATCATCTCCACTTTGTGGGTTAAGGTTGAAGTACATCCTTAGTTAGATGCGTCTCAGAACTCTACAGTTTCACTGGAAATTGAGTATTTAATTTGATCACCAAGTTTGGTATTCATTTTGAAAGTGATTTAGTGTTTGGGGTCCCGGGTTCGATCCCAGCCGCCGCCAAGTGAACTTTGTGGTGGACAAACACCGTGTGCGTGGATTTCCTCTGGGGTTCTCCCACTTTCTTCATTCCACCATTTCACTCATTCATCACCGTCTCCTTTAGCTAGGGATGTGCGATACTTCGATATATCGATCGATATTTTGTGAATATCAAGATTTCGATATTTTGTATATATCAAAATCGATATGTCGATACTTCGATATTTTTCGATATTTCGATACTTCGATATTTTTCAATACTTAAATATTTCGATATTTTTTTATATTTTGATAATGGAGGTGGTCTCCATAATTACTAGAAAACATGTTTTAATTACAAAAAATAAACACAAAAATGTTGCGTGCGGTTTGCCCGTAAATAGATGGCTGAGCGCCGCAGATCAATAACATATCAAGGCATATTTTGAGTTCTATACTGAAATGGCTGTAACATATTCTGTGTGCCAAACATGATCAAAGCCCAAACAATATAGTCAACATGATACCAGAATCGAAAATATGTGGCAATCCATAAGGGCGCATATAATCTGCAAGCCTTATCCTTAGTTTTCTCGAAACTTCCTTGATGTTAGTCAGTCATCTGTGGCGCTGAGCAGTTCAAACACGACATTGTGTAACAGGAAAAGATCTGAATAATGAGCACCTGCTGTGTTTATAAACTCTGGTATAATTGGATAGAATAGATATATTTATACAATATCCCAGATATATTTATACAATTTCTACATACTACTCCTCTTATGTTGTCGGAAATGCAAAAATTACGTGAAGTACAACTAAACTTGTACACAAACTTTTATAGTATACATACGATACTACGAATCTTTGTTTCTTACAAATGAGTATAACTGGTGAACAGGAAACTTATTGAAGTGAATATACAAGGGAAAATGAGATTTTCGTAAAAATATTTCTCACCATTGTGATAGTAATAAGAATTTAAGTAAATGCTCAAAACTGCACTAAATAGGAATTAAGATTAACTTTCTCTTCCTTACACAAATCTCATTAAAAAAAGAAAAAAAAAACAATAATATTATACCACCGGACTGGGTAAGCGAAGTCTTACTTAAATGTTACAGTGCTATCTTTAAAAATTACATAGTACTCTTTTGAAATCTAACATGTTTTTGTAAACCTGACAATATTTCAATTCTTTTTTAAGAGTAGGCAATAAAGCCTTACCAATTTTTATTTTGTAAAGCATCATACAATTATCATATTTGTCATATTCAAAATATGTTATGACGTGTTCACAACTTCAAAAAACAAATATTTTAATATTTATAAAAATAATATCTACATTTTACTATATATCAAATAATTCAATCAGTTCTGCTTAAAGAAATTAGTGATGTAATATTGACAAATAGACTTGTATGTCAATATATCCATAAAGTGTATAATTTTACTTATAGCGTGTGACAATGAATCGGGCCATTTTAAAAACGTTATTAAGAAGAAATGATGAAATTTATTTGGGTATAACAAACTGGAATATAAACTAGATATGAAAGCATTTACTTATTTGTGAATTTAAGTCACCAGACAGAAAACAATCTTGCACAAAAAAGAAAAACAGTGTTGCACCAAAAAGTTACTGCCCAAAAATAACATATTGCCGATAACCGCCATTTTGCACCACTCTCAGTAAGTCTCCTCCTAAGGTCACACGTTACTCTCTGCAACATATCTAGGAAAACCATGTTATCGCTAGATTATGGAACATCCCACTTCACCCGATCTTGCGGGAAGTGATTTTTGCTTAGGAAGCATCTGAAGTTCAGTCTTCAAAGTTACTGCACCACATACAATTCCAGAACTAAAACGTTGCATTCAGAATGAAGTTGCAAGAATTTCCCCAAGATATGCTGCAAGGAATAATAAATTACCTTAGGAAGAAGCATAGTGAGCGTGTAGTGGAAAATAGCGGTCATAGGCAAGATGTTATATTTGGACAGTAAGTTTTGGTGAAATATTTTTTTCTTTTCCGTGCAAATTTGTTTTCTGTCTGGTGACTAAAATTCACAAATAAGTAAATGCTTTCATGTCCAGTTTGTACTGCAGTTTGTTATACCCAAATAAATACCATCATTTCTTAATAACATTTCCAAAAATGGCCCAATAATTCACTGCTGCAGCCTTCACTTACAGTAAATATATTAAGACACAGAGAATACTAATACGCCTTCACAGACTTAACATTATAATGTTCACTATCATTATCAGTACAATTGGTTAAGAAATACAGCAAAACAAATATTTCTGAAATAACCAGGAACAATTGAACATCAACGCCACTAATGATATTAAATACCGAGGTACAATGCTGTTTTAAAATGTATTGAATTAAAAGCACAATTTCTTTTTCGTCTTTCACTAACATTTCTTAACCTTTCAAAAATTCCTAAATTAGAGTAGACGATTTACATCTAAACATTTGAATATTTGACTTTTAATGTAAATGTACTTCTCATATTTTTGTTTGTTTAGAACTGGATAACTTATTTACATCCAATTGGATTTGTTGTTACTTGAATAAACCTTTAATCATTCAGCACTGGGGAACAAATTTTTGTTCATTGCGAGAAAAATCAACTGCTCAGCATGAAACCCAGTTAGAGCAGTTCGGTTGTCTGTTACAACCTTTCCTCCGCTACTGAAAACACGCTCAGATGGAACGCTGGTACCTGGTACACACAAATATTTTTTAGCAAGTTTGCTCAAGTGTGGCAGAACTAACTGGTGATTACGCCACCAAATAAGAGGATCGTCATTCATACAGGGCTGTGGCATTTTTAGATAGTGATCAATCTCTTCTGCAATTTCATCCTTAAGAGTTTTTCGATACTGGTGTTCCTTCTTTCTTTTGGCAAACACTCCTCAAATCCAGACAGTTGTTTTTCTGAACGCTTTTCACATGGCGGAAGTACCTCCATAGTGTTTGATTCATTGGCTGATGAATCTGGAGAGAGGTCGTCAATTATTGATGATCTCACCGTAGACATTTCGTTTTCATTCAGGTAAGTTTCTCTGAAACGGACGTCCAAAAACGTGCTCATTTCCAGCAGTTTACATGGAGGTTTCAAATCTTCAGGTTCATTTTCACTTACATCACTGTACCTTTTCTTCAGAGCGGAAAGGACATGTTGCTTGAGTTCTGGTATCAATGGATCCTCAGCTGTTGGTCTTGCATCCAATTCGATGCCAGGTGGACTTCTATTTTCATCGCCTGAGCCACCAGACACTTCCGCATCGTCAGATTCTTCAATTATCGACAGAATTGGAAGGATTGCACTTCCTGTGACATATGAATGTCCACTCATGAGCTGAGGCATTTCCTCTAATGGTTTCAGAAGTGCTATAACTTTCTTCAGCAGTTTCAACTCTGAGGGATCAAGCAGCATGTCACTGTATTTGCCCTTATAATATGAACTGAAGAGCTCCACTAACCCACTGTACTGAGATTCTACAGCTTCCAGAAGGTGCAGAGTGGACCACCAGCGTGTAGGTACAGCTGCTGAAAGTAGTCTGGGTTGTTTGCTCAAACTTCCCATGACATTTTTGAAATCTCTTCTCAGTTTGAAAGATAATGAAAGTGTTGTCTGTATCTTCTTACACTTAATGATCACACTAGATAGTGGTTCCTCCTTCAAGATCTTTTCAATTCCTATTTGAAGTGTGTGACCAAAACAGCTAATGTGGTTACATTTCATTAACTTCATTGCTGAAAGAATATTAGCTGCGTTGTCTGTGGTAAAGGCAACAACAGATGCTGTAGCTATCCCCCAGTCATCGAGTGCACTTAATAGGGCATCCTTTAGGTTTACTGCAGTGTGATCAATATCAAGGAGTGAACAATTAAGGCACACACTTAGCAGTTCCCAGTCGTCACTGACAAAGTGTGAAGTCAATGAGATGAAAGGATTTTTCGCAGCAAAGGTCCATGTGCCAGTAGTTAAAGCTATTGACTTTGCTTCTTTCATTAACCTTGTTACGTGATTTTTTGTTTCTTCATAAAGTCTTGGAATGTAAGTATCTGTCATAGATCGTCGCCCTGGACATTCAAAACCAGGTTGTAGACATTTTACCATGTAACGAAAACCTGGCTTATCCACAGTACTATATGGTTGTATTTCTGTAGCAATGAAATAGGCCACGCCCCGTGTACACCTCTCCTGAGTTCTTGAGTCCAGTGGTCGGTAATGTTGAAGTGTATGTTGTTTTAACTGTGGAAATGAACTCCTATCCTCTGCCCTATTCATTTGATTGACAGTTGATTGATGAGAACCAGAAGAACAAGATGATGAACTTTTTCTGCAAGCGAAACGTAGAAATGATTAATTTTGCGCATGTTTAAATCTGCATATATCTTTCATAAAACAATATATTTAGGCTGGAATTTGGGTAGGAGGAGGGGATTCGGAAATGTTACTTGCAATTTCACTACATTAAAGTACCCCGCAAGATAATTCGGTTAAAAATGAGAAGTGATATAGTGAAACCGTTATTATGCCCAAATTATAGGGGGATTCTGGCCACATTTAAGTTCCTTCTATTTCTCCAGCTTTGCAGTGGTTTGGCTGTCCCCTGGCTGTGTAGCTGTGGGGAATGTTTTTAAGAAAAAAATAAAATTGGTGTTTAGCTTAAATTTGGAATAGTGGGCATTCGATTTTGCCGTTCATTTCCATCAAATTCGACATACAGAGCTGAATATTTTACGAACTGCTTATGCAACAGAATGAAGTCAAATGGTATTAATGATGGAACAAGGGAGACACATTATGACGAGTTACGGTCGTCGCCCGCCACCTTGGTGGCGACCATATTGGATTCAACGTTATTTGAAATAAGAACATTTTCATGTAATATATCAAATGACACCCTCTTTTAATGAAAAATCGAATAGAGCAGTTCGTTTTATGATAACTGTAACGTGTTTTATTACTAACCATGTTATGATACGTAAAGGTAGCTGAAACACAATTATAGCAATTTGTAAAATGAACTGCACCATTCTATTTCTCGTTAAAAGAGGGTGTCATTTGATATATCACATGGCAATGTTCTTAATTGAAATAACGTTGAATCCAATATATTCGCCACAAAGATGGTAGATGACGATCATAACGTCATAATGTTTCTCCCTTGTCCCATCATTGATAGTACCGGTATTTGATTTCATTCTGTCGCATAAGCAGCTTGTAAAATATTCAGCCATGTCCCGACTTACACTAATACTTTGTACTTCGAATTTAATGGAAATGAACGGCAAATTTGAATGCCAATTACTCCTAATTTAAGCTAAATACCAATTTTATTTCTTCTTTAAAATTTTTCTCACAGCCAAACCACAGCAAAGCAGCAGAAATCTAAGAAAAGTATAATGTGGCTAGGTACCCCCAATAATTTGGGCATAATAACGCTTCACTACTTTACTCTCCATTTTTGACCGAATTCTTTTACGGGGTCCTTTTGGAGTGGAGGAAAACTGATAACGTGTAACAAATTATTGTCCAGAATCTGATCAGCAAATATTCTTATACATTATTTTCAAGACATCAGCAAGCATCACCTACTGATCAGTGATCAACACTATTCTAACCAAAACAATGAAAATATAGTCGCTACCACATGTGTGCCAATGTACAAGTCTATCAATTTAAATACAAAGTCAAAAGGTTATACTGATCTTGTAGCGACTGGCTGTGTTACTCGATGTAAATCAGACTATAAATTAATATTTCGACTATTCCCAGCATGAAAATGAAATGGAACATTATCCATTCTCTATTTTACTACTGCTGCTGTCACATAACGTTTCGAGTTTGCACCATTTCTATCGCCTTTAGGTGGTCTTTTTAGTTTTCATTTTTTTGGATAACTTCCGCCGGTGACAGGAAACTAATAGGGGAGGAGCCAGAGGGCTTCCATATGCACCACCATCCTCTGATCCTTTGAGACATATATTTCTATATTACCTACAGTTCAAGGAAAATTTGTAACCATGTTCCCAAAAAATAAAACTGATGCTACTATAAAATCGCGGGCCTTTCTTTGTTAACCAACAGTGATTTTACGAAAAGCGTATACCTTTACGTTGACGGTCCTAGAAATTCCCTTAATTATGACAGTGCCATGAAAAATACCTACCTCGTTGGAAAGCTTTTTAATTTGAAACCCTCTTCTTAAAGAAATCAAACTCATGAAAACGAACCTAGTTTCGCTTGCAAGTAATTGAAAAACAGCAAATGCAGATAAAAGTAAATAAAATGTCAATAAATAAATAAAAGCACTCAATAAATAACTACATAAATAAACGAATGAAATAATATATTTTTTTTGCAGAATACCAGAAAAGTTATGGAACGTAACAAGATTTACTTCAGATGGTTCTGCCAATTCTATGTATGTTTTATTGTATATATTCTATGTTTGTATTATCCGTTTTAATGTACATTATCTGTGTGCTTTCCATTAATATCTGGAGGTATTCTGGAGCTACACCATGCATACCATTGTCCTGTATTAAACGATTTGACAGGAATGAAACATCATAGATATATGAACACCGCAGGCAATGCATTGCTGGTTAACTTCTGTACACCTTATGCATTCAGAAATTGTAAAGAAATCGTTTATGTTGACAACCAATCGTGATTGGACTATATTGATATGTTGTCTTTATTATTAACGCATGCGATGGATCAACGACAAAGACAGTACTTTTCTAGACATCATCTGATATGTAAATTAATCCTAGAGCAATCAGTTAAAGTCAGGGTGCTCACGCAATGTGCCTATGATCGAGAATGAGGAAAGCTTTTGTAACACACTACGATGAAAACATAAGAAATATATAACAAATATATAATTAATATATATCAATGTGTGTGCAGCTACTTTCTCAGATATAATCAAGTTAGAGAAAATAAATATTTTTCATATCTTTTTCTCAATGAAATTTATAAATTGAAGTTACAATATTTGGGTTTCTTGAACTTCCATTGCATTCAGAATTTTCATTATTCTGCTAGTGACTTGTTCCAGTTGAAGGGGGACCTACTACATTACCGTTAATCAGAAACTATTTCATATTGAAGAGCTCAACTTTGAGGTGATTTTTCTCGTGATACCAGGACAAACATGTTTAACCATGGCTCTATTTGATTCAGTGTCCTCAAATTAATGTAAATCAACGCAAAGAGAAATATATCCAAGCATGGGCACTTTTACTATAGTCAGAAACGACAGTTTGGAGTTATTTTTCTCGTAGCCGTATAAAAGGGTATGTTTAGTTCTAATGTATTTAGCATCCTGGAATTAGTATGGAAAGTTCAATTTCAAGCGTTGAAAGCACTTTAGAATATATTAAAACGAGCAAAAGACATACATCAGATCAGCTTTGAATTTTGGTAGAATTTACATTTTGTAACTTTTCGTACTCTTGTAACACCCGTAATTATTATCCGTATATTACTTAAGTACAGTCTAGGCATCGGGGCTTAAAAATTGAGTTCTAATGGAAAATCATGTAACAATTTGGCATCTGATATTTTTTTTCAATATATACCCGTCACTGATCACAAAAATGCCGTCTGCCAGAAAAAACACCGCACGGGAGGAGATGGGAGGGGAGAAAGCCAAAATTTTAGCCGTTTGTATTATTCACTATATCTCCGTAACCATTGAGGGTAAGAGCATCCAAACTTTTTCATTTTGTTTCTCTAATTGTCTTCTACAATTTAATTCTAGTTCATTTTTGAGCTAACGCACCTGTTAAATTCATCACAATGGAACCTATACTTTTCCGCTTTAGGTCGTTTTCTTCTACCTGGAGTGGTAAGTGATAATTCACCAGCGTCAGGCCCCTCTTTCGGTATGTTTGTCACACTTCGCACAGAGATCCCTATATACGTGGACACACACAAATTAGGCTGTGATAACAAGTGCTTCAGCTTTTTCTCCCTCGCTTTTTCGTCGCACTACACTATGACATTCCTTATTAATTTTTTATCTTCGCTGTGTATAGTTTGCTCTCTCTTACGCTTTGAAACCATTGTCAAACGAATAATAATAGAACGAGGGCCAGCTTGGGACCCCCATCCCCCCTAGGGAATTTTTTTCACTTCTATATCCTGGTGCAGGATGGTCTAAGAAATGCATTGTTAGTTGTTTGACCAAAAATAAGTTGCACTTTAATACAAGAGGCAAACTTCAATAGAGATGCATTTTTTATTTTCGACAATAGAATTCTTAAGTATTCCATACCAAGTTCTAAGGCTATATTTTATATTTTCTCTTCTTTACAATGAATGCTTAAAACAAGTTTCATGAGAAATAAAATAACATCATATATTCTCATATACACACTATGTGCCAAAAGAAATACCGGACATTTTAAAATATATTTTCCACACTGAATAATACAAATGTAATATTTTCAACACATTAAAATTTACATATTACGATTAAAATGACCTAATACACATGAAGTGTTAGTTTATGAATCCTCTTAGCAACAGCTTATAACTGCTATCAATGTAAGTTTCATTTTAAAATGTTTCACCATAGTGAGTAATATTAATGTAAACATTTTCAACATGCTACAACTCACATAGTAAGATTAAAATAACGCAATATACATGAAATATTAGTTTAATAAACCTTTTAGCGACAGCTTAAATCTGCTATCAATGTAAATTTTATTTGCGTATGCATATCAATGGAAATTAATGTACATTTGTAGCCAATTAACTGAAATTTTCTACGTGCATACTGATATATAAAGTCCTTATACATATGAAATGCTAATTTTGGCACCTAAACTTCTTATACTCAAAAATAAACTTTACGATCTTGGTTTACAAACTGTACCTATTAGCAGGCACATGAAAGGAATACAGAACACATAATCTGAATTCAACTCTAAAATAAAATGCTTTAGTCTAAGTCCGTGTCCAATATGATATCTGCCATGCTCTCCGCCAAAACATTATCACCGTTATAAGTATCGCTGTCAGAATCATCAGGATTTTCCTAAAAATTTTCAGGAAGAATATCAGTAACTTCCCTGGGCACAATATCATTTGTCCACATTATTTCTAACTAATTATCTTCCAACTTTCAGCCACCTCCAATAGGGCTAGGTATATCGGGATTTCTAATATTAGCCTTCTTCCAAATTAACGATTGATAGTTAGACGAAGAACATGACGAAGTTAAGAGTTGACTTGCAAGAAGATATCAGGCTAAGATCAATGCCTTCTGTTGGAATTAAGAGTCCATCTTCTCGAGAGCTATATCTTTCCATGAACATATTCTATCTCAATTTGTTGATAGCATTACAAAAAACGTTTTCCATACAAAGCACAAGTAAATTCTTCGGCCAAATCATATTGCTCTTCCAATAAAATGTCATTATTTCCCAGTTCTTGAAATAACTTGACGAATTCTGGTTTGTTCTCCATTATATCTTTAGGTTTCGTTTTTCCCTTTCTAACAAACGTACTTATACTGTCACTTCCTGTGAAAGCATGAAATCCCAAAAGAGCTTTACAGATATCTTCTCCATTCTTTTCCATCACAGTGTCTATATTTATCAACCGACGTTTGTTTCCCATGCCTGTGTCAAAATAAATTCTCTTTTCCGGCAAGTTAAAACCATGACGAAGTTGTTAGTTTCTAAAATAATCGTAATATCACAAAAGATGTTACTACTACCAAGACCTTTTCTACAATTTCAAAAAAACTCAATATCTTATATATCCTTTTATTCTTAATCTTCACTATATCAGTCTTCTAATTCAATAACACCTAATCTTCATTGAACTCACATTTATATTTCAAATCATTCTCTTAACAAATACTTCTTTATATCTTTATAATCTTAAAACATAATCCATCTTCAACCAAACTGTCATAAATCTATAACATCTCTAATCTTTATTTGCACAGGTTAACTCTCATTTACTTGGTAACCGCCAGTATCACATTTGTAAACACTTTCTGCCCAACATTCTCCCCCCTTTACAAAAGAAAATCCTCAAACATACCCTTTACAATTCCAAATCTAAGAATCAGAATAAGAATCGATTACATGACATCTCCCAGACTTTCGGCTTCTCTGCTTCTCATTCCATTTTGCCATCAGAAAATCAATTTGCGCCTGCATATTCTTTTGCTGGTCTATCAACCGCACAATTAGTTCATTGTTCACTTGACCTTGATCCGGTAAAAAGGTATTTCGGTGTTTCTGATTCTCTATCAGACCTCTTCTAACTTCATCTGTTTGTCGTCCCGATTTATACCGAATAGATTCCATCAACTTCGCTGAATCCTGAGACGTTGTATCCTTATCAAGACTGCTCTTCTTCCTTGGCATTCTGTTTTTCCGTTTACCAAACCAATGAGTCCAACCCCGCTTGTCTCCCTTAGTTGAACCTGTTGATTTGTTTTCAAAGTTACCTTCCCATTGACTCCTGGCTGATATAATCTCAAACTTTTCTTC
Source organism: Thermobia domestica (assembly GCF_964235325.1). Classification (NCBI taxonomy): domain Eukaryota; kingdom Metazoa; phylum Arthropoda; class Insecta; order Zygentoma; family Lepismatidae; genus Thermobia; species Thermobia domestica. The sequence continues at coordinate 191,785,833 of NC_137467.1, read as the reverse complement.
CTGGGAAATATAATTCGATGCAAGATCACCTTCTGCTGAAACTGGATCGGTAGCTTCATTTAGATTCGCCAACACCTTCTTTTCTTCCCTATACCTAGTTTTTTGCTTATCTCTCTGATCAGTGAATAATAAATCAAACATTCCATCCTCCGACGTCTTATTCGAAGATGATTGATCCTCATCCACCCCATAAGATATTGTACCTAAATGAACTATTCTTGCCAAATCTAATAACTCTTCCTGTTCTGTGTGATTATCCACCAATTCCTGTTTCTGTCCGTCTTCACTCATCATAGCCTGTTGATCATATTTCTGATCCTTATAAGTATTATAACGACACGCTAATGCGAAATGGTTCATTCGTCCACACTTTAAACATTGCTTCCCCCATGCAGGACACTCTCCTTTTTTATGATGGAATTTACAATAACTACACCGATTTGGTGATGTTTGGGATGACAAAGAACTGGAACTGGAATGTGACTCCTTCCCTTTGTTTGGTTTGGAGAACCTATTTCTGGAAGACTGCACCACATGTATGTTACTGTTAGAATTGTGCTTGTATAATCTCAATTGATGTTCCGTGCTTTCCATGTTCAACGCAATTTCAGCCGCTTTTTGAAAAGTTAATTCTTTAGTATTTAACAGCTTTCGGCGAATTGATTCATCTGCAATTCCAAAAACAAATTGGTCTCGCAAATTATCGTCAAGACAGCAGTTGAAATCGCAGTAAGATGATTGCCTTTTCAAGTCCAACACAAAATTAGTAAGTGTTTGATAAGCCTTCTGCTTCAGTGTGCGAAACTGATAACGTTCAGAAATTATATTTATTTTGGTGGCATAATACTTTTTCATCTCTTCCTTAATTTCAGAATATGATTTTTCGGAAGGAGAAATGGGCCAACATATATTACACAACTGATCATAGGCTTCAGCTCCCATTACAGTAAATAAGGTTGAAACTTTTCTTTCTTCAGGAATCTGCGACGCAATACACAAATGCTCAAATCTATCCAAATAAGTCTGTAACTTATCAGTTTCAGCATTAAAAATTGGGAAGTTTGGAATCGCTGCCATAATGTTACTTAGATCTTTGGTTAATCCTACGCTCTCAAAACCTGTTACCGACTGCGCCAATGTTAGTTTCTAAAATAATCGTAATATCACAAAAGATGTTACTACTACCAAGACAGCCTTCTACAATTTCCAAAAAAACTCAATATCTTATATATCCTTTTATTCTTAATCTTCACTATATCAGTCTTCTAATTCATAACACCTAATCTTCATTGAACTCACATTTATATTTCAAATCATTCTCTTAACAAATACTTCTTTATATCTTTATAATCTTAAAACATAATCCATCTTCAACCAAACTGTCATAAATCTATAACATCTCTAATCTTTATTTGCACAGGTTAACTCTCATTTACTTGGTAACCGCCAGTATCACATTTGTAAACACTTTCTGCCCAACAGAAGTAATAAGAGGAACACGTCAATATCAGGAGATCTTACAACAATATTAGATTCTGATTCTCTTACCGAATGATAACAATGAAGAATCAACATTGAACCAGCTTCTTTTTGAGTGGAATGTAGTTCTTCAACAGAAGTAACGGATGTTCTCACTCCATCTGAACTGGTTAAGCTCATGCACGATTCTTCAAGAACAAAAAGTAATTTACGACCTTTGAATTGTGGAGCGTACTTATTCTGTTTCCACTCGGAAAATAGCAACTTCAGAAAATTCAACTTATTGCTATCATTAGAAAGAAATGATTTCCAACCCTTAGGAACTTTCGTGGCAGATCCTTTCACAATGTATGGAGCAGTTTCTTCTCATCTTGCTCGTTCGTATGACTTTATAGACAGTTTCAAGTAGTTATCAGTAATAAAGTCTATTCTTCTAGCTTTGGGAAATAGACTGAGTATCTTTTGAGCTACTTCTCCAAATGTATTTTGTAGCTGTGTCAAAGAATGTATTACAGAATTCCCATCAATTATATAAACTGAATCAAACACTGACTTAATTTCCGTGCAAACTGCTCCATTTTCTAGTTGATGAAGTTTTGATTTGTCAGTTTTGACTGGAAAGCCATCTGGAGTACCCAAAACTAAATGGCACAGGACTTAATGGATAAGATAGTACTTTTTGCAAATTTACATTATTATTTTCACAAAGGAGAACGTGTTGACAAAATACATTTCTTTGAGCTGATAACTGTACAAATTTCTTTTCACTTGAGGTTACTTTCGTAAGTTTAGCGAATGTTTTTAACTAACTTTTTGATAGGAGCATTGAAGTCTTCTTTAGTTTGTAATATTTTCTCCACAAATTTTTCAAAGACAGTCTTTCCTTTTGTACCTGCAGTGTGCAAATCATTTTCAATTTCGGGTGTAGCAGGGACGCCAGATGAAATTGAGAACAAGGTATTCTTCCCATCAATGTCAAAGGGGTTGATGAAATTTTCTATTGAACGTAGAATATTACATACGTCTTGCTCGCTACGTGTGCTTTGTGATCATCGGAAGAGTCGTCCATGTCACAAATTTCTATCAAGGCATTGCTATAGTTTGCTCTTTCATGTTGTGTTGAACACCATCGAAAATATGCTGTAAAGTTTCTTGCTAAATCCAATAACTCCTTCTCTTGTTTTCGCATGACGATTTATTGTTTGCTCTATTGCCATATCTGCAGGTATTCTGCATCGTTTAATTGTTGATCTCGACACGCTGAATGTTCCCTTTCTTATTAATTCTTTTGCTCCAGGATGAGTTGAATCCAAATTGTGTAGTCTTGATATATAAACAGATAAATATTTTGCATAGTTTTGATGGTCAGCAGCAAAACATACAGAACACATAGCAGTTAAGCTGGCAAGGTAAAGATCGAAATCACATTGATTGAATGATCTCAATAACTTCAATAAACATGCTACTCTTTCCATGTATTGAACCCAAAATTGAGGAGTCTTCCCCACTGCTCCATTTTGCACTTTATCTTTGAAATTCTTATAACTCTCAAAGAGAGCTTTTACTTTGTTCTCATTATAAAGTTCATCTAATGCTCCAATAATTTCAGAGTTTACGAAGTGCATTAACTCGTTCATAACAGAAGAAAGCTGTTCGTCATTGGTTTCTTCTTCAACAAATTTCTTCAACAACGCCTCATAGAAAGTCTCATGAATTCTAACTGATCTGTTATAATGTTTTCCATTGATAACCTTTTCAATAGAACCACTTGCACGTATTCCCGATTCAATTATTACTTCGGAAAACCCACTTCCATTTAAGAACATTCCAATGCATCCTAAATAGGAACATATCATACTAAAGGAACCAAGTTGGATAATAACATTTTTGAAGGCTGACTGATGTTACCACACAATAGAATATGCAATCCTGGCAGCAGCTAAATCAAGAGTAATAAATGTATAATCTTGACCCAACTCAGAGGACACTTGTTGTGATATTTTAAGTATATGTTGAACAGTTTTATTGTCAGTGATCGGGTGTGGTACGGGTGGCAAATAAGATCTCGTTGATGGTAAGACTTGTGTATTCAGGACGCTGTTCCTCGTTTCGTTGATCCAACCAGACCAAATTGGTACACACTGCTTATTAGAAAACTTCATTGCAAGTATCCAGAGAAAATCTGATATTTCAGGTATGTTCACGGATTCTCATGTGATGTTAATTGTTGGCCCCATCTGCAAATAAATCTCACCTTTGATTTCAGGAAACATGGTTCTAAATCGGATGTTTGGGCGAGACAGATCTTTTTTTTTGTTCGTTCTTTTGTTGTTTCGCATTCACTACCTTTTGAAGAACTAAAAGAGTTTATCTTCTCCTGAATAAGGATTTCATGTGTCGAGTGAGTTGCTCCAATTCCTGTTGGTGTTTCATCATTAATATCAAAATTATTCCAAGCAAAATATGTAATTAGATTTGAATCTGATCTTATTTCAGGAGGCACAAGCGAATTTCTGTCTTTTATTATTTTTTTTAACATATAGCAGTTTCTAGTTCGAGAAGAGTGGAATAAGAAATACAATGTCCTAAACGATTTAGCAAGCAAATCATTTCTGCACTTCCTGTAATGTGTCGAACTGACATTCCTAGTAGCTAATGTTTGACATCTTCTATTGTCCATTGCTTGATGCATAACACATATCTTCAGCGATCGAGTTTATCAGAACTTTTTTTCTGTCAGATAGACTATTCCATCATCTGCATTACTGACTAACATACGTTGAAGAAATGTGATTAGGATGTTTGGAACTTTCACGGATTCAGATGTAAGAAACTTTACAGAAGGGGGCCATGGCAATTCGTAGGAACTGCTAAACGCGTCGATCAAATGTCTGTGCAACATAAGTGCTGCTTCTTTTAAGCTTCTATCATCAGACGATGCGAGTTCGAAGGCAGATTCTATAGCTTGTCCTTGGCAGATTCTATAGCCTGTCAGAATAAACAAGTTTACTTCTGTACTTTGGTTGCCAAAAACAGATTTTTTTTCAAAATGATTGATTAATCTGTCTTTTAATTTGTCTGTTTTATAATTTGGATTATAAAATGTTGGGGAATGTGTTTGCATATACGATAAATATTTCTCCTTCAACATTGTCATTCTCTCGACCACACAACCACCAATTATATTCGCCTCTACATAATCACAAGTATATTTCAATGCTTGCTCATGAGCTAGTATCATTGCAGACGCTGCTGACTCAGGATGGGATGGATTTCTGTCTTCTGATCGCATATAATTTCGCCTGCAGGTGTAGTGGTTATGTGCCTCTCTTTCTATGAGATCAACCTCAAAAATTTCACGAAGAATATTTTGGTCATTTTTAAGTAATGCAGCATTTCGAATTGATTCCCGGGCTGATAGAGTAACAAACTTAGTTAATGATTCTAAAACACGGGTTTTGTTTCTGTTGTACCCACTTTTTACCTTTTCCACAAATTATGCACACATTAGAAGGAAATAGTAAAGTTCGACTTCTTTTCTCGAGAAATTCACTGCTTCTTTGATGTTGATGGCTCTTCTTGTGTATGTAGGGAACGCTTTAAGTATTTCACATTTGTGAATAATTGATAACATTCTCGATTGACCCCGTGAAACTTGCCGTCTAACGTTTTCGGAATTAAGTTGCAAATCTCATCCAGACGTAAAGATGCGCTCGATTGTTTCTCGCAAAGTTTACATACTACTATTTTAATTCGAGTCGCTGGAGTCAGTAGTCTCACTTTACTATTTGCTCCAATTCTTGTTGAGTGTATAATGCATACCAGAGTACTCACATTGTCTTTAGTTAACACCTTTCGCCTAGGATTTGCATATCTTTTAGTTGTACAGAATGTTCGTCAGCCATTTTACAATATTTAGTACAATAAACTATGCTATTTACTTCTTTCCGACATTTATGACAAGTTAATTATTAAGTGACCTGGGTTCGATTCCCGGCGGGAGCTCATGTAGTTCGGATTCCACGCTAATCAGTAGGTCTACGTCTCATATAGGCTCACTGCTGAACGGGACGTTAAACTCAAAATCAACTCAACTCAAGTTAATTATTGACAATTACAGTTTTCCAAATAATACTTCTTGTACTTATGTCCTTTTCTATTTAATTAAAAAATTACGTGCAGCTTAAGTACTACGACTTTAAATAATTTTATAGATATCTAGATACTACTTAATAGAACTTTTTATCTTGTATAGTTATATTAATATACTCATGGCATAATAACAATATGAATGAAACATGACGCGGATGATATTCGGGTTTTATGAAGACATTCAACATGTTAATGATAGTTTAATAAATTATTGTCATTCCAATGCAAACAAGAAGCTGAAATTGCGTTTTGAAGGAGCCATAGACATTCACCGTACAACTGGAATCAATACTGAGAAACCAAGAATTTTCTCGTCAGCATTACAAGGAAAATATATGCTTATGCCCCAGAAAAGGTATTATAGATCTGTTTTCATAGCATTTTAATATTGTCACTTCAGAATAGAGCAATTTGGAATAAACCACGAACATCTCCTTACAACCATTCAGGTATTCATTCCGAGCAGTGACAATATTGATGTATTGGTGCAGAACAATGAAACATTTTATTCCAATTTTTTAAAAATGTTGCAAATAGTGGCTACTTTACCTGTGCTGACTGCTTCAGCTGAAAGAAACTTCACTACTGAGGGGGTTGTGGAGATTACTTACTAGCCTAGCTCGTCCGAGTGTTAAACGGGAAATTTATGTAAATTCTGAAGAAGTGGTTTTTACAATTTGCGAAAGTACATGGTATAGTTTATTCATATTGTACTGTAAGGAAAGAGAAGAACTAAGACTACGCAGCCAGTCAGTAAGAACCGTACCTCATAAAATAGAAGTATATGCTCTGGGTGGATGAGAAAGAGAGTCTTGTTCAGATGAATGCTTGCGGTAATTACACGTCTATAATTTTAACACTGTATAATCTATCTTTGAATTTTCTCAGTTTATATATTTGAAATTATTCTTGTTGTTCTCGCCCTTTGTGTTGTTTAGAGATTTCAAAAAGGGAACATTAAATCTATCATGTGAGTGGCTTAACTTTGAACTTCAAAACACCACGTACACATAGTCATAGTCATACACTTGTTCATACATTGAAGAATTGTTCAGGTAACAGAACTAATGCTAGTTCCAATAGGTAAAAATAAGTAGTTGTATATCGCTCCAGAAAATGAAAAAATAACTATTGTTTGTAAATCTCAAGAACCTTATGATATGAATTTGAAACGACTTGCAAAATTCATTTAAACAATGGTTGTAAAGAATATGGTATTCGTACTTTAATCCAATTCCAAAATATTCTATCAGTTAATGTTTCCCACAAAGATGTAATTCCTCAGTTTAACCTCTCTTTAGATCGTTGTGAAGTATTGGGTGAGAAAGTTCCTTTATCAGACATAAACATAGATTTACCTTTGAAACATGTTATAACTACTGTCCAAGATTTGAAATACGTAAGTCATAAGGTTGATGAAATTCAACAGCAAACATCTGAGGAAGAATGGAAACTTAATCATACCAATAGTATACCAAATTTATCTATTCTTGCGTATGTCTGTGCTGCAAAAGTATTTATTATTGTAATTTGTTGTTGCTGTAAAAGATGCGGATGTTTGAAGTTATTTTACAAATGGTACAATGAAGATGCATGTTGGAGACATATGTATTAAGCCTACTATTGTAAATAAAATTCCACAACGAGAAGATATTGCTGATAAGGTGATTATGAGTAAAATAGCTAATTTACTTGAAGTGAATGAATCAGAAAAAATTCCTCTCACGTACAGAAAAATACCTAGTCCCAGAAACAAAATTAGATAAGCAGAAAGTAACTTAAAACAAAATTTTACGATTTAAAATTTTGTTTTCGATAAGGTGAGAAGTGAAATATATGACTGTATTAGCAGTATATTTTTATTTTTTATTTTAATATTTTATATATTTGTTTCTAATGTAATTCCAAGTATATTTTCTCTTTCCATTTAAGTTATTCTGAACTTTTAGTTTTTAAACTGATAAGACTCAACCATGAAATCATTGCTTGAGGTTGAAGACGAACGAAACTTCTATAGATAATCTTTCAGCTATCCACGATGTGTTTGCTTTTGTAGATAATTCTCTAGTTGCTGTTTTGTTTACTCAGAGCACATGATCATGACTTCTTACGTTAACATAGATAATTTATCAGCTTTAAATATTTGCTTTTCTGTTCTGTTAACAATCTTATGTACTCAATCAATACTTGGTTCCAGAAGTATTATCAATGTATGAACAAATGGATGACTATGACTATGTGTACGTGATGTTTTGAAGTTCAAAGTTAAGCCACTCACATGATAGATTTAATGTTCCCTTTTTGAAATCTCTAAACAACACAAAGGGCGAGAACAACAAGAATAATTTCAAATATATAAACTGAGAAAATTCACAGATAGATTATACAGTGTTAAAATTATAGACGTGTAATTACCGCAAGCATTCATCTGAACAAGACTCTCTTTCTCATCCACCCAGAGCATATACTTCTATTTTAAGATCTACGGTTCTTACTGACTGGCTGCTTCGTCGTAGTTCTTTCGATTATTTCTACTAGAAATGTAACTCTTTGTCCTGAATTCATTTTTGTAAACTGAAAATCAGAACATACTTCAAAACATCACTTCAAGGTACATACATTTCATTATTTTATGCTATGTAATCTTGAATTTGTGAACCTTGTAATTAATACTTTTAATTTATACCAAAAATAAATTTGGCTTTCTGTATCTCGGATTTGCCGCGAAAAGATCCTACTACTTTCTTTGAATCCTCCAACGACATCAGGTTCTATTACAGGGAATTGGTGGCGGCGGTGGGATTCGCGTAGCCGTAACACATCGACCTGAATTGGATTTTGAACTAACCCATTATACCAGGAAACGTCAAAAATTTTGGCGTGACTGAGAACAATTAACCTCACTCTTTGCAAATTTTTATACTGAAATCGAATCTTTGTTCAGAAGAAAAGGAAAGCTACTAATTTTCATTATATATATATGAATCTGGGTGGCTATGTAAGCCAGGAGAAAGAAAGATATCAGCCGACATTTTAACATTTTTGAAAGTGAATAGTTTTAATTTTTTTACTGCGAAGTGTCAGTTTACTGGCGCAACCTGAGGGACAGAATAAAACCGAATCCTACCAAGCAGAGACACTTTGTTAACACCCCGTATGGCGGTTTGTTGTGAGTGTAGAAGAAGACAATCAAGAACCCGGTATTGCAGCGGAGAGAACTAACAAAGGGTACCCAGGAGGACTAGATTTCATCTCTCAGCGGTGACCAGCATCTGTTTCAACATGCTTAGGGGCAATCTGTCCGGACTTACAGTTCCACAACAAACAGTGAGTACAAAACAATTTCTTAGGTTTCTTGTGAGATTCAGTTGGAAGAATTAGAACTGTGAATAACTGCTTTTCCCTGGCCAGAAATACAAGTTATTCAGAATAGGACAAAAGAATATTTATACGCTTTTTTTACAAAGAAGGAAACCCAGTTCAGTACACGTGCTTTTGTACATACTTCGATAGAAAGAATGCCCGAATGGATATAAGGTTATCTTAAGCGATATAATAATACGATTGCCATTAGGATTTCGGTAAGGTAAATTTATAACTATTTAAATTTCTGTAAAACATGACAGATTCGCAAACAAACAGTAATGCTGACTTTGAAACAGATTATTGTTCCATTTAGGAAGCTTTAAAGTTAATATATAACCCATTCAGTGGAGGGAAACGCGCTCTTTTTGTGTTTGTAGAAAACTACAATACAGCTTTTCCTCTAGTTCAATCGGCCGAACGTAGTAAGTTATTGAAATTTGTAAAAGCGTGTATTATTGGTGATGTAAAGTCGAAGTTGTTAGTAAGAAGTGCCACTGAAACTTGGGCCGAAGTAAAAGAAGTGTTACAAGAAAACTATTCGATTAGGAGAACAATCGATTTTTATGATTGCTGTTTATTGCCTGGCACAACAAAAAAAAGTATCGCAGATTGGGGTTCACGGTCGATTCCTTGCAGAATCAGTTAAAAGGAACAGCAGTAAGAATATTACACGAGGATCGTGTTCCAGGAGCCGTAGAGTTAATTCAGCATTTAGCTAAAGCATCTTTCATACAAGGTCTTTCAGACGACAGAATTCAAATGATAGCACGCAGTATTGATAGTGACACTTTGATTTATGGGGCAATAGAAATTTGTTTGGAACAGGAATCTACCCAATTCTCTAATAAGGATAGAACAGAGAAAGGGAAGAACTCGCAATCACAAGGAAGTATGAAATTTAAGAAAAACATTTCTTGTTATTTTTGCAAAAAGCCTGGGCACATTGAGGCCAATTGTAGACTAAACTATAGTAAAGGCACACAAAACAAAAACGTGCGGTATATTGCTAGCCAAAGTTTAGAGGGATTTCGTATGTGTTGCCATGAACAGGAGATGCATGAAGACTCTACTAGTAAGTACGAGTATTGTTGTTCTGGCTACAGCTGTGGGTCGAAGTATCTTTCTGTGGGAAGGCAGGGACAAGGTACAGAGAAATGAATGAACCAAAATAAGTTCATCAAAATGAATGCGGGAAACGGATGATGGACGTAAATCAGTTGTCTGTTTACTTTCCTCCTCTGACAAAGCGCTGTAAAGGAGAAAACGAACGTCCACGTAATCTTTAAGTACAAATAAAAAAATTAGGACCAAGTACTAATAATTTTTGATCGATACAGGATCAGACATTACATGCATTCATACAGACATTCTGTCTCCGTACTTAGTGAATAAAATTGATCATAGTTGTTACAAAAATAAAAGGTATATCAGGTTCCCCTTCATTTTCATGTGGTCCTTTAACTTCGAGTTTTGAAATTGATCAGAAATCTATTCCAGCTTTGTTTCACGTAGTAGATAAATTATTACCTAGCTCCTATTCAGGAACAATAGGTAGAGATTTCTTAGAGAAACATGAACGCATCATATCATTTGAAACAAGTGATAACAAATATACGATTCCACGTCGTTGTCAACTATTAGAAATCTCAGCAAAGAATAATGGCGTAGGGACAGTTTCCTTAGAAGAAGTGATTTTTCTTGCAGAGAGACTTACTGCAGCTAAAGATAATAAATGCAATTGTTGTGTAATGAATATAAATGACGAAGAAAAGGACTTTGAAGTTGCTCCAGTCTAATTAGAAGAATTTGACGAAACTTTAGTTGCTCACATAGAACAAGATAAACACATTAGTAATCATAGTATTAGTAAAAGAGTAGAACTACTAAGATCTCTGATCAGACTAGAAAATTTAGATTCCCAAGAGAAAGTAATAATTTGGTAGCTCTCCATAGACTATAATGATATATTTTATCTCCTCGGAGAGAAACTTACTGCAACAGCAGCTATTGAACACGCTATTCCTTTGAAACCAGAATTTCAAGGTAGTATCAAAAATCAAAAGAACTACCAATTACCAGATATTTATCGCGAAGTGAAGAAACAAGTAGAACAAAGGTTAGAAAATGAAATCATTACCCATCTACCTTTTCTTTCATTTCTCCTATGTTAGTTATTTCTATAAAGATGGACGTTTCAGGGAAACAGAAATATCGTGTGCTTATTGGTTTTCATAATTTAAATAATTTGACTATAGGGTACTCTTTTCCGCTCCCAAACACTGTAGATATTTTGGACCGTTTAGGAAAATACAAACACTTCAGCACCTTAGACATTGCTTCCGTTTATCATAGGAAGAAGACAGACGAAAAACTGCCTTTTGACAGACAAAGGCCATTTTGATTATCTTAGAATGCATGTTGGGCTAAAAAATGCGCTAAATTCATTTCAATATGTGATTATTAGAGTTCTGTCCGGATTACAAGGAACTTCATGTTTCATTTTTTGATGATTGCGTGATATATTCTAACACGCTCGAAAAACATTAAAAATAACTCCGAGAGATTTTGCAAAGATTTAGAGAAAATAACTTGTAATTACAACAGACAAATCAGAGTGTTTTTATGCCACGAGTAGTTTATTAAGGGCATGTGATTACAGCTGACGGAGTAAAGCAGATCCCCGGCTTATCTCAAAACTCATAAATTTCCAGTCTCCAACTATAAGAAACAAGTAAAAGACTTTTAGGTTTGACAGGATACTATAGAAGACATATTCCAGATTACGCTAAAATCGCATATTCTTTAACCTCTCTTCTGAAAAAAAGACGCAAAATTTCAGTGGTCAGCCAAATCAGCAACTTGCTTTTGAAACTTTGAAAGAAAAACTAACTAAAGTTCGTGTTTTAGAATACTCAGATTTTTCAAAACCGTTTACAGTAACCACGGATGCTTGCCTCAACGCGTTTGAGCTATTTTGAGTCAAGGTGAAAGAGGAAAAGATAAACTCATTGATTACTCAAGTAGAAAATTTAATCAAGCAGAAACTAAATACAATGCAACTGAAAAGGAGTTACTTCCGATTATTTGGGCTTATAAAATTTACAAACCTTACATTCTAGGTAGGAAAGTAACATTTATCACGGACTGTAAACCACCTAGTGGTAAAAGATCCCACCCCTAAATTAATTAGATGCAGAATTCAATTAGAAGAGCTAGATTATGAAATCGTTTACAAACAAGGAAAAAGGAATACAAATGCAGATGCTCGATGAAGGATGTATGCATTACAAGCAGATGTAATAGATAGACATCTTTTAGACGAAGATACAAAAAGACTTTCACGATTAAAATAATTTCACGAAATTGCAATAGGAGGTCATCAGTGTTTGTCGTACTTATGAAAAAGTAAAAGAATACATAATAATAAATGACTTAGACATATTTCTTTGGCCAATGTTAAGAGAAGACAGAACAATTCATCCGGCAGTCAACGAAAGAAAATTTGTCCTAAAGTGAAAACGCGTCTTGAAATTACAACTACACCTTTCACCACTTTAGAAAAAGTATGTTCGGACGTTGTAGGACCCCTAACAACAACAGACAAAGGTAACAGGTATATGTTAACAATCCACGGAGAACTTTCGAAATATACATTTGCAGTCCCACTACCAAAGCAAGATGCTGATACAATAGCCAGAGCTTTTCTAGAAAATATAGTTTTAAAATACGGTATTCCACAGATAGTTCTTACAGACCAAGAGAGTAATTTCATGTCAGATATTATGAAAAGAGTATGTAAAATTTTGCAAATTGAAAAGATAAATTCTTCTAGTTATCATCCACAATCAAACGGTAGTCTAGAACGTTTCTACCGTTGACTTAAAGAATTTCAGAGATTGGGATACCTATATTCCTTATGCTATTTTTGTATATAACACGACACCTCACATAAGTATAAATTTTCAACCTCATGAGTTGTTGTTTGGTAAGAAAGCTAACATTCCAGGCGTTCTCCAAAAGAAACTCCTTGAACCACTGTATAACTACGACGACTGTGTCAAAGAGTTAAATCAGAAATCGCAACAACTTCACCAACTTGCCAAATTAAAGTTGCAGATATCCAAGGAAAAGTACAAAGAATGTTATGATCAAGATAGTAATGAATTTCTTTTCAAACCTGATGAAGTTTTACTTTTTGATGAAACCGTACGTTGTGGACGTTCGAAGAAACTAACTTATTGGGTATGTCCATATACAGTCATTAACACAAAAGGTGTAAATTGTCTGACTAAAAGAGGTGGAAAGGTTACAATTGTGCATGCGAATAGACTGAAATTATACTATTGAGAAATTCTAATATCATAACATACCTCTTTCAAGTATGGTTCGCTTACTCTTTGTGCTTATGGTTATTTCTCCTATTTATATTTGCTTTCCTTGGCGTACAAGAGGAAAAATTCCATGATTCACCTGGATTATATTATAACAATTTGAGCTTAACACAAATATACAATGTAGAACGGCGACTGGTTGTGTTTGTGATATTGTTTATGTTAGTTTTTAATTACAATGTAATCAATAAGTATTTTTTCTCTCAAAACATATTATATGCAAATTATATATGCAAATTAAATATGGTACAAGCCAACGAAACAAGTTGTGATAATATAAATGGGAATCAAAGTTTTCGATGAATTCAAGGGTTACGTAAAATCATAGATCAAAGTATAAAAGTCACCAGGGATTCTTATAGAAATAAGAGCGGAATAATTAATTTTGTGGGTGAAATTTCAAAGGTAATATTTGGGAATTTGGACAGTCGCGACCCTGATTATTTCACCCAGCAGATTCAGAAATTAGTGACTGATCAGAAAGATTTTCTGAAACTGAGCACAGATCAAATGGTAGTTGTCCAATTGACATTCCATTCCATTAATAATACTTTATATGTTGTAGAAAATAATGAAGAATTATTGAGTGAAAAATAGAATCATTGAAAAATGAGTTGAACAAACGTGCTTCTCAGTTAAATAAAGAATTTCTAAATTTAAAGATAAAGGTAGCATTAAATGATCACATTCAGAAATTAGACCAATTATTTAGAGATTTGAAAGCACGGAATGATGTAGTCCTGCGCGCTATCTTAAAAGCTCAACATGGAATATTACAACATCACATAAAAACCTCTTTTGCAGATACTTCAACATTTTAACATTTCTCAAGTTGATTTGAATAATTGTGTATCATTACCCATTCCTCTTAGTGTTTCTTATGGGTATTTACTTTTGAAACTTCTTTCTTTACATCTCTTTATTAATGATGATTTATTAGGTTATCTCATTCGATTACCACTCGGGGAAAATATGAAATATTTCACTTACCAGGTAATGCCATTTCCATTTATATTAGACAAAACTGATAAATATATGTTTATTCAACCAGAAAAAAATGTTACTTATGGATAACACAAAGCAACACTATTTTAAAATAAGTAAATTAGAGTTTCAAAGAGACGATTGGTTTATTTGTAAACATAACTTCCGTATTCTTTCGACACTTTGCATGAAGATTGTGAAGCTTAACTGCTCCAATATGTTCGAAATATTCATAATCATCGCAATCAAAGAATTGTGCAGATAATAGAACAAACGCTAGTTCCAACAGGTAATAATAAGTAGTTGTATATCGCTCCAGAAAATGAAAAGATAACTATTGTTTGTAAATCACAAGAACCTTATGATGTGAATTTGAAACGACTTGCAAAATTCATTTAAACAATGGTTGTAAAGAATATGGTATTAGTACTTTAATCCAATTCCAAAATATTCTATCAGTTAATGTTTCCCACAAAGATGTAATTCCTCAGTTTAAACTCTTTAGATTCCTGTGAAGTATTGGCTGAGAAAGTTCGTTTTTCAGATATAACCATAGATTTACCTTTGAAACATGTTATAACTACTGTCCAAGATTTGAAATACGTAAGTCATAAGGTTGATGAAATTCAACAGCAAACATCTGAGGAAGAATGGAAACTTAATCATACCAATAGTATACCAAATTTATCTATTCTTGCGTATGTCTGTGCTGCAAAAGCATTTATTATTGTAATTTGTTGTTGCTGTAAAAGATGCGGATGTTTGAAGTTATTTTACAAATGGTACAAAGAAGATGTATGTTGCAGACAGATATGTATTAAGCCTACTATTGTAAATAAAATTCCACAACGAGAAGATATTGCTGATAAGGTAATTATAATGAGTAAAATAGCTAATTCACTCGAAGTGAATAAATCAGAAGAAATTCCTTCCACGAACAGAAAATACCTAGTCCCAGAGACAAAATTAGATAAGCAGAAAGTAACTTAAAACAAAATTTTACGATTTAAAATTTTGTTTTCGATAAGGGGAGAAGTGAAATATATGGCTGTATCAGGAGTATATATTTTATTTTTCTTTTAATATTTTATATATTTGTTTCTAATGTAATTCCAAGTATATTTTTTCTTTCCATTTAAGTTATTCTGAACTTTTAGTTTTTAAACTGATAAGACTCAACTATGAAATCATTGCTTGAGTTTGAAGTCGAACGAGACTTCTATAGATAATCTTTCAGCTATCCACGATGTGTTTGCTTTTGTAGATAATTCTCTAGTTGCTGTTTTGTTTACTCAGAGCACATGATCATGACTTCTTACGTTAACATAGATAATTTATCAGCTTTAAATATTTGCTTTTCTGTTCTGTTAACAATCTTATGTACTCAAAGTCAATACTTGGTTCCAGAAGTATTATCAATGTATGAACAAATGGATGACTATGACTGTGTGTACGTGATGTTTTGAAGTTCAAAGTTAAGCCACTCACATGATAGATTTAATGTTCTCTTTTTGAAATCTCTAAACAACACAAAGGGCGAGAACAACAAGAATAATTTCAAATATATAAACTGAGAAAATTCACAGATAGATTATACAGTGTTAATCGATTATTTCTACTAGAAATGTAACTCTTTGTCCTGAATTCATTTTTGTAAACTGAAAATCAGAACATACTTCAAAACATCACTTCAAGATACATACATTTTATTATTTTATGCTATGTAATCTTGAATTTGTGAATCTTGTAATTAATACTTTTAATTTTTATCAACAATAAATACGGCTTTCTGTATCTCGGATTTGCCGCGAAAAGATTCTACGTACTTTAAATCCTTCAAGATCCTCCGGATCTACTACAATTTGTTCCACGGACCCTCAAAGACTTGCGGACCATCAAATGGGAAATACTGGACTAGGTGATGGGCTACTCTCCCACCAAATTTCGTCGAGATCCGGCCAATAGTTAACGAGAAATGAAATATGTCTTACAAGCTTATATGAAACATGGGTTTTTGGTTGTTATGATATTCTAGGACCTGAGTGAAGTTGTTTCTTTTCTTTTTAAAGTATGAGCATTTAAACATGATGGTATGTAGTCCCTTGAGATAAGATTACATTTTGACTTCATTTGTGGTAAGTCACCCTCAACAAGTTAATAGACCTATTTCGTATAAGAATTTCCAACAATGAAAAATTTTCAGAATTTTGTTGTTATACGATGTGAATATATTTATTTCATTTAGTAAATAGTCATTTTATAACATGGCATGGATATAAATCACATTTAGTATAATCTCTTACAACCTCAAGTAATTGACAATTAGTTACAGAAATAATCTTTTCACATTGTGAAAGGTTTAAAAATTCAGTCTAGAATAGAAATTTATAAATGTACGAATTTTAACATTATAAGATCTGTAATAGTTTTACTATTAATGTCTTACTATTAATACCATGGTTTAATTAATTGCTACAGAGAGTAAAAGAACACACATGTTCTTCTATACATGTTAAGAAATGATGAAAATGAAACTTCTCCTTCATTGTATACTACACAAGTCGTATTTCAATAAAAGATTCATGATAAATTTATTTACAAAGAGTATCTTTTTTCTCTATACGTACTATAGAAAAAACTGTGAATTTGTTTTAATTTAATGTTAGAATGTTTGTTTCACATCCAGTTCTACTTATCAACAAAATTCTTATATGCATTGCAAACACTAATTTAACACAGTACGAAAACAAATATATGGAAAAAGAAATAACTGTAAAGTTTTACTTAAATATTGCGTACTTAAATTACAGTGTTTATAAAATTAATATATTATAGTTTACCTGTCTTTTACATATTTGATTGTGGTTGTAATCATGTGACCTTACGTTGTACTTCATCAGTATCACATATTTGTACCTTTCCCTTTCCAAAATCACACCAGTAATATATAATTCTGTTTAATTTTCAATAGTAGTTTCTTATATTTAGTTTTTGCACTAAGGTAATCAATGTACCTTTTCATTAAACTTAAGTAAATTTTACAATTCAACAATATTATATTATAAAGATAGATGTTGGTACACTAGTGATATAAATCATTCTTATGAAAGTTTTAGTATTGGTAATTTGCAGTATTGGTAACACAGCATACAATTGTAAATATTTTGTTTGTTTTTTTTTCAAGTCGTACACTGTTATCGAGAAAAAGATTATTTTCCATGAAACAGGTTGCCTCAGTTTAGGTGTAGTTCCGATTCAGATTAAGGTGCATCACTTTCTCTAAATGTTCCCATTCATCAAGTAATGTTTCACTTTAAAAGAAAGTAATGTACATTTTTTAAACTATAGCTGAAAATTAATGCTTTAATTACTGTATATTTAATTACCTAACATTAGATATTTTGTAATATCTTTTTTAAGAGGTAATTAAAGAAAATGTTGATTCTTACTTTATACTTATTACTTTATAAAAAGAAACTTGTAGAATGTAGAGACAAATAGATTACTCTTACATGCATATCGTTTTTCTGATAAATGTTGAGTCATTTCAGTGTTCCTAGAAGTGATCTCATTTTAAATCATTATTTGGATTTCTAATATTAAACGAAGTTCTTTTTTTTAAAAAATAGGAAAATTGCCCCTTTTCCTGGGCTTTAACTCTAATTTCCACGTACCACATATACCTCCCTTAAGCCTTCAAAAATGTGGTCACATGTGGTTATAGAACAATTTATATTTTGTATTCTGAAATTCAACTTGTTTGTGTACGTAATTATCGATAATACATATTTTATTCATATATATAATACAAAATAATCTAGCACTTTAAACATAATAAGTTTGTATAAAGAGGACTTACTGGCAAAAGAAGTAATTGATTAAATATCATGCATAAACAAATAATAGACGGAATAATTAATAATGTTAGTTTTCTCTTTCACTAGATCATTTTTAAGAAATTCAATTTCCAAAGTGTCTATATCTTAAGTGGAACTATAAACAGAAAAATCAATTCATCACTGCAACACAAGACAAATGGCACTGACACTGAGCACATTATTAATACTTACTAGATAACATTCACTTTTCCTACAATTAATGGTCACTTCCATTAAGCGTATCTTTATTAATCCCTTTAACTAAATCTAAGGAAAAAAACAAGAAAGTGCTATTGCTCACTGTTGGCAATAAATAACTCAAAGGATGGTGTTGAAGTGCAGGGAAATTTTGCGTTATCCGTAGCACTCGTAGGTTGAATTCGGCAGGATTCAGAGTTTGTCTGAAAAACTTCTGATATCTGGTAGTGATAACCCAAAGACCTCCGTCGCCATCAAATTCCATGTCAAGTGGGAATTGGAGTAAAGTTCTGTCTTTGGCTATAGTTCTCTGTACTCCAATATGTGGATTGAATTGAACAATTTCAGTTTCCGAAACTGGACCAAGATACACATTACCTTTGGCATCTGTTGCTAATGGTGCAGCTTGAGATGTTTTCATACCGTGAATTGTCACAACAATGTTGTCAGGGTTACGTGCAAGGGTTCTATCACGTAAAAGTCTGGCAGATACAGAGAAAAGTCTGTTGCTAGCAAAGGGTTGAAAGTATAATGTATTATTATCTGAAGATAGAGCCAGTCCGATAATTCCATCCATTAAAGTAAACGATTCACCCTCAACTTCATAGGTTCCAAAATCAGGATCTGGCCACATTAATCGATGTTCTATTCTCCATGCAAGATCATGATACAAATCGTATATTACGATTCCAGGTTGAGTGGAATCAGTCATGTACGCGTATGTATTTTCACAACGGCCTTGAATATCTACCACAATATTGGTCAACAGTGTTTCAGGTCGTATAACCCCTTGAGGCATCTCAATTCTACGAAGAAGTTTGTCCGTTGCAAGATCGAAAATGAATATTCGCGGAGGACACACAGTTCTGAAATTACTTATAGAGTCAATTACACCACTATCCAGAACCCACAAGCGCCCGCAATCATCAGCTCTTGTTTTAAATACGGAAACAAATCCTGAACAGTTTGTACCTTCGGATTGCCACTCAAGGCTAGGATATGGTCGAAGAGGTGGCGATTCCTTGTATGGACCTGTGCGCGAAATGTAGTTTATTGTTGATGGAACACCAGGACGGAATCTGGGAACTGCAAAGAAAATCCGATCCGACCATAAAGTCATGCCAGTGAAGACGTTTTCCTCTGGATCATATAATACTTGTGAGCCATTGCCGTCAAGTTGTGAAGACTGGTCGAAGTCCAGTGTGCGCCACCTATGGATGATCTCAATCTTTCCCAAAGAAAGATGGCCAAATACCACAAGACAGATCCACAGTCGAAGCATTTTTGCCTGTAAAAGAAATTGATAAAATTTATTAATTACATACTTTTCTTTACCTTTGAAGAATTAATAAACAACATTATTAGCATGAATCATATCAAAATTATTAAAATAAATTCATTTCAAACTCCTAGTTTATATATTAATATATTATATCACTGTATAATATTATACTAGACGTAAGTAATTTGCCTTTGAGTTAAAATTTCATCTTTGTATTTTTCTGTTACAATAAAATTAGAAGTCGTTGTTCGGGCTGGAAGTCAGTCGGCGTCAATTTTTAGGCTTAATTATATGTCTAAGGATTCAGTCTTCTTTAAAACTGGGGTTGGACATGCATAATAAGGGTGAAATAGAAATCTAATTATCACCCTGGACACTGGGGCCGCGGTGGCTCAGTGGTAGAGCGCTCACCTCTGGTGTTAGGGATCTCGGGTTCAAACTCTGCTCCCGCCAGGTGAACTTTGTGGTGGACAAACACCGTGTGCGTGGTTTTCTCGGGGTTCTCCGGTTTCGTCCCACTTTCTTCATTCCACCATTTCATTCATTTCTCATCATCACCGTCTCCTTTAGCCTAACCAGCATAATTGTGGGACGTAAAACTCAAAAAATTCATTTCATTTCACCCTGGACACTATTGCTCTCGACGCACCAAAAACATTGGTCATTTTATGAAATGGGGAATTAAGATTTTCAACTCCCTCAGAAGTGAAATTTCCGAAAACATCGGAATACTTATTTCTCAGAAGGAATTTATATACCAAGTTTCATCTCTATAACTTGAAGTGCTCCTGGGATACTCTATTTGAATCCTCCTTTCATTCAGGATATGCACTTTAATCAAATAATATAATAAAATCCTAGTTCAAGATAGGTAGAGTATCAGTAATGTTCAAAAAATCATCTCAGACGGTTGATCTCTTTTCCCGTGATGATAAAACAGATAACGAAGATTTCATTTTAATAACATATTGATATAGACTATTATAGTTTTTTTCTTTATGCCATATGGTGTTTGGATCGGTGACAAATTACAGCATTGTAAAAGAGATAAAGAGTGGCTATATTTTACTCATTAATATATTCGTTCATAAAGTAGAGGGACTAACATTGAGTTCATGACTTATGAATTATCTACGAGGTTTAATCCAAAAGTTTTCGCCTAGCACTGAAATTTAGCGCTACTGTAAATACACATTCTTGACATATGGTGCCATCTATCGATAAAATAATATATTAGTTTCAAATAGCTATCTGTGTTAGTTCGTTGCAGTTAGCCATTTGAATAAGTTGCTATGCGTTGAGCTCACACACTGCATGATACTGCGTGTCCACACGGCTGTTATTGCCAATGCTTCAGAGTTAAATCTAGGTAGTGGGGTGAGTACTGAATTTTCTCAAAGCTGCAGTCTTTCACTGCACCCTTAGCAACAACAGACTGGAGCACTGTGTTGCAGTATGAGGTATCAAAACACATTAACTGATTCAAATGACTGTCTCCAATGAACTGACACAGCTGGACAGTTAAATATTTCTTCGATAGATGGCACTACAGGCAAGGAACAGTTTTATCAGGGGCGCAATATTTCTGTCTGAGGTCGGAAGCTTTCGAAAATACCTTCTTGTCTTTGTAACTTACTATTCTTATTTTCTTTCTTTAAAAGAAGTACAGTGAAACCTATCTATGTTGGCCACCATCGGTTCCATCGAAAAGTGGCCAACTTAGACAGGTGGCCAACTTACAGAAAGCAAGTGTGATTGGTGTGTTTTTAGATTAGGATTTCTAGTATTACTTGATTGTAAAATTTTAGTAAGCAGTGGCACGACAGCTACTTATAAATAATGTATATAGAGTAATCATAAAAATATACAGTATTAGAAAATATTACTATAGTATGTTAATATATGTGCATACTTTTCTCTTCCCGAAAACTAGTCTGGTACATTGGATTATTCGGATTGAAAACACAATAACACAAACAACCATAAAATAAAAGCGTATGTAACACAGTTTATTGAAATTGATATTATAACACACTGAGTTATTCAGATTGAAAACATGAAAAGCTAAATTATACATTGAGAAATTCATATGCAATTTATATGACTTCTTTTCAGTTGTTACTGAAAGGTGCTTCATTCTAGATGTATTTGTTTTATTCTTTTTGGCAGATATGCGCATTCTAATATTGCAGTTAACTACCTCTTGTTAATGAGCTAGAAGTGTTTCCCTCGAAGGAAAAGATGTTTTGAGAAAATCTTGGAATTCATATCTAAAACATTCCGCTATCTGTTGACAAGCCGACAGGTGCCAATAGTTGGCAATAGAGAACCTTGAGAATTTTCCGGCATTACTAGAGCTCCCCACTGATGAGCTGATATAGCTAATGGTTTAACAAAAACAGACAGGGTAAACAAATACGTACAACCATTTCCTGAATTCCTGTACGTGCTTTTTCTTATTCATATCTTCCTTCACCACCCCTTTATCAGGGTAGTCTTCTGGTCATTGACCTTCAAGAGCAAATCGCGCGAATCCTTGATTCTTTTCTCCAGTAACAAATACAGAACATCTGCCTCTCACATGGGAATACGAAAGAGGTAAGAAAAATAACCAAACGGTATTTTGCGTGGCCGGTAAATTTATCATTATCATCCTAGGATAAACATTGCTTCAGTGTAGCCAGCTTCCAAGATAGACAGGTGGCCAACTTGTAGAGTAGTAAGTAACGAATGTCTTATGGAAAAATGCAGGTTCAAGACGAACTAGGCCAAGATAAGCAGGTGGCCAAGTTGACAGGTTTCACTGTATATTTAAAACAGAAATTGCTAACAGCTTTTCATTTATTCAATAAGTGCAAGTGTGTTCTGTAGAAAATAATTTGCCCTCTTTATGGAATAAGAATATCATAATGAAACATTGGTTTAACAGTGTATTTAGTCTTGCTTCACTAAACTAAATTAAATTAAGTAGGAGGACAAGAGTTTCTTGTCTGCTAATAAGAAGTAATTTCTATTAAGTACTTATACCAGACACATCCAAACTATTGGAACCCCTCTGTAACATAAATATTCATTCACGATTCATTGAAGATCTCTCGAAACGGATTTTTTGCTCTTGCGCCACCAACCGTGAACAGTGATTATTGTTCTTCTATGAACCATTTGATAATGCACAGCACCGTGACAAAATAAAAAAGCACAATGTGACCACCGCTAGTACTTTCGTACTAGATCTAGTACCTTTTATAATATTTTAGTGTTCACCAACAAATCTAATACTTTTCTCTTCCTATTCTTTTCTCATAAATACATTTGGGAAAGAAAAAGGAATCTCATGAAAATTTGGCTATGTACGAAAATTTCACTGTTCCTGGCAACTTTTTCTGCCTGTTATTTTTATCAACAGTGGTATTTACAAAAGCGGAAATTAGAGATAGGTGCGGTCCGGTCGCCTTCTTAAACTAATAAATGACTATAGTATACAATATTACATATTTGGTGATTCGTTTAAATAGTAGGCT
This sequence comes from Thermobia domestica, assembly GCF_964235325.1. Lineage (NCBI taxonomy): Eukaryota > Metazoa > Arthropoda > Insecta > Zygentoma > Lepismatidae > Thermobia > Thermobia domestica. The sequence goes on along the minus strand of NC_137467.1, from coordinate 191,762,582 downwards.
ATTTAAGGAATTAAAATCCGATTTTGTCAAAAAGCTATTTTTTTTTGATAGGCCTATTTCTTGTTTTCTCCCGTCATCCTCTATATTTGTCACACTTGTGTAACTTTAGTGGTTTTACAGTGGGTTCTAACATTTTAAGTTTGGGGGTGTAAAGTTCAAATTGGGAGGGTATAAGTTGTTTGTACGGTTTGTATCGAATTTAGACTTAAAAAATTTAAAGTTTGGGGTTCTTTCAAGAATGTGGGGGTTCACTACCTCACCCACAGGAGAGGGAGAGCTAATAAGATATTAATATCGTAAAATGTCATAAAGAGCATGAAATGGGAGCAGATAAAATTTTTGTACTTTACCCAAGATTAGTATTTTTTTATGCATAAGTTAGGAACGAAATATTTTTGCTGGGTGGTCACACTGGCGAAAAGAGATGTAAAAGGTGTTTGTTTCATGGTCAGTTGAACTGAATATAGTTATTAGGACATGTGAAGATCAGACAATAGATAGTGAAGTACAAAATACGTAACATTGGGAATAATTTAGTATTCGCAGTAATAAATATGCTATTTTTGTTGCATTGTTTAAGAACTCGCTGTGTTTTTATTAATTGTTACATAATTTTCTAAATATGATTTATATACTACTGGTATAAAGCACCTTTTGTCTTGGTTACCAGCTATTTTTGTCCATGTGTAGTGCATTGTATAAAAGATACTAATCACTCTTTAAAATTTTAATGAATAACTTATAAATACTGCAGAACATCGAAAACTTAGAAAGTAAGCAATATAGAATCTCCCATGAAATAAACCAATAGTTCAGGCCGTAACTATGTTTTTATTACTCGGTGCAAACAAGAAATTCGGCACCCCCTTAATGGACACGTATTTTTTTCCTTTTAGGTGCCTCATTCGCCATGCAACCCGCTTATTCCTCTTTTCCTTAGGTGAGGCCCTGCAATAGTTACAAGTAGCGTTACCGTAATATTTTTAGAAGCACTGTGTCATTATTAGGAATATGAGCAGGGGCGTAGTTACAGAGGGTCCACCAGGTGCAGACCCCTAAAAAAATCTTCCTAACTCAACATACATTTCCACACACTTTTTAAATAAAACTATACATGTTTAACAGAGAAATGATTGATGTAGCATGAAAATTTCATCTTACACTTCATCTATACTCTGTCTATATGCAGTTGTATCATTTTTCTTCTGAAAATATAGTGGAAGTACTTTACAATTACTTATCGTCTTGTCGGGTGCAGAATAAAACCTGTTCTATACTACATAAACGTAGCGGCTTTAGTATTGAGCCCCGCCTCAAAACTCAGACCCATCCGATCACAAATGTCAGGGTGAACGCCTGAGTATCAGCCTTATGAAAACGAAAACAACAATACATATAATGCATTAATAGTCTATTTGTTACAAAGTGGAAAATAAATAAACAATATTTTGCAGCAGAATAAAACTCACAATTAATAATGGCAACGAAAGACCTACCCTTTTAGCGAAAATGCGTTTTTCTCGAGTCATTTTTTTTTTTTATAAAATAAAACTATGTACCGAAATTTAACGTCAAACATGTGATTTCGTTCAATTTGATCTCATGTATTGACTTTTATATGTAATTATCAGCTTTGAACATTAATTTAGTTAAACAGAAATTGACGTTAAGAGTTAATGAAGATTCTGGGGTGTATCTCATTAACTATATTATGAAGTTCAGGATTAAGAATTGTATTTCTGGGCTTTCGGCACTTATGACCATGTTAGCCCGTCGCGTATGAGGGATGATGTCCGTGAACGATCACACTATCCGAGCCAAGGAAAGGAAGGAAGCGGCCTGCGACCTGTGTGTTAGATGCCATCCGGACATTTACCTGGTATGAACGAGGAAAACCTCGCGAGGGATGGTTATCCTGAGAAGCCTTCTTACACTTTTTCGACGGAGTATCCCCACAGGGAATCGAACCCGGGACCGTTCGCACCAAAGACGAAAGTGTTAAAGACTACGCTAAACGGGATCACACTATAAACTTCCATCTTGCTAGCGTCATGATAAAGAGCATCATGAACGTATATTTTAGTACTAGCCCCACCGTAACCGATGGTGTGATTTATGTGAAGCATCAACTTTTTGGTTTACAAACAAATTCGTTTTTTTTTTTTAATTTTCTCAAAAATTACACACGACCTTTTACACTCATTTATATCATATTGTTCAGCTTAATAAGATGTAGCAATGTATATGGTCTCTTATTTGGACCCTTGCTTTTTCTCGTTAAACGTTAATTATATTGTAGATGTTTCAAGATCTTACGTATAGAACAGAAATCTGAAATTTTAATGATGATCATAAACTACGCACTCAGATTTCTGCCCTATATAATGGAAGGTCTGAAAATATTGGTTAGTCTATTTCAATAGTACACATAGTATATTTTGCACATACTATCTGCCCAACCTACTAAATATTTCATGTTCATCATTGGCATTACGTTACTCACTAAAACTTATGTTGGTGTTCGTTATTGAAACTTATTGAGGAAGCGTGGTGAAGTTCCGTAAAGAGTGGAGACAGGCACGTAGCCAAGGGGTGGGTCCGGGGGGTCCGGACCCCCCCTTTGGATCCAGAAATGAAAAATACTAAGGAAGGATGAAACAAAAAGAAACGAGAAAAAGATGAATCAGCGTCAAAAATATGAAGCTACAGCAAGCGTTTGGTTACTCTTTCTTATAAGGGGTTTTGTGCGGAGGAAACGGGGGAAAGGGTTAAGTTGAAAATGGATATTATTGTAACGAAGCATTCCGAATTCCATCTACCTCCATGCTAATCCTATGGACTACAAATGACGATATATAAACCGGTTCGATAACATAGAGTCTCAGGTAGAACTTAAGAAATGCCCAGAATCACCAATAATTTGAGACATTTTTAATTTTGGGGCAACAGTAGGCGTAATCCATTTTATAGAATGTCTTTACTGCCGAAAGAGATCTCGTTGTTATACTTACTAACATATCCTCATTTTATTGTCCTCACAGACCAATATCAGTGTGTTGTCAGTAAAATAGTTTAGATTGATCGATCCCCTGGTGTGTAACCAAAGTATTTCATATGTTGTCCCCCCAATTACGAAATCCTGGCTAAACGAACGAATATATGTTGCCAGTAAAATAGTTTAGAATGATGGAGCCCTGGTGTGATAAGTACAGTATTTCGTCACGGACCCCCCTTTTGCGAAATCTTGGCTACGTGGCTGGTGGAGAGATACTACAAATAAATGATTCATTCTATTTTAAATCTCATATTTTCAATAGTCACGGTACAATGTAGCTCTAATGCAACACCCACTCTGTTCAGTATCGTAAATTTAACCTTAATTATTGTATTTTCTGTTTACGATTTAAAATTCGTATCTAATATTTTTTCTGTTTTCCTTCTTGATCAAGTCCTAAACACACAGGTTCCATTCTGTGTGTAGATGTTACCTCCACGGTAATAACCTCCACTAATTGTTTCGAATCAAATGTTAAACAGTTAAGTTCGGTATTATAGAGCCTGAATACTGTAAATGACTCCAATTAATCAATTAAAATTTTAAAAAAGCACGTAGTAACACCATTAGCCAATCTGTTCCTCTAAACCTCAGCAGTTGATCAGAGACGCAAGTGATTTCTGTTCTTCATATGGAAGAGAATTTTTACGTTAGAAATATTGAGAAAAATTACTAATATTCTCATATTACTGATAGGTACCAAATATGTGGCGCAATGGTACGTGGATCAACGTTAAATTTCCTAAATTCTTTTGAAATGTATTTAGAGTAGTCAATGATTTACAGTGGACCTACGGATTACGAATTTAAATCTTTCCATAACGCTGCTCGCGAATCATAATATTTTTGCTTTGAAATTAATGTAAATACAATTCACCAGATTCGTATCATGTCCATGAGTCTCCCTCCTTCAAATTCTCCCATTTCCTTTCACAATTTTATTACAGCTATAATTTTATAAGAATTTACTTTCACTACTCACATATCACCTTTAGCCTAAAGAGCGTATCGTAGGACTTTGAAACTATGAATTTCATTTCATTTTCATTAATCCGTTCTAGCCACGGAAACACTGAACTGGGCTTACATATATTAGCTACTATTAAATTTTTACGAGTTTCTCTGTGACGAAAAATATAGATTGGAAATAAAATTATTCTTTTAAAAGACAAATAAAGTATTACTACAGTGAAATAAAGCAGTATAAGATCTACAATAAAATACACTGAGAAAAAAATGTAGGTGGCGTACTTAAATAGATATGTTACATGCGTAATTCCTGCAGTTTTTGGACTTAACGTACAGCAGACGTATAACTCAAAACGCATGTTTTGTAATACTATCTGTATAAGTGTTCCATCTATACGTACTTTCTGTATGAAATAATGTAGGTGGTCAGGATCTCACATACTAATGGACGTATATAACATATAGCTGACGAAGGTAACATAAGTATATGTATGTGATATACGGAAAACTGTTAGCTGTCAGACATCCTGCAACGGCATGATGTAACATCTAAGGACAGTGCTATGTAAAATACGGATAACGTATGCTCCGTACTGATTTCTATAGTAAGCAAAAGGATACCGTATATTTGTACAATATACGGAGGTCTGGAGAACGGATTTTTCTCTGTGTAACACAGAGGAGCCAAAACCAACAGGAAGGAGCTAACGACGTTTTAAGAACGGCCGGACTTTTACATACGAGTCCTCATACTAAAAGCGAACCGAAAAACTTGTTACGGAATGTGAAAACATTAATAACTCAACATGCAAAAACTACATATTATTATTATTATTATTATTATTATTATTATTATTATTATTATTATTATTATTATTATTATTATTATTATTATTATTATTTGCAGTTGAGACATAGGTTTTGACACTGTGCAATAATAGAATTATTGGTTCTAAAATCACAGGAATCATTCACAGTGCCAATAAACTATTCATAAAAAAAAAGTTTCAGGAAACCAATTTGTTTGACTTCGCCTTTACATTTGAAAAAAAAAAGTAAAAATGGAGACAAATCGAAGAAAAACTAAGGCAACTTTCAGACACCGTTGTGCTATAGTGTATAGTTGAGTTGATTTTTAGTTTAGCGTCCCTTTCAGCAGCGAGGCTATATGAGACGTGGACCTACTGATTAACGTGGAATCCGAACCACATGAGCTCCCGCCGGGAATCGAACCCGGGTCTCCCATGCTATAGTGTATAGTATGCTAATAAAACAGTAACTGTCTGCATCCAGTTGGGTAAATGACAGTAGCAAAGTTGATGATTAATGAGCATCAATGGTTGCCAGGATGCTGACCTGGATCAAGCCCCCTCACGCTTTAGTACAATTATGGATTCTCCTTTCATATAGTATGTTCTATTTGTGATCCCCGTTACAACAATCTCGACAAGATCGGTATAACATATGTTACGAGGAGTCAATGACCGGTATTGCTTTCTCGGAAATGAATTTAAATGTTTTTTTTTTTTTTTTTGAGAAATAGTTTGGGGTAATAATAATAATAATAATAATAATAATAATAATAATAATAATATAAAAATTGAAAACTATCCCTAAAATCTTCAATTTAAAATATTGTATCGATTCATTGGACGGTTGTCATCCAGGTCTCAGTCTATATATAAATAATCTGTTCTGATTCCATTAGTCTTCTGAAATCGAGAAAGGTAATAAATAAAATAAACTTTTGATTCGTTTTACAATGAGCACACAAGATGACACTTTCTGTTAGATCTTACTAGAAGTGCCCAGTTTTATGAAATGTTTATTTTATGTGTAAAGTATTTTAAGGTAACAATCTTATCGCAAAATAGATATATTGTTTGACTGTTTTTCATGTTATGTTTCACATTTTATTTAAATATTAAGTTGCATTTAAGGAAATAGATTTTGAGAAGAAACTTGCGCAGAACGCCATAATGCGTTCTTACCAACTTTGTACATTTAATTCCTGGATTCTAGCGTTGAGATTCGAGAAGTGGAACCTAGCTGTGAATTGCGGTAAGGGTCGAAAACTAATTTCTCCAGTAAGTATCCAAACAGAATTTCATGATTACTTCCTTTGTTATCTGGCAGCAGTAAACACTCGACACTAACTGGCAACGCCGCACTATTCAAGCAGTGTTTAGCATAACACCGAGAACACCTAGTGATCCACCTTAAAAATAAAGAAATATGCGTTTTATTGTTGTTGAATCCTAAGAAAAAATTCCATAATATTTTAGTTTCTCTTTCTTTATTCAGAACACTGGCAGACCCAAGGGGGGAGGACGGAGGGGGCGACCGCCCCCTCCAAAGGGTTTTTTGAACTTTCAGCATTTATCATTTTAAAATACTAATATGGTCTTTTTCCCGACCGATCAATCTGTGTGACAAGCATAGCAGAGTCTAATAAAAATGTGTGGTACTTAATAGTACTTAATACAGACATATTTGAATTGTGAATACTTCTCTCCCTAGTTCCTTGGGGCAGTCACCATAAGCCCCAAAGTAGCGAGAATATGATTCATTCGTTGGACGAACAACTGTAATAAGGAGGGTAAGACTCTTTGTACTAAAAATGTGTTATTGTGTCCTAGAAAAAAGGATATGAAATGGATTTCGGAATTCCGGATTATAACCTCAATTACCTTTACCTTTAATAAAGAGAAATATAGAATCTTCAGTGCTCCTTACCGGAAAGCTCTCTGAATCTAAGAGGAGACTTTTCGGTTGGTTGATTTATTGATATGTATTTACGTGGTTTGTCAAATGCGATGCTTTACAGAATGAGAACTAGAGTTTAAAGTTGGATTTGACCCACTGTAGTGCGTTCGATGCTCACTTACCGGGAATTAAACCACAGAACCTCATGCATCAAAGATACGTTCGCTAGCTACTAGATCAACAAAGAGAGCGTGACCTTTGAAGTTCAACACGGAAACATTAGGAAGGGACCAGGGATTTATTGTGACTTCAAATGGCATTCCATCTTTTCTTGAAAGCTTGTTATTGTAATTCACACATAAAAGACGAAATCCTGAGTGAGTAACTTCGCACAGGAAAAAACAATTAAGCTAGAAACTTGAAATTAGGACAGTATATAAGATTTGTTACGTAGGGTATCACTAAGGAAGAATTTTTTTTAATTCGAAGAAGGGGAGGGAGAATGGGGTGGAAATTACTTTAATAAGATGTTCATCTCTTCGAATCAGTTAAGACTAGAGACTTGAAATTTGGCATTTGGATTTCTCATTTAAAATAATTTGACACGTGTTTCAACTTTTTTTTATATATATATTATAGTAAAACGGAGATAAAAGAGATGGAAAGAAAAAGTGGCAGCGATTGCAAATATTATAATAAGATATTAATATCTAAGAATCTTTGAAGGTTAGAAACATGAAATGTCGTATATGGACAAATAATTCAATACGTATAGCAGCATTTTTGATATTTTACTTAGAAGGGAAGAAAAGGGGTGGGATTACTACTACTACTACTACTACTACTACTACTACTACTACTACTACTACTACTACTACTACTACTACTACTACTACTACTACTATTATTATTATTATTATTATTATTATTATTATTATTATTATTATTATTATTATTATTATTATTATTATTATTATAAGATGCCATATCTCGCGATCCCTTGCGGTTAGAAACATGAAAGTTAGTAGTTTGATTTTTCATTTAAAATAATTCAACATGTATTTGAACGTTTTTTTTTTTACTTAACGTAGAAGAGAAGGGAAAAAGGTGGGGGTGGTTCGTTAAAATGCCTTACGAGGTGTTGGAATTTCGTGACGCAGTTTTAGCTCAATCCAATTCTATATGAAAGACAGAAGGAAGAACGCGAAATATTGTGCCACAGTACCATGTAGGAGCATTTGCTATATTGTGCAAGGCCGTATGTTAAGCAGATTGGGGATCTGGGGGCGAGCCCCACCTAGACGAAGGCTAGTATAATATACCTAGGTAATTTTAGTTGTTGTAAGCATAACTGTAGTCATATTATGTTTCATGGACCCACACAAATATAGAGATAGATTAATTTTGTATTAATTTTTGTAACTGCTGTCCCGCAATTGTTACTCAAAATATAAATGATTAGAGCACATTGTACACTCTTTTGTTAAAATGAATGATATCGTCAATACAGTATTTTCTTTTGTGCAAGTACCGTGCCAGACAGTGCATCTCATATGTTGCGGTGATTGTGTGTGAAGTGAATCATGAAACCGTCACGCCTCCGAAACGGAAGTACGTATTTAATTTAAATCTACAGAGAAAATACTCCCATTACCCCCCCCCAAAAAAAACTTACAAGTTCGGGTCCCAAAGTGAAATCTGGGAATCATTTTTACACCCACCCCCATCCAGCCCGGTATTCATATGAGTCGCATTCTTGTAAAATTCTGGTCACCTTGAAGCTACGCTTATCTTCGAGAAAGCGAACCGCCTTTCCCAAACGATCCTTCTGGATCCGCTAGTGAACTCAGAAAGTGTTCAGTGTGGGAGTTTGCTTAAGCTGGATGTCTTAACTTTGATACACAACCTCTCCATTACAAATGCCCAAACATATGCTTTTAAGCGTTCGAAAAATCCACATCTTAAAAGGGTAATTTCTTCAATATACAAATTTCCGTTTTATATGTATTAGATCTTATTCTTTCCTCGAGAAGAACGGACACATTTCTTCTATTATTAAAAATAGAAGTTTACTATTGACGATTGACGTTGTTAATATCTACAATAGCCTATACTATATAAACTATACTACTATATACTATTACATAAATGATATTGTAATATACTAAGGAGGGACGATGGCTTAGTGAGTAGAACTCTCAGCTCTGGTTCAAGGGTTTCCTGGTTCGATCCCAGGTCATGCGTCTTTTTGTAGAGAATATGTCCATAAGGATTCTTGGGTTTGCTCGTTTTAGTTCGCACTCTCACACTATCAATTATTTTATAACTGTAATTTTCAAAGCCACTCTATAAGACTTCTGGCACTTATGTATAAATCCCTTTCCAGCCCGATTTTTTTTTGTTGGAAAAACATATGTTCACAGTATTTCCTGTTGCAATGATGCCATGTCATAGATCCTCTGTTTTGCTTCACCGCGAGTAAGTAGAGGTACCAAATTATGAGATTGGCCCGAAAGAAGAGTGTTATGATTACATGGGGAAACTGCATGAATTAATATTAGATTTATGATTATAAAAAGTTAGTGATTCCAAATGTTATCATCGGGCTGGAAAGGGATAACATACCTTAAAAAAAAAAAAAAAAAATGAATATTCGACCATATCAGGGACGGATCCAGGACGAACTTCTGGCGGGGGAGGGGCGGTGGGTTGTAATACTGCTACTTAGAGCTACTTTTAAGAGCTCCAAACCCTGGAATGGGTATTATTTATATATAAAATAAGAAAGTTTCCTCTTCTGGCGGAAGGGTATCGCCCCGATCGCCTCCCCCTGGATCTGCTCCTGGACCATATAAATTATTCGTAATATGAAAGTAACATTGAACAAAATATTTAAGTTCTAAAAATAAATGTCTTGCAGACGCTAATTACAAGAAAATTTTTGTTTTGTACCGGAGGACAGTTTTAGTTTACTTCAGTTATTATTATTATCTGATTAAAAATCGCCTCTACTTCCATAAAGAGATTTTTCTTTCTCTACATTAAAGTTAATTTAATTTACATTTTGCAAATGTTCTACGAAGTTGCTAGTTAATAAAATTGAGTAATCCTACTTACGACAGCTTTCATATTGGTGTATTTCACTATTGTTACAACACAAGAATATGATCTGTTCCAATGAAGCGTTCCTATTTATTTATACCTTTCTCCTTTAATCTTTCGTTAATTTCCATGCAAAATTTTATAAAGTTAATGTGCACAATCCTTATTTGAATATCCTAATGATATTATTAATCCTGCTAATCAATAGCACGTAACTTCCACTAAGGTGGTAACTTCCGTGGTACTAAGGTCAAACAAACGATGGGACTTTCCTTAAAATTCTTTTCAACTTAATTTTAAACATAATTCTGTCATAAATTGTTCTTTGGAAATAACTTCACTAACCTTTTTCTTTGGAAAATCCATATGAGAATTTATTACTTTTTTATGTGTATGATCTGCAATTACATGTATTATACATGTTTAATATGTGTGTTGTGAATGTAAATTTAATGTCTGTTTATGAAGTTTTACATAAACACACATATTATGAAGTTTTACATAAACAGCAAATTTCTTTGTAGGTATACTGGAAATTACTTATTTTATAACTTTGGAAAACATTAATTCTTGAATTAATCAATCGATATCCTTTCTTTGTGAAAACAATTCATTTGAGGAAATATAAATTAGGTTTTCTATCATTTAGTGTAAATTCTTGAATTAATTTTGGCCCACTCTTGTCTTTTTTTTTAAAAAAAAAAAAAAAAAAAAGAATATGGGTCCTCTGCATTGTTCTGAACAAACAACGATGAAAAGTTAAAATAATAATTATTTCCATTCAGCAAATGGATACTGCAACGTATTCAATGAACTTTGCAGAATGATACTAAATATGGGTATGTGTATGAACAGTAGGGGCAATTTGCTCTAGATTATACGTAGTGGATTTGCTTTGATCATAAAGCGTCGAGTTACCACCAGCTCTAGGCGACATTTTCGGTCTCTTACAATTGAAAATGAAGGGCTGGTTATATATATATGAGTGAAGTAATATCCACTAGTTTTAGTATACCTAGTAAAATCAGTAACATATATTTAACAAGGGTGCTAAAACTATGTAGTTTGTAATACTCAAGTTCTTTCAAGGAGACTTACACCCAGGGCCGGATTTCCCAGTAGGCCCGGTAGGCCCGGGCCTATGGGCGCAAGCTCCCAGGGGGCGCACGGCCGAGAGAAAAAAATTAAAAAAATATCTAGAAATAAAAATAAATAGCCATAGCTCAGGCCCGTGTTGGCCCACCGGGACACCGGGACGTGTCCCGGTGCGCCCTCCGAAATATCACAGTATAAATAAAGGTGCAAGTTTTTAGTAATTAATTCTTACAGTTTTATTGGTAAAGAACCCGTGAAAGGTGCAGTGCGCCCTTTACATTAGGCGCCCTTCCGAGACCACATCAAAGATGAACGATATTTACTCTTCTGTATAGCACAATTCTGTACAATAAATACACACAGTTACTGTTGGCGAAGAACCCGTGAAAGGTACAGTGCGCCCTTTAATAAGGCGCCCTACGAAACATCACATTATAGATAAGTGGTTTTAGTTATCCTGTATACCAGCTTTGTTTAATAAATTGAAATACTGACTGGTAGTACAGAACCTGTGAAGAATACAAGGCGCCCTTTACATAAGAAGCCCTGCGAAATATCAATTTTTTTTTATTTTATTCTTCTGTATTTCAGTTTTGTATTATAAATTCATACAGTTGCTATTGCCAGAGAACAGGTAAAGAGTATAATCTAACTAACTCTATGGCCTATGGAACCCGGAGGTTCAATGCCGTGTTCACAAAAGCTCTCCACTGACTTCTATCCTTAGCTAACTGCATCCAAGTTTCTACTTTGTATTCCAATTTCTGCGAGATCCATCTTAATATTGTCCTCCCATCTGCGCCTAGGTTTTCCTAATGGCCGTTTTCCGATTGGTCTTCCAGTCAAGACTTCGAAAGCGTTTCTACTTTCTTCCATTCTAGCTACATGACCTGCCCGTCTAAGCCTCCTAGACTTGACGACCCTAACAATGTTGGGTAAACCGTATAAATTATGTAGTTCCTCATTATGAAGTTTCCGCCATTCCCCATTCCCGATCCTCTTGGATCCGAATATTCGTCTCAGGATCTTGTTCTCAAATACTTTCAGAAAGTTATATAGCTATAAAACGAAACAATGTGATACATCAAGAATAGTTCGGACAGTCGAACGTACGATGCATTTATGTAATACTACACTGACACTAGTCTCTAATTTACGATTTTTACGACATCGAAGCTTTCACAGTCTTAATATGCATCCATATATCCGAGCATATTGATTGTTCCTGTGTGTTTTAAAGCAGTGTTCGGATAATCAGTACCTGTTGTATTTCTGAAATAAAGCTGTATTAATTTCCGTAAAATGTGGTCTTCCTGTCACCACGGCACGGCGCGTCCTCAGGTTGTGGATCGAGGAGAAGGCCTCTGGGATATAGAGGTTAGCTGTGAATATACTGAGTAAGCAGTTGCGGACAGACAAGGGGTGATAATCCAGCTTGAGAATTTGGTGTGAGGCTAACAACCTCATCCATTAAAAAAAAAAAATAATAATAATTCAGATAAGTTCGCAGAATCCTGTGATCAGAAGTGATAACTTGGCACGAACTCCGCAAAGTAAAATCGACATGAGATTTGGAACATAAAATATAAGAAGTCTCTATAGGATAGGCGCGTTAAAATTTTGTAAAACATGAGTTTGAAAATAGAGGTTGGACCTAGTGGGATATCAGGAAGTTAGATGAGAAGGAAATGGAGAAGTCAAGTCGGGAAATTTTACGGGGAACAAATTAAAAATTACCAACTAGAAACAGGGCTTTCCGTTTACAAACGAATACGTAATATCGGCAATTACATAGGTTGAATTTGTTAATGATAGATTTTCTTTTACTTCTCTTAAGGGTCGGTGGTGTAATATTATTGTTTTAAATGCACATGCCCTAACAGAAAATAAGGATGGCGATTAAAAAAAAGACACTTGTTACGAAAAAATAGAACGGGTATTTGATCACCTCCTGCAATACCATATGAAAATTCTGTTAGGCGGTTTCAATGCGAAGGTAGGACCATATGGTATTTTGAAACCGATTATAGGGAATAAATGTTTGCATAAGGAATGTTGTGACAACGGCGTTAGACTCGTGAACTGTGCAATATCCAGAAACCTTATCGTGAAGATTACAAAATTCCAACATCGCGACATTCATAAATATACTTGGACCTCATCAGATGAAAAAACACATATTCAAACTGATCATGTTTTAGTAGACAGAAAAGAACAGTCTAGCACAACTGATGTTCGGTCGTTCAGAGGAGTTGATTGTGATAGTAAGAGAAAGACTATCGTGGAATAAAGGAAATATTTAATATCTGAAAATGGAACGGTATTTTTTTTAATAGAGGAGAGTCAGGTGAGAGGGGAACCAGATTGAAGTGTCGAATAGATTCTCAGTTTCAGAAGGTTCGGAGTGCACTAGCGTTCAAGATACTTGGTTGAAATTAGAGATAACATTAAAATTTCAGCAAGAGAAATATTGGAGCACGCAGAAATACGTAGGAACAAACCATGGATCAACCAGGAATGTACTAAAGTAGCAGAGAAGAGAAAACAGAAGAAACTGCGTTGGCTACAAAATCCGAACGAAATAACTGCATAAAATTTCATTGTCATCTGGCAGAAAACTTCTAAAACTTTTAGAACAAAGAAACGCGACTTTTGAAAGTTAAAATTAATTAACTTGAAGATAATAGTGAAAACAAAAACATTCGGGACATGTATAAATGCATCGACAAACTTAAGAAGAGCTATCAACTTCGTGCTTATATATTAAAGAAACCTAAAGGAACAGTTCTCATTGATACAGATAGCATCTTAAATAGATGGAAAGATTTCTTTGACAATTTGCTTAACACATAGCCAAAAACTAATGCAGTGGAGAAAGTGAAATGCATGCAGCATAACCGTATATTCCAGAACCTAACCAGACAGAAATAGAAATCGCTATTTAAAAAATAAATAAATAAATAAACACACATCTCCGTAGGTAGACGAAATTCTGGTTGACTTAATTTTAGCTGGAGGGGAATTATTGTAGAGCAAGATACACAAACTCATTCTCATTATCTGGAATAAGGAGGAATTACCACAAGAGTGAAGAGAATCAATCATTGTTTCAGTTCAGAAGAAAGCAACAAAACAGATTTAATAATTATCGAGGCATTTCTCTTCTGTCAACATCCAATAAATCCTCTTAAACATTGTATTAGGAAGATTGACTTCATACGCAGATGAAATTATTGGAGATTATCAGAACGGATTTAGGTAAAATCGATCAACTATCGACCAGATATTTACCATTCGACTAATACTTGAAAAGAAATGAGAGAATACAACATTCTGGCACATCAATTATTGACTTTAGACTCTGGTAGGAAGGAGGGAAACATTGTACAACATGCTTTCAAAATTTGCAATACCGAAAGAGATAGATTAATTAAGATATTTTTATTTTATTTTATTTTATTGAACAATTTCCCATATACAGCATAACTTTGCCATTTTACACAGGGACATGCTAACAAAAGAAAGAAAAAAACAAGACAACAATAACAACAACATAGAAAAAAAAAGAGTGTAAAAGTAAAACTATTCCGTCAAAGCTCGTTTAATTGCTCTTTCAAACACTGGGTAGCTCGAAAAAATGTCCACATCAGTTGTTACTTGATTATAACTGTTTGGTATTCTATAAAAAAGAGACCTCTGTATAACAGCCAACCTAGGACGGGCAAGATGGAATAGGTGGGTATTCCGAGTGATGTGGGAAGGGACACGTAAGGATTAGTGCAGTCGCTTGGTACAAATTTCAATAAGAATATTTCTTTTCTGGATACCAGAATAAAATTTGGCATAGTTATTTAGATGGCAATACACAATAATAAACCACCGGGACACAAGTCATAGGAGCTTCTATAAAAGGAGGGGAAGGGGATAATGATTGCAATTAAGTTCTTTGGCAGTAGGGTGATAAATAGAAAGTAAAGGGAGTAAAATTAAATAATATGGGAGCATTTACTAAATTATTGCGTTGAATTATTGAGTGTTAAGATAGAATATAGTGTCTTTGGTGGATGAGTGCCTCCACTCGTCGCCTTGCAATCAAGGGGTTCCGAGTGCGATTCCCGGTGGAGACACAAGTGGTTTGGATCCTTCGTTAAACTGTAGGAGCCGTCCTTAGAACGTCATCATCATCCCATGGAAGGCAATGGCAAGACCACCATGAGTTCACCTTGCCCAGGGACCTTCGGGCCAACTACTTGCCCTCGGACAGAACACCCATCATTATCATCATCATCAAGTAGAATATTAAAAATGAAATTATATGTACAAAATTATGTTTCAAATCTATATATTTCTATTTCGAAATTTGCTAAAATAAGAATGTAACCTTAATGAATATTCCTTCCTTCCTTTCTTTTTTTAAAAGAAATTGCGAACAATTTTAAAGAGTACTATATTTTAATCGTTCTGTACTAGAGATGGAATGCTTGTCTAAGTCTCATCATCAATAACTCACTCACTGTATACATTGTCAATCACTACAGCATAAGGCGGTACACTGCATGTTCAAGCTTTGACATTTGCATTTGTTCATACACATTGTTTTGCAGTGGCAGGAAGTTAATTCCGAACATTTCATTGATACTTCTGGAAGAACTGTCCATAATGGTGTAAGCCATGGTGGGGAATCTGAGACTTTCCATCCCCAGTCGGTAACATCAGGAATGTCAGGCTGACGCTGTAGACACTGTCTCCAAACACTGGCTTGAAACATTGTTCTTTTCAAGTGATATCTTAAAGCATCTTCAGTAGGGGGTATATTTTCAAGAGATCTATTCTTCTTTGTGAAAAGTATCCTTCTGCATTCATTGACTGTTTTTGTTGCGCTGATTGTGTCATACAGAAGCACTGTAAAATACTGTATCATATCAAAATCATCATCAGATAAAATGAATGAGATAGACAATCGAATAAAGACGTCCGTTAGTTCTGGCAGTGTCTTCCACACATTCCAAGCTTTAGTTTCACTAACTCCATGAAAAGAAGATACTGTGTCCCAACCCGTGTAAGAATGAAAAAACGGCAATGCATCACAACTTTCAAGACATACATTTTGTAACATTTCACAGAGTGAAAACTGTTTCTGTTTTTCCCAACACCGTAAATAAAGTACAAGATCTGCAAATCGAGAGCCTGCAACTTCTTCAGGGCCGTTGCAGCAATTATTATTACATCTGAATCTACTGTTGAAGTTACAACATTTTTGTGGCCACATAAAACTGCATCTTTCACATGTAGAAGAATTGTTGTATCTCCCTTTCCATGTGAACAAGAAAACGGTTGTTGTTATTGTAGGATCATACGCAAATTATGAGGTCTTCATCAGTGCAAATAAGAACCTTACAACCAACTTCCAGTGATTCAATTTCAGAAGCAAATAAGTGGAAAAGTTGCTTTTTGTTTTCATCAACTTGCAAAAATTTCCTAAATACCCTTGGGAATGGTATTGTTCTTTTGATTAACATTTTTTCTCCAGAACCTCGTTTCAAACGAGTGTTAGCCTTACGACTTCTTGCCAAGTATCTGTCAAATACTACATCAACTCTATCAATTTCTGCAGATGAGATTCTACGGCAGGTCGAAATATTTTGGTTGCAAATTCTCCAAATGTTTTAGATAAACCTGGAGTAAGAGAATGTATAAGGGCAGCACCAGCTATAACAATAGCCGAGCAAAATGAAATACTACAGTCACTGTCATGATCTCACAAACATCTGAAGATAAACAGGTAATAATGTCAGACTTTCTTGATGGTTTGCGAAGTTTACCGAACTCGCTAATAGAGGGAGGATATGGGTGAATTTCGTGAGAAGAAAATGTTGAAACGTCAGGTTGGCTAATCTGACTCGCCACATACAATTTGCATAATATATTTGCGTCCTTTCTAAGGACTGTTGTTTGCATTTGAAGTGTAGATTTCCCCTTTGTCATTCTGTTGTTAAATAACACTAAATTACACCTTTTAATTACTGTATGAATTGATGTTTTCCCTTCAATCAACCTCTCTTATACAAAATTTTCATACAGACATCTTCCATGATTCCTGGCTTTTCTGACCGACTTCTCTGCATCTTTTGTTGCACATATTTTGCTAACTATTGTTGTTAATATATCTTCTTCAAATGGGTTACTATAGTTTTTAAAGGAAGCTACAACATCTAAAACGTGTTCCTTATATCTTTCCAAAAGCTTTGCTGCTTTCCTTATGCTGTACGTCATTTTCATCACCTCCATCTCCTTCACCATCGAAAACTGAAAACTGTTCTTCAAAGTCAGATATCATTTTTACAACATCTGGCCCTGCAACATCCATTTCAAAAATGCAGCAGGTTTGTCAAAAAGTCCTATTGCTCCACCAATTCCTTTAACTTGTTTGTTATTTTGCTCATGCAAATGGTCATTCGCCATTGCTGAAAATGCTCGATTGCTCTTTTGACTTACGAATTTGCCTTTCATGAATTCTTTATATATAAACGGATGGCGCATCTCCAGTTCTTTCAGTGTTTTGATGAAAACTAGCAACCAGCGGGCATAGTTTGTGTGGTTTAAAACAAACATCCAGGGACATATATCTTCCAGAATAGTTTTGAATTGTACAAAATTTCCTTCACGCACACTTTGTAAGAAAGAGAGCAATAGAATCTGTAGTTCTATAGTTATTGACCAGAAAATAAATTGCGGAGATTCTTCATTGCGTAGATTACACCATTCGTTAAAATCTAAATATGACATTCCTTCAGAGACATTGATATATTTATATGCTTCGTATGCTTCTGTTTTTAAAATATATAGTGCAGCCACTGTTACTTGGTGAGTATAGCGAGCGCGCTTGACATGAGAGCATGATAGAAGCGATTCAGCTCGTCCAGTTGATGTCACTCTAGCATCAACTAATACATCAGTCCATGAGATTACTGAGATTACTTAAACAATATAAGATTACTTAAAAACACATAGTTAATACATAACTACAATAATACCTTTGGATTTACTTATAAGGTCTGAACACGTCATTCAAAATTTTAAAAACGATTTTTTCGTTGCTATTGCAGTAAATAGCATGTTTAATTTTGCATTAAAATGAATGTAAATATGCCATAATTCTTTATATTTGTAAATCTATTACCTTAACATTTTTAAAAGCGCGTTATTTTAATTTAGCATGCCAATGAACATATAAACCGACCCGAAGAACGGCAAAATTTGAGTATTTTCAGTTTGTGCCGCCATTTTGGACGCCATCTTGAATTCTGTCCGACGGGGTGATCATCGGTTTTGTGTCCCGGCGGATTTCCATTCAACATGTTATAATTAATAAATGTGCAAAGTTTCATGCTGGTATCCGGAATAGAAATATTTTTGTGCCAAGCGACTGCACTAGATAGTTCCTGAAGTAATATTTCCGATCTTAAGGTTCCATTAACTATTTTATGTAGATATTTCAGGTCAGAGATAATTCTGCGTACTTCAGGAGTCTGAATATTAAGATGTCGCAAGAGCTCCTTCTTAGATAATATTCGAAGTGCAGGAACACGAAATCGGACTATAGCAATGAAGAAATTGAGAACAGAATCAAGTCTGGAGAGGTGTGTAGGTGCTGCCATGGCCCATATGGGAGAGCAGTATTCGATCTTGGGCGCTATTAAAGTCTTATAAAAAGTTGCTAATGAAGAAACAGTGCGTAGTTCGGTGAATCGATAAAGAAGTCCCAACATGCGCATTGAATTCTTTAGTATTGAGGAGATGTGGTCAGAGAAGGTGAGTTTTGAATCAAAGATGACACCAAGATCGTTATGACTAGCAGAATGTGTGATAGGGGAATCGTTGATATGGTATATGGAGGGAACAGGAGACTTTTTCAAAGTAATAGTAATACTGTCATATTTCTTACTGTTGAGTTTCAAGTGCCACATTTCACACCAGCCTGTAAGGTAATTTATGTCTTCCTGTAGAGCAATTGTGTCATGGAGACACGATATTTCTCTGTATAACTTACAATCGTCAGCAAAAAGCAGAAGGCCACTAGGTTGAGCTGATAAGTGCGTGTAGAGATCATCCATATACAGGACAAACAGTAGAGGCCCAAGTACACTCCCCTGAGGCACCCCTGAGATCACGGGTTGGGGGTTAGAAGTCGCCCCTGAAAGAACAACTCTCTGTTTACGGTCCTTCAAGTAGCTTGTGATTAGAGAGAGAAATTTGCCATGTACATTAAATCTATTGGAGAGTTTATGAAGAAGATGAATGTGACTGACAGAATCAAAGGCCTTCGAGAGATCAAAGTAGATAACATCTAATTGAGTATTGTTATTCATACATTTGACTGCACAGGAAAGAAGAGTACTTAAGTTTGAGAGACTTGAGCTTTTCGGTAGAAAGCCGTGCTGAGAACTATGGATGTAAGGTGAGGTGAATTTAAGTAGCCTGTCTTTAATTATTTTTTCGCAGATAATTGATATTACAGAAAGAAGAGATATTGGCCTATAGGAGGATACATGATCTTTAAGTCCTGATTTATATATTGGGGTCACGTGAGCCAGTTTCCAACTGGTGGGATAATACCCTTCCTTGAAGCATCTATTGAATAAGATAGATAGAGGAACCGCAATAACTGAAGCAGTTTTGTTGAGAAAGAGAGGACTAATTTTATCAGGTCCAAGTGATCTATGTTTAAATGAATCCCGAAGTAAGGTTCGAGTAGAGAAATTCTTGTTCATGAGCTTTCACGTTGAGAATGACCTGAAACAAGGAGATGGGTTGTCGTCATAATTATTTAACTTTGTTCTGGAGAACACTATAAGGAAAATCAAAGACAGCAATCAGGTTATGGCGTATGCTGATGATGTAAATTTAATAGGGAATGGTAGAACAATAGAAAGGAATGCAGAAATCTTAATTAACGCTTGCAGGGATATAGGCTTAAAAGTAAATGCAGAGAAAACTAAATAAATGGAAGTTTGTTGGGATCATAATACTGCATTTTATGAATGCGTTAAAATACCAAATAATATTTTCTTTTGACCAAGTGGATACTTTCAAATATCTAGGATCATTATCAAAAAACCAAAACCATAATCACTAAAAAAATTGATGTCAACCGAAAGCAGGGATTTCGTGCTATTATTCAGTTAAAAATCTTTTGTTGTCGCTAATTCTGTTGAGGAATTTGTAGCTCAAAATATAAAACGATAGTCATGTCTGTTGTGCTGTATGGTTGCGAAACATGGTCACTGACTCTGAGGGAAAATCGCAGCCTGAAAGTATTTGAAAACAAGATTCTCAAACCAATAATCGAACTCCAAAGGGACGGGAATGGGGAAAGGCGGAAACTTCATAACGAGGAACTGCATAATTTTATACCGTTTACCAAACATTGTTAGAATCATCAAGTCTAGGAGGCTCAAATGGTCAGGTTATGTAGCCAGAATGGAAGAAATTAGAAACGCTTTCGAAGTTGTAACTGGAAATCCAAATAGGAAAATGGCCGTTAGGAAAACCGAGGCACAGATGGGAGGACAATATTAAAATGGTTCTCGCAGAGATTGAAATATAAAGTAGAAACTGGGTTCAGTTTTCTAAGGACGGAAATCAATGGAGAGCTTTTGTAAACGCGGCAATGAGCCTCCTGCGTCCATAGGCGTGCTATATTAAGTTGTTGATACATTTAGCTTCCTTTCACTTGAGAGAAATGTTATTAAAGGAACTAAAAAGTATTTCTGTAGTAAAGAGGATTTCGATTCGAGGTTAGCTATTTGCGTTAATACTAAAACAAATTTGGTGGTGATTTTGATATAAAATGGCACCCGAACTTTCTTTCAAAGTCTCTCTCTCTCTCTCTCTCTCTCTCTCCTCTCTCTCTCTCTCTCTCACTCTCTCTCTCTCTCTCTCTCTCTCTCTCTCTCTCTCTCTCTCTCTCTCTCTATATATATATATATATATATATATATATATATATATATATATATATATTCCCATTTGTATAGGCGCCCTTTTAGTATACTTGTCCACCGCCCTCATTAGAATCCCAGCACGGCCCTGCCATAGCTTAACATATTTTTTGAATTAATTAAAAAAATCAGACTAATAAAGCATTCTGATTTTGAAGTTCATTGGAACAAATAATTGTTGGTAAAGTTAAAGATAAAATTGTATCGTGGAGTGGTGTTTAAGGAATAATTTTTTAATGAAGGTTTTTAAGAAAGTAACTTTAACCAGACTAGGGGGCGGAAAAAATTGTTGGGCCTAGGGGCGCCAAAATGCTAAATCCGGCCCTGCTTACACCATAACATTTCTCTTGTATCTTAAATAAAATTACTTGATTCTAAAGAGATTTTGGTGCTAGTTTTCAACATGTTCTTTTGTTTTGTTTTTCTATTATTTTTTCTTCGAGTTACACAGGCCAAACAAAAGCAAAACATTTCACAAATAGAGGGAGAAGTGGAGCTTTGTTCAGAATCTACAAATCGTGATTTCCTTTTGTTTTAACTTTATATTCTTTTCCTGATCAGATTCTATAGCGTGCAAAGATTAATAGAGAATAACATATTATTTTATATCGGCTTTCTGCTTTTAAACTTCCTTGCAAAGTATTTTTCCCAGGTCCTTTACTATGTGAATCAAGTACTTACAGGAACGTCGGCGAACATATAGAACAACAGAAGTTTCCGTTCTTCTCATGGAAGAATAAAGTTTGAGCAGGAGCTACGTACACCCTCACATATTCACCGCTAAATAACATTTTAGATAGTCAAGACAGTCATAGTTTTTTCTCACCCCAAACCGACGGACTCACTCGATTGATTAAAATAGTTAAGCAACACTTTTAATTGATACGTGCAGTGTTTCTTCCAGATCTGTTTTTTTTCGGGGGGCACTGGCCCCCGGAGCTCTGAGAGTTCCCCCCGGTGCAGACTAAAATAATACTTCTATAATAATAATAAATAGAATAGTATGAGCAGTGCCCCCGGGATACTAAGTGTGTCCCCCGGAACATTCTTTCTGAAAGAAACACTGGATCCGTGTCACATCTAGTGTTTTAAAATTTCCGGAAATTTTGAACAGGCTGGTAAAGAAACCGTTTTTTCCGGTTTCTTTCCGGAAAAATGGAAAAAATTGGGAAAATAACAAAAATCTTTGTATTAGGTTAGTTCTACTAGTATTGGAACAGTTTTTTTGGAACGCGTGAAAAATATAAATTGAGAAATTTTAATATTGTGAATATTTAAAAAAGAAGCATTCGAAAATAAAACTGTTGTAATTATTCTTGAAAATTAATAGTCTGCACTCATTTCCTTTATGTGCCTTTTAGTCGTTTACTCCTGGTTGTGCATTAATTACAAAACTTTTACAATTGCATACACATTTACCACCATGAAGCGTTTCAGTTTCATCAAATAGGGCTCTTGAATGAAACTGATTTCTTAATGTGCTCTTTGATCTGGTGAAATTTTGTTAATTTTAACCAAATTACTTCTTAATCGAAAGAGCAGTAGGCAAATTTCACTAATACTCACACACTAAGAAATATAATCACTATCTAATATTCTTATATACCTACAAAATTTTGTATGTAAACAAATACCTGTTTTCTAGTGCTAGAATTCTTGAACCACCAGACTGTTCTCGAAAAAAAATTTCAACATAGAGGAGATTCGGGCCTGGGATGGATTTTACCATTTCACTTTGAAAGTGCAACTTGGAGGAAGAAAGTGAGGATATATATTGAAAATTACCGACCTTAGTATCGAACTAATAGTTTTCGGAGTTGCTGAGATGAACAGTGACATTTCCGAAGAAGCTTAAATTAAAATTCAGCACTGCAACTTGGGAGAAGGGGAGGAGAGATACATAAAATGATCAGGAAAGACCGACATTAGTGTCAAATTCACAGTTTTCGTGGTTGCTGAGATGAAAAGTAACTTTTCCGATGCTGTTTAAATAAAAAAAATCAGGGGAGGGGAGAGGGAAGGGGAGATATATATAAAAATGGTTGAAAATAGCCGATATTAGTGTCGAATCCATAGTTTTCGGGGTCGCTGAGGTGAACTGTGACACTTTCGACATAGTTTAAATCCAAATTTATTCCCGCAAACTGGGGGAATATATATATATATATATACCTATATATCTATACCCTATATATATATATATATATAATGCAAAATAATTGATATTAGTGTAAATCCGTAGTTTCCAGGGCCGCTGAGATGAACACTGACATTTACAAAGCAGTTTAAATCCAAATTCAACGGCGAAACTTTAGGGGGGAAGGGGTGATACATAAAAAATATCGAAAATGACTGATATTAGTGTCGAATCCATGGTTTTGGGGGTCCTCAGATGAACATTAACAGTTCCGATGCTGTTTAAATCCAAATTCACTGCCACAACTTGGGGGAGAGAGAAGGGGTGGATATATAAAAATAATTGAAAATGGCCGATATTAGTGTCGAATTCAAAGTTTTCGGGGTGGCTAAGATGAACAGTGGCATTTCCGATGCCGTTTAAATCCAAATTCAGCCCCCATTAGTTACTCCTAAAGCGGGAGAGTGACATGTAAAAGTAATTGAAGAGGACTGATATTAGTGTCGAATTCACAGTTTTTGGGGTCCCTAAATTTATTGGTGATGGTTTTGGTGCCTTTATACCCAAAATGAAACGTATTCTCCTCGTGCAAAGAACGGGTATTCTGCTAGTCTTTAATAATAACGAACGGAAATTTCACATGTTAAATTCTTTAGATATATTTGTCACTGTTCAAATTTACGCACTTTGCGGTGTACGTGTGTATATCTAAATAAGATCATCTCTCTTTTTGAATTGTTCGAAAAATATAATTACAAATAATAAAAAGGGATTTTTATCAGAAATCAGAAAACTAAAAAATAAAATTAAAAGTTGTTGCTTTAAGAATTTTTCCTGCTAGCGAAATACGTTGTATATATGCTGCAGACACGTTATAGCACATACGCGTAAATTTAGTATCAGGCGAAGAAATAGTTTTTAAATTATATTTTCCGGATTTTGCCAATATTTCCGAACAAACTATTTTTTCTAATGGATTCAAAGTTTCCGGAAATTTTACACAGCACGAGGAAAATACGTATATCCATAAAATATATATTTGATTTTAACAAACTGCTATTAAATAAAATGATTATGGCCATGTTATTTTAACACTTCCCTACCATAAAACAATAACTTTAAAAGATCACTTATGATAATTTAAATGTATCTATATTAATTAATCTAGCTAGGATTATATTTTAGGAACTTTTGTAGCCATAACTCCATTCTTTCAGTGTGCTAACTTTAAAGGAGTGGTACAAAGATATATTTGTTGCCACAAAATGTCCCTATTCTAATACAAGAAACATAACTACTCAATGATCCTAACTGTAAACTAGTAAATATTAAATAGTTTTCATTTTAAAAGCATAATGTAGTAAAATAATCGAAATTTAAAGGGCTTATATATATATATATATATATATATATATATATATATATATATATATATATATATATCACTGTAAATTTGATGGTCCACCTCCTTCTCTTTCATGGGTAAAAATTGTCAAAATATAAATGTAAGCAATACATTGTACCACACGTTTGGTATTTTGACCCAATTTATCTCTTTTGATGAGGTCCTATTACCTTATATGGTTATATGGCCATGTATAGGGGCTCATTCCCTATCATAAGACATAGGAATATTGATGCATCCCTTTAAAAATTTGGAAGGGGTACCTTGGCCCACCCCTTCAATTTTGGAAACTGTCCAATTTAAGCATTTGGTATCATAGTACAGGACCTCAGGGATATGTCCTGGTGCGCCCTCCGACACATCACATTATATATAAAGGTACATTTTTTAATAATAAATTCTTACGGTTATTATTGGTAAAGAACCCATGATAAGCACAGTGTGATCTTTACATAAGACGCCCTTGCGAAAACACATCAAAGATAAACGGTTTCATTTATTCTTCTGTATGGCACAGTTCTGTACCATGAATACATACTGTTACTTTTGGTTAAAAAAAACTCATGAAGGGTACAGTGCGCCCTTTACGTAAGGTACCCTTGTCATGTGATTATTCCTGTGTGTTTTGGAGCAGTATTGGAAGAATCAGTGCCTATTGTATTTCTCAAATATAGCTATATTGATTTATTAGTATATATTTAGCGTCATTTTGTTTGACGAAAAAATCTTACAAGAACTAAAAAACGTTTCTCTAGTAAAGACGTTTTCACAGTTTACCTATTTCCGTTCTTACATAAACTTTGGGTTTTAATACTTAAAATGGCGCCCGTATATATATATATATATATATATATATATATATATATATATATATATACATATTATCACTGACACGGATAGCATCTTAAATAGATGGAAAGATTTCTTTGACGATTTGCTTAACACGCAACCAAAAACTAGTGTGCGTGGAGAAAAGGTGATACACACCGCAGAACCGTATATTCCAGAACCCAACCGAATAGAAGTAGAAACCGCTATAAAGAAATTAAAGAAACACAAATCTCCGGGTGTAGATGAAATTCAGGCTGAGTTAATTTTAGCTGGAGGCGAAAAATT
Source organism: Thermobia domestica (assembly GCF_964235325.1). NCBI lineage: Eukaryota > Metazoa > Arthropoda > Insecta > Zygentoma > Lepismatidae > Thermobia > Thermobia domestica. The sequence continues at coordinate 191,736,996 of NC_137467.1, read as the reverse complement.
GTGGAACAAGATACACAAACTCATTCTACTTATCTGGAACAAGGAAGAATTGCCACAAGAGTGGAAAGAATCAATCATTATTCCAATTCACAAGAAAGTCGACAAAACTGACTGTAATAATTATCGAGGCATTTCTCTTCTGTCAACATCCTATAAAATCCTTTCAAATATTCTGTTAGCAAGACTGACCCCATACGCAGATGAAATTATTGGAGATTATCAGTGAGGATTTAGACGAAATCGATCAACTATCGACCAAATATTTACCATTCGCCAAATACTCGGAAAAAAGTGGGAATACAATACCCCGGTACATCAACTATTTATTGATTTTAGAAAGGCGTATGACTCGGTTAGGAGAGAAACATTATACAACGTCCTTACAGAACTTGGAATACCGAGAAAGCTAATTAGATTAATTAAGATATGTTTAAATGAATCCCAAAGTAAAGTCCGGGTAGGAAAATTTTTGTCCTCGAGCTTTCACGTCGAAAATGGCCTGAAACAAGGAAATGCGTTGTCGCCATTATTATTTAACTTCGTTCTGGAATACGCTATAAGGAAAATCAAAGATAGCAATCAGGACCTAGAGTTGAACGGTATTCACCAGGTTATGGCATATGCTGATGATGTAAATTTAATAGGGGATGATAGGAGAACAATAGAAAGAAATGCAGAGATCTTATTAAACGCTTGCAGGAACATGGGTTTAGAAGTAAATGCAGAGAAAACTAAATACATGGAAGTGCGTCGGGACCGAAATACAGCAAATTATGGATGCGTTAAAATATTAAATAATACTTTTGATGAAGTGGATAGTTTCAAATATCTAGGATCAATATTAACAGAGGAAAATCATATTCACGAAGAAATTAAATGTCGACTCAAAGCAGGGAATTCTTGTTACTATTCGGTTCAAAATCTCTTGTCGTCGCGAATTCTATCGAGGAATTTGAAGCTTAAAATATACAAAACAATAATTATGCCTGTTGTTCTGTATGGCTGCGAAGCATGGTCACTTACTCTGAGGGAAGAACATAGACTGAAAGTATTTGAGAACAAGATCCTGAGACGAATATTCGGACCCAAGAGGAACGGGAACGAGGAATGGCGGAAACTTCATAACGAGGAACTAATGACATAATTTATATTATGTCATTAGTTCCTCGTTATGGTCTACATACATAATTTATATGGTCTACCCAACATTGTTAGGGTCGTTAAGTCTAGGAGGCTTAGGTGAGCGGGTCATGTAGCTAGGATGGAAGAAAGTAGAAACGCTTTCAAAGTCTTGACTGGAAGACCAATCGGAAAACGACCATTAGGAAGACCTAGGCGCAGATGGGAGGACAATATTAAGATGGATCTCGCAGAGATTGGAATACCAAGTAGAAACTGGATGCAGTTAGCTAAGGATAGAAGTCAGTGGAGAGCTTTTGTGAACGCGGCATTGAACCTCCGGGTTTCATAGGCCATAGAGTTAGTTAGTTTATATATATATATATATATATATATATATATATATATATATATATATATATCCGGTGTAACTTAAAATAAACTTGGATATAAAACGAAAAGTATAAACCAATCTGGGTGTAAAATTGCCCCCTGTTGGCCCCTTGATCACACGAAAATTTGTCGGAAAAATTTAAGAACAGGCATAACTCAAGAATAAAACATCGGATCGATGTCGGGTAAAAGAATGTCCATTATTTTTAGTCGTACATCCCATTACAGTGCCCGAGAATTATCTTGGCAGTGTCGTGGACACCGCTGTTGCTCAAATGCCATCCCACTGGTTAAGGCAGACGCTTCGTTCAATTCAACGTCCAATCCCAGGAAAGAGAAAATACGCGAACACAAATACCAACTTAAAAGCAAGCTCCGTTCTCTACGACAGGAAAGCAAAAGGAAATGAATCGAATATGGGAGATTCGTTTCTAACAAATATACTTGTCATCTTTGTATAACGATAACTGGAGTTCGAGGAGACATAAATGCTACATTTTTTTACTATTATATTTATATAACTTTCATGAAGAATATGGTTATTTTATATTTGAATTTTATATTATAAATATGTGGAAAATAATTTTAAATGATAGCCATTTATGCTTTATTCTAACATCATTCAGATTTCAACCTGCTACAAACTTTCGTTTTGTTGAAAATAGACACAAACATGCTGTGGACGAAATGGGAAGGGAAGTCCAACGTTTATTTTAAAGAAACCCCCATGTCTTTACCTATCACGGTCCTTGAGTTAGAGGATGATATGTGAACGTGTTTCCTGGACGCGGAAAGAGAGCGTGGGGGTTAGTGAATAGCTTCGAAGAGTATAACATTTACCGATAGGACACAAGAATACCGCTTCCAGGAAACACTTACACGCACAAACAAACCAGAAAAAAAAAGCGAAATGAAATGAACTGAAAAGCACGTCTCTTCTTTGTGTAGGGCTATACAGTGTGTGGTGACTTGTGAGAGTTGTCAATCCTTTGTTTGGTTCTCGTTCTCGAAATTTTGTGTATAAGAATGCTTGATAGTACCATAAAGAAGGACAAGCCGTTGCATAGTGATGCAAGAGACATTGTTTTTAATGTTTATAACTTTTTTGCAGCAAACAATAATAAATCTGACAGTCTTCGTAAAACCTCCCGAGCAACATGTGTCAGTGAGAGATCCGTGTCGTGAATTGTGAAAGAGAAAAGTCTAAATACAGGACAACCCGTCTTAACACCCGGTAAAACAAGACCAAATATACAAAAAAGACAAAGAAATGCAGATTCTAGACCCCCCTAGAACGGCCGGCTGAAGTTAGGGGGAGCGCGATCCAACCATATTATAGTTCATTTGCAAGCCTATCGTTAAAATTTTAGGGGGGCAGCAAAAATTTAGGGGGTGGCTCCCCTAGACCCCGCTGAATACGGGCCTGGGAAGGCTGTTGAAAAATCGGTAAATGGGAACAGTTTCACTGGGAAAAGGACTGTCTTATGGACGGAGGTTGAAAATTTAATTGTGATTGTTGGAAGCCATTCAGAACCGGATAGTTCTTTAACAGATAGTGATCGGGAAAACGGGCCTGGATCTTATAGCGACTATTCAGTCGATCATATGTGCTCATCAATCTATGTGCTCACCAATCATAGATTAAAGTTAAGATTAAAATATTTCTAAGTTTATTGTTATAATTTCTTGTGTACATTTTAAATTATTCTAATAATTATTAGCGTAATCTTCTTTTCTTTCTTTGTCATAACAATACACGCATATACTAGTATTATATAAATACAAATACCGGTACATTGTTATCTAAATTCTCCCTAGTTTTCTACCAGCATTATTTTAAACTGCAGTTACGATGTGACGTGCGAAGCGTTCAGTGTGCCATCTAAGCACTATTTGTGAACAGCATAAGTTGGTAGGCTTGCAACTGAGAGCGCTGCTGGAACAGTATACTTAATTTATCCGTTAGGTAAATCTTCTTCCAGGGATACTTTCGAGGGGCTTTACCCCTCTCTTGGAGTTGGGAAAACGCCCCTTAATCCTGTGCTACGAAAAACTACATTCCTATTGTGAGTGTACCAAAATAGTACCGTAGCGTAGCCCACTTACATTTTGATTGTGTCACTGGTGAAACATTTTTTTAGAAGAAAATTGTTTCTAAACACATGCAACAAATGGTGGAAAATATTTTTTTTTGACGTAATCTATGTACTTTAGATGTGGATGAAATACCAACACGGAGTAAAGAGAATGTGGTACATTTGCTTAGACGTACCAGCACTTACGGAATTATCGTGCTTTCTGTGCCACTTGCGAGTGTTTCGCGGAAGGCTGTATTGTAGTTTTGATGTGAAATGACATAAATTAGTGTGGCTGTTTTATAGTAGGCATCTGACACACCTTGTGAGTGACATATAGAGTCTGATGTTCTGATGTTACGTGTGTATTAGCTGTATAACAGGATAGGAAGTGTTGCGTACAACGGTAGAGTGTTGTGTCCAGGTATTCACGGTCGTGTATAACTGTAGACTTTGGTGTTCAAGTAAAATTAATTTTGTTCATCTGTATTTCGCAATAGCAGATTACCCTGTCCACGAGCTGGCAGATATGCAACTCATTTATGGAAAGGTAGAGATGCAAGGGCTCGGAAAAAAACCGGCTTTTTTGAAAAAAAAAAACTCGGTTTTTTCTGCTTCGCTTTTTTGCTTGGGAAATTTTGGGCTTTTTAAAAAATTCTGCTTTAAATTGATAAACCAGATTTTGTTTCGCTTCTCTACAACACAAAAAGTCATTTAATTAGTGGTTGATGTCGATAATAATATAAAAACTCGAAAATAAACCATGAATTTCGAAATGATATTTCAAACAGTTTTACTTCTCAACATATTTACATTATGAATTCCAAAGGATTAACCAATGTATATAAGATTTTTTTTAACCTTCTACATACAAAAGTAAGCAGGGTTGGCAAGAGCCAGGGTTGTTTTTGAAAATGCCAAAAACCCGTTTTTTGGGGAGTTTAAACTAGGCTTTTTTGGTTTAAACCAGGTTTTTTTGGGTTTAGATATTTTGCTTTGTGTATTTATATTACATATTGACAGAAATATGTTTGTTTCGCCTTGGTGTTATTATGCAACAACGGGGTTATGCTGGAAGAGGCCACATAAGCTTAAAGAAGTCCGGTCAGTAAATTTCTTAAATTGAGAAACTCCCGCCCTAGCCATCGGGAAAATCCCGTCATTACTCTAAATGTAAAACAATAACGGAAAAAATCCTGTTATTGCTTTGCATGTAAAATTTAAAGGTCAACGTATCATAATCAGTACGCTAAAACTGAGGTATTAACTTACAAATTTAGTGCGTACATATCATTGAAAGTACAATCCAAGCTAATGTTGGAAGCTACGTAGGCAATCGATAAATTTTGTCAATTATATCAGTATATTTAAGCAACCTTGGCTTCTTTATAAAACAACAGGCATTCAGGCATGCAGAAATATACAATTTAGTTTCGTTTCGTATGTTCAGGCTTAACATCCTTACGTAATATCAAGGTTATCAAGGAGAAGACTTTCGCTTAAAGTGACATCCGAACCACTACTTTGTTTACGCATGAAATAAGGGTTGTGGTTCGACCAAGAATTGAACATGGGACATCTTGATTAAAAGGTGAAAAGGAAATAAAACTAATGCAGATGGTTTGATGTATGGAAACGTCACCATGAAGTTCACACAATTCGCATTTTTCGTTCTTTTTATTTATTTATTTTTTTTCGGTTTAAACCAATTGTTTATTTAAAAAAAAAGAAGAAAAACAGCTGGTTAAACCAGCCAACCCTAAAAGTAAATACTTCTTTTAAAAAAATACTCAAATAAGTAGCAAAATTCTATCTAGTATTTTTACTTCAAAATATTCCATACCCTCTTTTTGGAACAAAATAAAATTAAAATAAAACATAAGAAAAATACTTAGATTTATATGATACACTTAAAGGCTGCACACCTAGAGCTTTTGGTTTTGTATATTCTTGAAATTCTACAGTTTTATATAAGCACCATCACGGTTTATTCAGTCCTCAAGTTTTCTGTATTTTTAACAAGAGGGATTGAACATGAAGGGTGTGAGATAAGAACATGGTAACCCATAATTTTACTATTTTAAGAAATTAGAAATTTTCTGCTGCACAATCCATTTTGAAAATCGGAAAGCTGATTTTTCACATAAGTCTATACATGAGGGATTAAACGAAGCGGTATGCGTTGCTGCCTATCTGATGCTGCGTAACTCAGCAATTGAAAATTTGTTAGTTACCATGTTCTTGGCTCACACCCTTCATATCATTATGGAATTCTCCCCACCCCACCAACACACACACACACACACACACACACAAAAAGACTACGGAATATATTTAAGTTAACCCTACAACGGCCAACCTATTTTCCGAACATAAACAGCCAAGGTGAGTCCAATGGACTCACACTGTTGATATCGTGTTATCAGATCTTGTATTGTGTTATTGAGTGTAATTTAGTATAATATTTTTAAGTGTTTCCAATGGAACATGCAAGTATAACAACTAGTTATTCTTATCGAGTTTACAAGCTCGTCAGTGTTGCCATCTGATGTAAAAGTTTCGTGGAAATTAAAATTATTTTTCTTGTATTGTTTAAAAGGTGGTGTAATTATAAATTTTAGTAGAAACAACTATTGCTAACTACTAGATTTTCAAGAAACACTTTTCTCAAAATACTGTAAGTTATTAGAAACAATATAAGTAATGCAATTGAAGGGGTGGATTCCAAAAGAGCCTGAGTCAATTTTTGTCAATTTTGAGATATTGGTTCTATGATGTTCCATTTCAGCATCTTCGTATATTGAACAGGCTTTCATGCCGAAACTACATAAAACAAATTAGTTGTAGGCAAAAGAAAACTGAGTTATTGTCCAAAATGTCCTTAGTCGACAGCATTCTCTGAAGTTTTTTTTTTTTTTTTTGTAACTCATGCCTACAAACACTTATAAAACACTTGTTATAGATGATAATTTCACCATTATCTTACGAAACGTAGAGAATTAAAATTTTCTTTTATGTAGATTACTTTTCTTTCACAGAAATAGAATGATGGAAACTTACACAAAATATCGTCCCCTGAAGAGCTTACTTTGTTGACTTAGGCTTTTTTGGAATTGAGCTCTTCAATTGTTGGTTTGCAATGTTCTCGTAATTTCCTGGAACTATGAAGAACATGCTTCGTTTTACTTGTTTGTTGATTTACAGTTTTTGCAGTATCTAAGAACAACCGAATCTTCAGAACACACATGCTTTTGGCAGATCCTGCATGTTTTCCTTTGCAATTGTCCTTTTCGCGCATCACACAAGTAAAAAATCTGTTCTTTTTTCTTTCTCCAACCTTATGTTGGTAACACGCATTAGCCTATAGAAAATATTACTAGTTTTGAACTCAGTAGCCACAGACTGGATTGATTTGTCAAGACCTACAGCACGTCTATTGTCGAGACTTTCTGCTATTGCAGTAAGAATATCCTTTTTGGAAGTCTTCCGACCAGGATGTAATATACTCCAGACGAATAGGCTGCAACAGCTCATACATCAAGCATATTCATAAAAAAATAAATGGTCATATACTGGTCTTTCTTTGACATGAATATTCATGGGCCAATTGGTCTGTTCCTTCCTTCAGTTTGGTAAGAATACGGGTGGAACGAATGTCTTTTGTTTTTCACTGTTTCTACTAGTGTAAGACTATTGCGAAGCAAAGTGTTGGCGAGATCAAAATGTATGAAATAATTATCTCACGTGATATTTTTTCTACTTCCAGAGTAATACTCCGCCAAATGCAAGACCACATTTTGTCCCAAGTTTTTGGTTGTTATTTTCTTTCCTAACGTAAGGTGTTCCATACAAAAGGATAGTGTGTTTTGGAATCTGGTATTCATCATTCCTTCATCCCATACTTACCTGGTTTCAACGGCATATATTGCGTAAATAGACATTGGGTGATATCAATAAAAATAAGTAACTACTCCTGAGAAGTCCTGCTCGAGAATCGGAGTAACTACACCTGGAGTAATCTCCTCCCTCAATTTCGTATCAATAAAACAAGCCACTACTCAGGTCTAGTCTGCTCCAGATTTATGAACGTTTACTCGCGCTTCCTCTGCACGTAGCACTGAGTCGTATCAATAAAAGAAGTGATTACTCATTTCTCCCATTCATCGCGCAGTCATTTCGTTGTTTTTAATCTATGGCGTAGAATCTTAAAACCATGGAAGGGGCAAGTAGCAACGATAGCTTCAATCAAAGTGCATTTGTGGATATTATAAAAGAATTTCCAGTGGTACTTTCATCTACCAGAAAGTAAACGAAGGAAAGCCGAAGCTTTGAAGGTAATTACAGTGAAATGCAACGAAATATCAAATACATCTACGCTGAGATACAAATTTAAAAGAGAATCATTAATATTCGAGTGAGAATAAAACAAAAATAAAAAAGAAGAAAAAAAACGAGAAAGAAGAAAGTAATACTGAAACCATGGGAATGAACCTATTTGAGCTGATGGATGCTGATTGGAATCCAGCAATATCAAGATTAACACGACAAGCGCATATCACGTGTTGTCCAAGGTCTTTGTAGATTGTTTGGCTTTAAGAACGAAATCAGACACTTGGCTCTTTTGTTTTCTTTTTAAAAAAGTCCAGCCACCCACGTCATAAATCACGTCCATCTGATTGCGTTTTCCACACCATACATGTCCCCTTTCGCCTTGACATAAACAAAATACATTCTCATGTATACACCCTTTCTATCAACGTTGAGTTGAGTTGATTATTAGTTTAACGTCCTTTTCAGTAGCGTGCCTATATGAGACAGAACCCACTGATTAACGTGGAACCCAAACCACATGAGCTCCTGCCGGGAATCGAACGCGGGTCTCCTATGCCAAAGGCATGTATGCTAACCGCTTAGCCACGAAATAGCTCTTCCTATTAACGTATTACTCTCCAAAATACTAGGTTTCTTTAATGCCACTATGTATAGTCAAGTGCTCCGATAGCACCCGGAAATGTATATTGTTCTTGCCACTCTGCCTTTGCTGTTTGTATATTACGCACACTTCCGGAAACAATCCATTTTCAGGTAGTCATAGACAGTACTTTGAGCCACACCAGAATCCCCTGACATTCCGACCTGGAATCCCGGATCACTCACGTAACGCAAGAAAACCAAGGGCACCGATTTCTCTGTAAATTGGGGGGGGGGGCATTCAGATGCAGAAGGTATATATATAAGGATTTTAAGACAAATTGCACTCTAATTATGCCAAATATTGTATATTCATAAATACAATAGGGAGCCCACATGAGCTTTGGGGGGCCCGGGCCCCCACAGGATCGGCGCCCTTAAAAATAACCCGCATCTTTTCATCATTACGTAGTCCACCACCCCGAATTTCGGTTGATTCTCCTTTAAAAATGTTGTGCTAATCACTACATTTTCTTTCATAAACTTATAATGCTTTTTGTAATCTCCATTTTCAACATTTCTATGCAGTTTATAAGTTTTTCTACGTAGCAAAACAATCATATAATCTGCCATATTTCGCACGGAGTCACCTATTTAGCTTGCTCCACAAATTTGGAGAAGTTACTAGCATCACAGAGGAGTCTTTGATTTTTATTGATATCAAACGCGTAGTAGTTACTCGGCTCGAGAATAGAGGTGTGGTTACTTCAAAAGGGCGGGGCTTCTCCGAGGTCAGCCGAGACGACTAGTACTCAGTTCTCTTTTTATTGATACCAATGCGAGTAACTACTTCAAAATTGGGCGTAATGAGTAACTTCTCCGTTTTATTGATATCACCCATTACCTGCGAATGTGGTGTTTGGGGTCCTGGGTTCAAACCCTGCTCCCGCCAAGTGAAGTTTGTGGCGGACAAACACCGTGTGAGTGGGTTTTCTCGGGGTTCTCCCACTTTCTTCACTCCACCATTTCATCCATCTCTCATCATCCCCGTCTCTTTTAGCCCAACCGGCATAACCGTCGGACGTAAAACTTAAAAATTTCATTTCATTTTATTTCTACCTGCGAATGGAACAAGCTGTTCAACATTCAAATTTTCCCCAGATTCATAGTGGCTTTTCAAGCATTGCTTCATTCTTTCCCAAACTTCATATATTGACGCCAGTTCATCTTTATTTCTTCTGTCACTTCTTGTTGTTTTGTCATCAAATTGGATAAATATGCGCAAAAACTTGAACCTGTTTTTACTCATCGCACTGCGAAATGCTTTTGGTCCATACCTTTCGTCCCATAGCAGTTCTATGTTCAGATCTTTGGCTTTGAGACGACCAGTAGTATACAAAGGTCAAGTAAATACTTCAATTCTCTCCCATCGACCGACTTCCACTGATTCTGCATGTGGCTTCTTCATGGGTATAATGAACACATCTTCACACATCGTCTTGAATAAATAATAACAGAGCGTCTAAGGGATCTTCGATTATTTTATTTGGAAAAAGGAACCTTATTTACTCCTCCTGATGATGTTCCTAGATTTCGTCTTCTGTGGTCAAGGAGGTTCAGAATATCATGTGGTTCCGTCCTTTGCATATAAAATCTTTTCATTACTTTGGCACCGATTTCCAACATCTTCAATCTCAGAATTACTAATCATATCAGAAACTTCTAATGCTTCACTTTCCTAATCACTTCCGTTATCTTCAAGTTCACTGCACATAATGTCTTCGTCTTCATCCCCAACAACTGGCGATTTACTTATACAATATTTGAAGAAGCAGCCATTTCTGCACTTTCATTAGCACTAACATACACTAACATTTCGACAACCTGCACCACAACAAGAATCAAGTGATACAAATGTGCCATATAATTAATAATTTAAAGACAATTACCTATATTACCACTGGGAACCCACATATATGAAACAATTTAGTAATGAGTCCATTGGACTCATGTTGGCCTTTTATGTTACGAAATTAGAAATATATTTTTAAAACCTGCCCTAATGTATATTTTTCAATTCCAAATTTTATTCACATTTTACATTACCTACCGATAGCATATCTATAAAGAGACATCTATTGAGCAAGAAATAAATTGCAGCTGTTAAAAAATTATACGCGATGAGTCCATTGGACTCACGTTGGCCGTTTAAGGGTTAAGATAAATACAACTGCACAACAAACATGATTGACTGGAGCTTTTGCGCTTCTATCGAGAAGTCCGGAATTCAGCTCAGCATTCGACCATTCTGACAAAACTTTTCTTCATTCCATCTATGAAGTAGAAATAGTGTGCGTACTGTGAGTTGGCTGACTTCATTTCTTATTGTTTTAAAATCGTTATTATTACTAATTACCAGCAGTGACGGTTTTGCGAAGGTTAGGGGGGGCGGTCTTTCGGACTGAAGCCTGTTCCCCAAAATTACGGAATGTCTAAAACAAACGAAATATCTATTAGTTATGCCTTTACTCATAAACTTTAAGCTGCCGTCAAATAAAAATTACGAATGTTTAGAAAAGCTAAACATTAGTAAGAAAAAAACCCTCCCAAAATACTTTTCTAAATCCGCCACTGATTCTCAGTATAAAATGATCTTCAAGGTTGTATCCGGAAGATTATCGCTAAATATATAAACGAAACGAAATACAGTATTAGTTATGCCTGTACTCATAAACTTCAAGCTCCTCCAATCAAGTAAATTAGGAGATTTTAGAAAATGAAACAATCAGAGAAACCCGTCCCAAAGTACGTTTCTAAATCCGCTACTGATTATTTGTATAAATTAGTATTCAAGGTTGTATCCGGAAAATTATTGCTAAATCGTTGCACAGCTACAGTATAACAGAAATGTGGAAGTACGGTTAGACGGATATATTGAAAAACGTACGCTTTGACGGATATATAGAAAAACGTAAGTTTAACTTCTGCGTTAGAAGCTAGAGTACTAAGCTCTTAGAAATGAAATAGACGACAAACTGAAATGATATCGAGAAGAAAAAATATCGATAACTCAAAAGTTAAAATAAAGTTAAATAGCTTCTAAAATTGCCCTCAAATACTACATTCTTCATGTTAGCTTTAATTCGTAAAACATGTGCTCCATCCATCTTGATGGTGAATTTTAGAGCGAAATATGGCATTTAGGTCATGGAATTCTTATCTAAGTATAGAATATACTATAAGAAAGCTATTAGGATAGAAAAATCATGAAAATGAAAAAAGCCAAAATTTCCAAAATTCTCGTTTTTTCCCAAAAAAGCCGGCTTTGTATGTGAAAAAAACCATCGATTCAAAAAAGCCGGCTTTTTTGCATCTCTATGGAAAGGCAAGGGGAAATATTCCAGAGGCAAGGCGTTTATAGGAGAGTAACTTTCCCTGTATTTTTTCCACGCCTCCATATTCGCATTCGAGAGATAGGTCTCTTCAATTTTCCATACGTGAAGTCGGAGAAAATCGCACCATTTTGACAGTTGAGTTTGAAGACAGCGTACTGGGAGTGATCAGAGACCGTCCTGAAACTAGCAGCAGCCATGTGTAGGGCGTAAAAATCCACATGCAACTCTAGTGAAGTGTGAGCGCGCGGTGTATATGGTGGATAATTTTGTGGTAGGACCTATTTTATTACCGCCCTGCCTGTGTGGGAGTACGTATCATTTATTTTTACGTATTGTTCTCCCAAAATTGTTAGAACATGTGCCCTTGAACACAAGACAGCAGATGTGATTCCAGTATGACAGTACACCTGCATATTTTGACAGGTATATGCAGACCTATTTAAATGAAACATTCCCAGATAGTTGGATTGGGAGAGATTGACCTGTGTTATGACCACTTCTATCACCCTACCTCACGCCCCTTGAATTCTTATTTAGGGCGTTATGAAACGACAGCCGAATAATTTGTTGCTCGAGTAAACATAGCTGCGGCAATCACCTTTGAAATATCAGGTGTGTTTGACCGCACGCAGAAAAATTTGCTTCGCTAATGTCATTTTTGCAATACGATCAACGGATGACAATATCAGACTGTGAACTGTTATTCTTCACAGCTATTTCGTGCACACATAGTGCATTGCCAAATACTGTACAATGTACTTCTGAGTGTTTCAATTTAACCTCCTTTGTACGAAACAGAATAAATCGGTAGTTCTGTATTTCTTCGTATAATTGTGTAACACGCGCAACAGCTTGTGTTTCGTCGAGTTTCATTCCTTCTGTGCTCGGAATTATAATCTTCCACGGAATTACGTATTACGAGAATGAAACCTTTTAATGCAGCATACTTTTGCCCAAATTGTATTCACATAATTTGTGAAAATCACTGTTATCATGTTAAGAATTACTTGTCTCTCGTTCCTGTCGTTATAAACCTAATCTGATTCAAAGTTATTTTTTCCATTTTCACACACTCGTAGCTTGGACAGAAAGCCGTTCATATATCATCCGTTACCATTACTCCATAAGATATAATTGTGATACGTTAAAGGCTTCTTTTCATTTAAATTCTTTTTCCGAGAGTTTATTCTGTGCTTAAACAAAACAGATCAATCACACATGTGTATCTCTCTTTCTTTCGAATTCTGTGTTCTAATTTGAACGATGTACTATTACTTTTGATTGTTGAAATCTTGTAGGTATACTTGATTGTTGTTCGTTTTCCTCATTCAACGTTTGATAAAATGGTCGAAGGAATACTCCAGTTTCTTTGGGAGTCACCCTTGCACCACCACTGAACTACATCTGATTGTACACTAATATAATCTACGACTAAAAATAATGAGCATTCCCTTTTGCAAAATTTAGATCCGACATTTTGTTCTCGAGTATGGCTGCTGTTGCATTTTCTCGACAATTTTCAGGTGGTCATAGCTCAGAGGCATTTCTACACCCAGATTGGTCTATACTTTCTATTCTTTTCGTTTTCCCTCCGGTGACAGGAATCACCTCCCGACGTTTGTATATTAATTAAGTTACACTATATAAGATATATATAAAATAAGTTCGAACCCTCGAATATATATATATATATATATATATATATATATATATATATATATATACGAGAGTTGGAACTTAAATAGTGGCAACACTGCTCTGGAGACACTATGCAATGAAATGTACTAGTGGCGCTGATAGTGCACGTTGTTGACATACCTACCTCTACCTAACCTCCGAGCAAATAGACTCTCCCGTCCCACGTCACCGGCAGGCGCACAAGCGAGGGAAGCAAAGTCACTTCTGAGCGAGCGGTCTAACGTAAAGATGTCACTATGTTTTCGAAACAGGAACAATGGAGTTGGATCAAAATTGAATGTACCAGAGGTCGTACAGCACGACAGTGTCATCAAGGGCTTGAAGAGGCGTATAGAGAATCGGCATTGCCGTACAGAACAGTGGCATGGTGGGTAAAAGCCTTCAACGAAGGTCGGCAAACTGTGGCAAATATGCATCGGGCAGGTTGTCTTAGCGTCTCTGAAGAAGAAGTGCAAGCTGTTGCCGCGTTAGTGGACACTGATCGATGCCTGACGATTCGTGAGCTCGCCCACGAAACCGGATTAGCGCATACGACTGAGCTTCGCATCCTGAAGGAACGCCTGGGCATACGCAAAATTGCATCACGATGGGTTCCGCATGAGTTAACGGAAATGCAGAAATGGATGCGTTACAACGCTGCTTAGACGCACTTGGAGCGCTATGAGCGGGAAGGCGAGGCTTTCTTACGCCGTATCGTAACACTGAATGAGACATGGGCCAGATCTTACGAGCCAACACTGATACGCCAATCCAACGAATGGCGTCATTATGGGTCGCCGCGAAAGTCGAAAGTGCGTCAGAGCCCCAGTGTGGTGAAAGTCATGGCGATTCTCGTGTACGACTGTGATGTTGTTATCCTAACGCATTACGTTCCTCCAGGGCAGACCGTCATTGCGCAGTATTACTGTTTGTTTTTGGAGTATCACCTGCGACCAGCTTTGCGAAAGAAGCCGCGATGCTTTCTGCGCAACCCTCCCATCATTTTGCACAACAATGCGCGGGCGCATACAGCGCAAGCTGTGGCTGCTCTGTTCAATCGATGGGACTGGGAAGTACTGTACCATCCTCTATACTCCCCGGACTTGAGTCCTTGTGACTTTGATTTGATTCCGAAGATGGAGGAACCATTTCGTGGCATTCGCTCCAGAACTGTTCCAGAGATTCGACAGGAAGTAGACCGCTCCATTCGCACCATCTACAGAACAGGCTCTGCTGACGCTATACTACGCCTTCCACATCGCTGGCAACGGGTTCTCCCCAACGCTGGTGACTACTTTGAAGGACAGTAAAAGGTGCAAACATGTAACTGTTTTGTATCGGTTGTGAATAAATAGTTGCCACTAGTTAAGTTCCACCCCTTCTATATATATATTTACGTTTGTATGAGCACCCTTTTGGTAGGCTTGTCCACCGCCCTCGTTAGTGACCCAGCACGGGCCTGGAGGACCTCAATATATATTACTATAAATTTAGGTGGTCCATCTTGTTTCCTTTCATGGGTACAAAATTGCCAAATTTTAATACTACCACGTGTTCGGTTATTGACTTAATTTATCTTCTTTGATGAGATCATATAGGGTCCAATTTTCTTTTATAAGGTGTTGGTGTTTCCTTAAGAAGGGTATCCCCTTTCAATTTTGGAATTGTCCGGAGTCTGAGAAAATGTAGAGATTCTCTGGAAAGCTGGGTTGCAATGGTTTTGAAGGCACAGCTTTTCCATCGACGTACAATCAAAAGAAATTAATGTTTAGATGTTGAAATTCAAACGGATTGCTGGTAATGGTTCCACCGGATGCTTCATTCAATGTAAATCCTACAATAATACGATTTGGCAATGTTCTCATAAACAGGTTATCAATAGTTTTGGATTGTATATCTTTCGGTATGATAAACGATTTCATTTGAACTCCTGTCAGAGGATACTTTGCCGGTGTAGATTGTAAAATTTTATTGTGTGCCAATTTGACATTAGGGCTAATGCTGACTTTTTCCCTTGCAACGATGCATCTAGGATATTGATTTTTGCACTGATAGAACTTTCACTGGCCATGAGACAAAAGTTTGGTTTTGCAGGAATAAGTTTCACACGTAATTCCACTTCATGAATTGAAAATTTATCTTGATTAAAAATGTCACAATGAATATGTCCAATCATATCGAATTTCATAGTTTGTTTTATCAGTTCATGGTGCTGTTGAAATTCTTTGTTCTCACTGGTGGTTACGTTTATATGACAAGCTTTTATCTTGAAACCACATTGCTGTTTGTAAATGTGTATTTTTAGCTCCATCACTATAATTGAGCAGTTTTTCCAGAAACGAACGATATAGATGATTATATGACGGAAATGAAATCAGTTTATTGTTCAAGTAGATTTGTACTTCACTAAACATGGCATTTAGAAAATCATTGACTGGTGCAATTGGTTTATTCGTTTCAGTGAAGGAGGAAGCATTTGATTTCACAACTTGGTACAATAAGGTTTTTTGGCAAATCAAAATATTCATCACTGCTATACTCACTACAAATTCTATTGGTGAATTTTCAGCTATTAAACTAATTGGTTTGAAGCCAATAATACGATTGTCCAGAACACTGATTTGCGTGAGTAACGTTAAAAAAATGTCCAATTCACTTTTTACACATTCACAGGATTGGTGATGCAAGAAAGCCATCATTGAATTAATCAAAAATATCTGGTGACGATGTCAATGGTCTCTTCTTTATCTTTTGTTGTAATTTACGTACCTTAGTATGAATGATGGTGTTGTTAATCGTTGGAAGGTCAACCTCAAACTGAGAGCAGTCGTCCCACTTTCGTTTATGATATCCATAGATTGCAACTTATTCTTTTAATTTTTCTTGTAAATTTGTTTTTGCCTCTTCCATACGTTGATGAAACGATTCTTCCAGCGGTTGATTCGACATCACATCATCATTAATCATATTGGCATCTGATTTTAATAATTATTTTCCCACAGTTTTAGCACCCTGCTTCACAAGTGGTAACACTGAACGAAATAAGCCACCAAAGAAACTTTTAATTCCATTTCCTGCTTAATAGGGACTTCCCACATGGCCGTTTCCTATCCCGAATAACGCTTGGTTTTGGCAGTATTGCAAATACGGATCAGTCATGACGACGACGGCAGAAATGTAGTTTCGTACACACCGTTCCAAAGGTGAATGGGACACAATGAACTTGACCTGTGCTATCCCTTATATTGATTTGTATTTGCTCAAAATTCATTTTTCCACAGGAACATAATATGCAGGATTAAAGACTTATACTGCATGACTTCCAAAGGTATCATTCACAGGAACCATGATGACAGTTGGTAGCAAGGGTACCATTCTATCTCCAAGAATGACAGATTCAATAATGTCACCGTAGACGTACATTTGTGATGGTAAACCTAATCGTAGATAAGGTGTATATGGTCCCTTTTACATATCTTTTAAATCATTTCTCGGTTCAAATTCAAGCATTAACTAACGCTTGGTGAAAATTGTACAGAAGTATGTATTTCCTTATTAGGATGTCTTATGAGGCATATTAGTTGCATCACGAGATATAAATAAATTGGTTTCTTTATTATGCGTATTAATTGCATGAATAAGATCCCGTATATTGTTATAATAGCGTACAGGGATCGCTGCAACCTTCCACCGTTCGACGGATTTAATAAGGTAGGATATCCTTTCCACTGGACGAGATACTCCTTTCTGCGACCTTTTGTTCTTGTACACAATATTTTATCGATGAAGAACGTGGAAGGGAGCGGTACTGGTTGTAATTCTTCTCTGTAGAAAACACCATCGATGAGTTGATGATTTAAATCCTTTAGTCCGTACTCTGGTGGGTTTCTTGGTACAATGGCTTTTACTCTAATATTTCCCAAGTCCAGTTCTCGAGGTAACCCTTCTCAAAGATACGTTTTGTTTTACTAATACGAACAGTATCTCCAACAGATAAATGTGTATCTTGTTTTGAACGTTATAGTTTCTTGTCGTATACCTGTAGAGATGGGTAAATTTCCGGGAAGATATTTTTCGGGAATATTCCCTGGGAAAATTCCCGGGAAGATTCCCCAAAATGGAAATATTCCGGGAATTTATGTACAAACACAAAAAAGTGAATTCTATTATTATATTACGATTTCAAAGGTAAATTCATTTCTTATCACCGTATATAATTACTGTTATCTCCAGAGGATTCTTCAAAACGTATATTCTGAACGGTATTATGTTGTTTTATTAACATTTTATTATATTTAGAAAGTACGCATAAATGTATATTTACTTACAATATGTTCTATGCAAGTAAATACGTGAAAAAATGGTATAGTAAGTCCATATACTTTTACACCGCTAAACAGTTTAAATTAAATGTAAGTGGATTTTCTAAACTTGACTCTACTATTGGTATTATAAACATATTAAATTTTTAAATGTTATAAACAAATTAGGTTGGGTAACTGTCAGAAGACACATGTCTCAGCAAGTCTTAGAAGACACATTTGCGCATACATATTTATGTTCACAATATTTGCAAGATACTGACTTAGTTTTATAATTTAGCACATAACATTGCCATACACGACCTTTCTTCCCACCTGTTTCTCGAAATTTCATGCGTTAATTCACATGTTAGAAAAGTCCGAGGACCTATTCAGAAATTCGAGTCAGAGACAGGAGACAGACCTACGTCCAGTACTAACGGTGGTTCGGGGTGAATTGATAGTACTTCATCTCTATTTCTACATAATTTCTACATTACTTTACAAACTGGTTCCTTCTCATCATTTGTAAATTAGTACTTTGCTACTTTCTAGTGCAAGTGGAAATGGAACTTAAAATATCATGTTATTGGTTATATAAAATACTGTCAAAGAATTTAATTTTTTAAATCTCCAAATTATTTAAAACCTATAAGTAAATAGTAATAATTGAAAATAAAGTAATTAGACACATGCTTCCTGTAATGTAGAAGATAAAGTAAAGAAATGCAAATAAATTCCTTCCCGGGAATTTATATGCCAGGGAAAAAACCGGGAATATTCCCAATCTTTATTTTCCTTTCCACCGGGAATATTCCCACTGCCCATCACTATGCCTGCTCCAGCCCGATATTAATCCTCTGGTATGTACAGAGTAAAGCGTAGTTCTTTAAATAAGTCAATTGTTATTGGTTGTTAAAAATTTGTATTCAACAAGCTCTCCCTTCCAGCTGCGTGTGTGTGTCTGAGTTTATGCCTGGGTATAACAAACGGTTCTGCGAACTCGAAATATTTTAATAACCGGTTTTACTGAACCGGTGCGAACCGGCTGAATAGCACCACTGGATATATGTGTAACAAGAAGTGTGTAGCTGAGCATCATACTATCTGAATCGAAACTTGACTTTCAACTGTGAAATACTTTCTTACCTCTTTCTGCAAGGTAAAGTTGTTGACAACTGGCTGAATTTAGAAATAGCATATTTCTTATCGTTACTTTCAAATATTCCTAGTTCTAGCTGTAATTGGTCTATAGATATGAAACAGTAAGTAGATACACAGAATACAAGTTTATATTATATATATATATATTTCAATGTAAGACGCACTCGCCAATCCAAAAATGACAGTCGCCAATATCTCTCAAGTACAAATTATGAGAAGTCCCCTCGCCCCGAAGGCTTTTTCTTTGCCAAGTAAAAGATTACGTCACGGCATAACATTTCAAAACCAGGCAAATAGTGTCAGTATCATTAATTTTGAATTCGACAATGAATACACATATTTTTGAAACATCTTACCTTAAGACTACACGTTTTTGTAATGCTCTTTCTGTACTGAAGTATCAGTTGTTGATTATGGTTTCCAAGTCCTTAAATGAAAGGGCATTGATGGAAATTATGAGCAAATGATCCAGTCTGTCAGTCTTCAGTGAATTTCTGTAGGTAATCATAACTCTGGCCGTGTCCAAAAGCGCATAGTGCACACTTCGAGGATGCACACTCGAAGTCTACAAATAGAGCGCACACTAAATAGTGTACACTTCGTCAAATTAGCTTTTGATCCACACTTGTTTACAGCGCCTCATCGTGGTGGAATGTTGAACATTGATAACAAAAGAAGGGAGAATTTCGAGTACTAGAAAAAATTAACGTGCTTATTTTTTTTAGATGAATGACTTTCCCGTTATATTAAAGATAATTATATCGTACAGATTGACAATATGGGGTAACCATAAAATGACTTAAGAGTTTCTTTCATGTATGCCAAGCAGGGGCAGATCCAGGGGGGCGATCATTATATATATATATATATATATATATATATATATATATATATATATATATATATATATATATATATATATATATAAACCCATCCCAGAGTTTGGAGCCGTTAAGAGTAGCAGTATGACAACCCCCCCAGAAGTCGGTCTTGGATTCGCCCCTGATGCCAAGAGCTTCAGCTTTGCCGTATTTGCAAATATTTATCAGCATAAAAACCACTAAACTATTGCTTGCGCGAGGGAATATTTATTAATCCCCCGGAAGAAAAGTAGCACTGGTGGTTAGGGCGCTGATGACGCTGTTGTAAAGTAGCTTAGGAGTTTTATTGCAGGTGAAACTAGGCAATTTTCAAGAGCGTTAGGACACCGAAGGTACCGAGGGAAGCGCTGTTTACAATAATGTGGCTAAAACTACTTTGGGAGAGAGTTCATATTGAGTATAATTCCTTTATATACGGTAGATACACAACAATGACACTATAATTGTCGTCATCTACTATATTGCTTCAGTTACAGGCATACTGATGAGACCTTTTCTACCATATTGTGCTAATGTTGAAGTTCCTTATATGTTACTCTTTCTTTCTGAATCTATAGATTTTACTCATAAATCTTCAAAATAGTGCCTCCATATTCTTAATCTACACCAAAAGTTAACACTTACAATGATGACAAGGAAAGAAGTAGTGGAGTAGAACAACATGAGGACCAAAATTTACAGGAAAAAGCTATTATATCACTATGAAATACCAATTTATAAGGATCACGTGTACTCAAGGTGGATAACCCTAATTAAAATATGTTTTTTAAAAAATAAGATTACTATCTTATGAGCCCGCTTAAAGGGATTCTGTACATTGTATACACTTCAACATTTGCGTGCATTTCACTATGCTTTCGGCGCCCTACATCTTTCTTGAAATATACCCGCTGTCTCTCCTACATGCTTCCCACTACGAAAATGGTTACTCAGTAACGAAACAAATCCCCTCGTCCAAATATAATCATAAAAAGCTACTATCAATCTAATAAGAATTTTATGAAAATTAAGAGACGGTTTTATGAAAAAATACAGTACACAATGTAGTGGAGTAGTATTCATAAAACCAATTTGGGGCCACTTTCTCAAACCAGGCTTTTTTATATATGAAATCCTCCAGCATAGAATCTAATTATACACATCGAAAATTACATCCTCCCCACATTGATCCCATGCAGGATACATCTTCAATCTACTTTTATGATATATAACCATAAAAGAATTTTACACCTAAACTTACATCTAAAACTTATATCTAAGCATTTCTTAAACTTTCTATTCTTCGCTTTTCTTTTTCTTGTCTCCCTTTGATATAGCTATCCATTAGTTCTTTTAGCTTTGTTAGTAAATCTTCTTTCCTTAAATCTATCGAATAATGGCCCCAAGCTGGAGTATGTATCCCACCTTCTAATATGTATCTTTTATCATCGTAAGAGCTTAATGCTAGCTTGTTTTCTTCTACTGAATATACATTATGTCTTTTACTCCTAATAGTATTTTGCATTTTATATACTTCATAATCTTTTAAGACACAATCTTCGTAATCTTTGAAAGTTATTTGTGATTTAACAATATTCGATTTTATTCCTTTTGCCTTTTTACAACATTTGTCTTTATCAAATTTACTTTTAAAGTCTTTATCTTCAAGGTCTATTTGAGGTGCTTGTATTGAATACATCTTTGATTTGAGACCTACGACTTTTCCTATGATTTCACCTTTCAGTTCATCTTTGAATTTTCCTAATACTTTCTTGTTAACTTGTTTTATCCCATATTTGTTATTATCTTTGAAATCAGATGTATCTAGATGCTCATACATAGCTTTCATATCCTCATATACATCTTCTGTTTCTATATGTGCTATAACCGAGTCTGTGTCACTCATTAATAGTTTGACTTTATCTCCATATTTATTCTTCAACACATTGTAATAGAAATCATATAGACAAATTTTAGATATATCCAGAACAGACATTCCAACATAGATAGGCTTGTTAAAAGTAATTTTTGTCTTATACGTATGAATAGCAGCTAGATCTTCGGAAAATATAGTTCTATCTTTAAAAGTAGGTTTAGCTATTAGTTTCTCTGCTAATTCTACATTATGTGCTAGTCTTATATCTACTCTCTTTCTTATGTTTTCCATAGTCTTTCCAAATACTGCATTATTCGCTAGTTTATAGAAGTCTTTTTCAAAATCATTCCTTGCATGCGATCTACGTTCTGTATTTAATTCTATATATTTCTTTAACCAGCCTGATTGTTTAAATTCTAACATTTTATGTATCTTTTTAATTTTGAGACCTTGTGACACATAGAATTTTAAATTTTGATTATTGCAATATATAGTTTTCTTTATCGTAAAGTGTTGTTAATAATTTTGGAAGTTTCTTGTTGTTTATATAATTTTCAGGAGCTAATGGCAAATCTGAATGTTTATTATGAAGTTCTTTTGGATACTCTAAATCGACTTCTAGTATATATCCAGTATTAGACTCATTGTCTGTCTCTAATATTTTATTTATCCAGTATTTATCATTTACACCATTAATAACCTTTTTCCATTCGAATTCTCCATAAGGCATATGATGATTCATAGCCCATCCATATTCGTCATTTGCATCCATGTACATTATGTAAGAACTTTTCTCTTTAGGATTATAATTTTCTAGATACTTATTATTAGCTACTGCATATCTATTTGAACATTGGGAAATTCCACCTCTTATACCTTTTTCTATAAAGAGCAGTTTATCATAATCAGTTAACAATTCTAATTTTTGTTGTGTCATCTTTAACATTGCATCCCAGAAGAAGCCTGGACTTGTGAAATACCATGCAGGATCTAATTTATATGTATTAAGAGCTGTATCTCTGAAGTTTTCAATAATGTCTGTTAATTGAAGTACATCTGTTTTGTTGTAGAATTGAGTATATTCTCTTAAGGTTTTTAAATTGAATATCTTACAGATTAATAGATGATGGTTATAATCCTCGTCACTTATATCTTCTCCTGTTAATCTATTCTTAAACTTGTCTCTAGATAGTGGAACAGGCTCATCTAGTTTTTCAGGTGAATCAGCATAATCATATGGATAGATACCTTTTCTTTTTACTAAATCAATTACATTTTTAGGAAAGAATTTTAATGTTTCTCTAAATTGTTCTGGTTTTAGATTTTTTGCTAATTCAGCTAGACTTCTTGATAAAAATCTAAACGAATCTACAAATCTTAATTGGATTGATCGTTCTTTATTTTCTTTATTCTTGTATCTGATCGTTTTTGAGAATGTAATATACTTTTCTTCTGTGTTAGGTATTATAGTTATCTTTTCTTCTAATTCTCCGCCTCCTAAACTTTTTATAAATAGATGTGTATCGTATCCAGATAAGTTATGAATGAACACAGGAATAAATCTTGGGTTTGTATATTTTATGTTACAATAAGAATGAGCAGCTCCTCTAAATTTTCCAGTTAAATGATCATGATCAGCAACTTTGGTTATACATGATTTTATATTGTTTATAGTCTTTTTCAATTCTTTAGTACATTCATTAAGTATAACTTCTATATCCTCCTTTTGCTCTTTTATATCCATTAATATGTCATCTATATCATCATCATCTTTTTCATATACAATTCCTTTTCTAGATGTTTATAACCTTCTTCGATTTTCTTTTTTAAATAACTAGTTAAAATATTTAACCTCTCTATTTTCTTTTCTAATAAGCGTGGAAGTTCTTCAAAAGTTCTTTCACAAATATGACATTTTTCAGATGATTCAAATATATTTCTTTCTTCTTCTGTAAGGCGATTCATAGGTTTATAAGTATCATAAATCTTTGCAATTTTAATAGCTTCTTCTTTTAATTTTTCTACAAATACATCTGATACATTATCTCCTATATATTCTACTGGTTTGCTTTTATAAGAATCTAAAGTGCTTTTGACATAGTATGTAAAACTATTTGGTTTATGTTCTTGATATGCGTTTGAATAAGATCTTTCTGGATCAGGTTGGCATGTAATAATTTCCTTTAATAGTGATTCAAAGGCAGCAATAATTGTAAATGGAATTCTCAAAGATCTTTTATGATTAATAAATTCAAGTACCTTATTCCAGTCTTTTGGTAAAACGATTTTTGCAGCTGAATATAATCCACAGTATTTTTCATGCTCTTTTAATAACTCTTCTGATTTAAAATGCTTAGCTAAACATCTTTCACATAGGAATCTTTTATGACCATCTTTAGTTACTTGACTGCCTACAAGCTTCCACAAGTCTTTAATCCAACAATAATGAGTTTTCTTTTCACTTTTAAGATATAACAGATGAATATGTTTTTCTTTCTTTTCTTGTGCGATTCGAAGTGGAAAAATTGAATAGTTATCATCAAAACTAAATACACTAACGGAAATATCAGTTCTCTTTTCAAACTTGGCTATATCAGTAATTTGTACAGGAAATGGAATATCTTTAAAACATCTTTAAACTTATCTTCATGTTTTTTATATGTAGAGACCCTATCTCCATGTTGCCCATGTTTAACTGGATATAATGCAGATATAACTGAGTATAGGAAACACTTTTGATCATTATTCTTTATATTAACACATGCTCTTCTCTTCTTAATCATGTATGGAAGTTCTATGTAAGAGGAACCTCTCATTGATACATACTTATTAATTCTTAATTCTAAAAAGTCTATAGAATGTAACATCCATCCAGATTCTTTACTTTGAAACTCTACCATTTCTCTTATGAGTTTGTATGAAGCTTTTTTTA
The DNA here is from genome assembly GCF_964235325.1 of Thermobia domestica. Classification (NCBI taxonomy): domain Eukaryota; kingdom Metazoa; phylum Arthropoda; class Insecta; order Zygentoma; family Lepismatidae; genus Thermobia; species Thermobia domestica. Next base: position 191,712,293 of record NC_137467.1, on the reverse strand, counting down.
CAAAAGTCATCTAAATCTGTAAATTCGAGTATTATTTCATTTGAAGTTTTAAAATTATGTTCTTGTATCGTATTTTCTTTTTTAAATTTACAAATAAATGACATATTAACTTTAAGCGCATTGAAAAGTTTAAGAGTGTCCTTGATTTTATTTTTAACAATCCTACTACTTGCATTTAAGAATTTCAAAGGATCTTTATATCCATCAATGTTTTCTATTCTAAATGTCTGTAATCTATATTTCAATGATGTTTCTTTCAATCCAACTTTTAGATTAGGTCTTTTCGGTTTCGGTTCTTCAAATACTTCTTCTTTAAATGGGAATATATCTCTAATCTGTCTCCTGCTTTGTTCATCATCATATTGTTTAAGAAGGTCTATCAGTTCTGCTTTTCTTAATCGGGAATATCTTCTGATCCCCTTCTCCTTACATTGTCGTCTTAACTCTATTACAGTAAATTTACTATAATTACTCATCTTATTTACTATATAGAAAATCTTACTACTCAATTTTTATCTTCGCTGGATTATTCCTAATCATTTTTGTACTATTTTTTACTTCCATATATCCTAATACAACGCTTAACATTGTACACTCCTGCCATTGTCTACATATTACGCGTTGTATTAGAACACGACTTTGTTGAGAATAACCCATCAAAGTCACATATACACATATTAAAATTACATCATTTTAGTAAACTTACTCATCATCATCATAATCATCACTACCATATTTATATTCATGATCACTACTCAAATCAGATGTTTTTTTTGCTGCATTATTAATAATTCTTTTTCCTTTAACAGTATTTGCTTCTCTAGTAGTGCTGCTAAGAGTTTAAGATCATGATGAATTAGTTTAGGTCTATCACGTAATAAATCAAAATCTTTCTCCATATTTATTATATAGAAAACCAACAAAAATGAGATAAATTTTAAAAATCTAAGAATAAAAACGAACATGACTAGTGCTAAGGAAATATTATCTTACAAACCTATATTTGATTGTGTATGTAAACATTTAGATATTGGTGGTTATAATGATGAAGATAAAATAAATTTTAGCATCTCCATAGGTATGTTAGATCATTTGTTCAAGAAAGCCAATAAAGAAAAGAACTCATTTCTTATACAAAACATTCTCTATACAAACGTTATGAACTTGTCTGATGAGATATTAGATTCACTGACTAATGAACAATGGTTATCTATAGGTTATGATGATTATGAGGAGGAATATAACTATGATCACATTACAGAAGATTTCATACGCAAATATCTGCAGAAACTTAATTTGAGTGAAATATGTTCATGGAAAAAGTTATCGGAAGAGTTTATAAGAGAATTAGCTGATAAAGTTGATTGGGAGATTATTTCAGTAAGCCAAGACTTATCAGAAGACTTTATAAGAGAATTTGCAGATAGAGTTGATTGGAAAGAAGTATCGCATAATCAAAACCTATCTGAAGAATTTATTAATGAGTTTATAGATAAAGTTGATTTTGATGCTATATCTTATGGAAACAAACTCTCTGAAGCCTTTATACGAGAACATGCAGATAAAGTTTCTTGGGGCGCTTATCTGGAACTCAACAATTATCAGAAAACCTTATAAGAGATTACGCTGACAAAGTAGATTGGGAAATAATTTCAATATTTCAAAATTTAACAGAAGGATTTATTGCAGAGTTCAAAGACAAAGTTCATTGGCATAACATCTCAATTTATCAACACCTCTCTGTAGAGTTTATATATTTATTTAGACATTACGTAGATTGGAGAGTTATAATAAGAAAATACCGTAATAATCCTGATTTAGGTGGTATGTTGAATTTAGCATTCGATGTTACAACAGATGGTTTGTTTAATGTTTAACTAATTACCTTTTATGACTATTATATCATAAAAGTTGTAGCCTTAATTATTAATTACCTTTAATCTGTTCGAGCCTTTTATGGTTATTATCCCATAAAAGACAAACATTTATATTTACACTACAACATTACTTTTATCTATCCAGCTATTATGCGAATCATCAAATCCTAGCCATTTAACGTATACTTTATCACCTTTCTTTCTTAACACCTTTTCCACCAAGTATTCATCTTTATGTTTCGTCTTTAATAGTTCTGGTTCGTAAAATCTACCTTGCACATCCTCTTCTTTTAAATCTTTAATTCTATAGGTAGGTGGATTAGATGGAATAACTTCGCTAATAACAAATATTTCTGTTGACCAATTAGGTGTATATCCTTTCTCAAATAACCCTTTCGATTTACTTATACGAACACGATCGCCTAATTTGTATTTGGGCTTAACACGCTTATATTCTTTTTGATACACTTTCTTTAATATTGTTTGCTCATTCTTTTTATTAACTTCTATAGGCTTTAAACCAATTGTTCTATGAATTTGATGATTATACTCACTAACCAATGTTGGTAATGTATCTATCCATTTATAATTTCCTTGTGTTGTAAACCTTTTCCACATATTTTGTTTAAGTGTTCTATTAAATCTTTCAACAACAGAAGCTTTTTTACCACTATATGTCGAGTAATGATTAATCCTATTTTCCTCCATCAACTTCTTAAATTCTTTATTGTAAAACTCTTTACCTTGATCTGTTTGTAAGTTACTAGGTTTTCTTACTTTTAACACTGATTCAAATGCTTTTGTAACATTTTTACCACTCTTATCTTTAACAGGAAAAGCAAACGCATATTTTGAGAACACATCTATAATCGTTAGCAGATACTTATAACCTTTATTTAATTTTGAAACACCTTTTAACACACCACTATCCATTTCTACAAGATCTGCTTGCCAAAGATCATCAATACCTCTAACAATAACACTTAACCTAGGATATTTTTTCTAGATGGTTTATGAATTTCTTCTATAATGTCTTCTCTAATACCTTTACCTTCATATAATCAATCGAGCTTTTTAATGAATTGAGATTTATTATCACCACATACAATACATATACCTTTCTTAATATATCTTCCATTCTTTGTTTGTTCTATTCTAATGTTATCTATTTTTGTATCTGTTGATTTCTTACACTTAACACAATACATCATACTATTTATTATATGGAAAATTATTAACCTCAATCTATAATTCAAACACTATATCAACTAACAACATCATTCTAAAGATCGACCTAATTCAAACTATAATTCAACTAACAACATCATTCTAAAGATCAGCCTAATTCAAACTATAATTCAAGCATATGTTTGTTTGATGCTGTTGTCGATATTTGATGATTAATACTATAATTAACGGGTGTCGATATTTGATGATTAATACTATAATTAACGGGTGTTGGTATTTGATGATTAATACTATAATTAATGGGTGTCGGTATTTGATGATTAATACTATAATTGATGCTGTTGTTGGTATTTGTTAATTAATACTATAATTGATCATGAACTTCAATCTATAATTCAATCTATAATCAATCTATATAATAACTTCTACAATTCAAACACTGTTCATCTATATAATTTAATCAATATAACATTCTATAACTTAGTCTATAATTCAAACAATAATTCAATCTATATAACAATTTATAATTCATCTGTATAATTCAATCTATATAATAACTTCTACAATTCAAACACTGTTCATCTATATAATTTAATCAATTATAACATTCTATAACTTAGTCTATAATTCAAACAATAATTCAATCTATATAACAATTTATAATTCATCTGTATTATTCAATCTAGAATGTTGTTATATAGATTGAATTAAAATGTTGTTATATAGATTGAATTAGAATGTTGTTATATAGATTGAATATAGCAAATGGTTTTATGAAAGCTCTCTTTCTATGTACATTACAACAAACAATAATTGACCTTCTTCCATAGCTGAATTTTTATTTGATTTAATTGTGATTATATCGTTCTTGTTAAAGTTGAAAGGTAAATTTTCAATCAAAGTATCACCTAAATATATCTCTAGAAAGTATTTATCCAAACTTAATTCCATGTGCATCATTTTCCCATTATAGAGAAATTTGTAACCATTAGAGAGATTAAATATTCTAAAGATTGGTTCCTTAACATTTTTATCTCTCAATCGACATATTAAGGGTATAGTTTCTTTTTGCATGATCAATTTAGTAGTATCCATCCTAACCTTTTGAAAATCTTCTTTCTTTATATATGTGTCTTGTAATGTTTTTAATAAATCTTCAAATTTGTTTCTACCACCTTCCAATTGACTATTAACATTACTATTTATTAAATCTAGCTGTTGTAAAGTTACTACATCATGTTGGTCAATTGCATCACCTACATTAACAAGTCTTTTGTTTTTGAAATCAAAACATGTTATATTATTTGATGTAAAAACTTCACTTACATGATTGAGGTTTGTAGTCCTCGTTTTAGTATTACCAAAGATATCCATATTTATTATATAACAATTCTAATTATTTAACAGCAAGGAGAATAGTTATACGAGCTCCACCAAAATCAATCAAATCACCATTCTAATCTTTAATTGAAACTTTGAAATTATTAAATTTATTGTGATGTATTGGGAAAAATATCTTTTCATTAGGTTCATATATAATTGGTTCTCTAAATTCTGCATTTGTTCTAAATGTTGCAATTAAGTCTGTTTCGTTGTGTGTTGTATCATTGTGTTTTAAAATCATACCTTCTGCTAAATCACAATGAATATTTATAGTATCAAACGGATGAAACCTTGGTGGCTTATCTCCAACATGTTCTGTGTTTCTAGCTAAGTTTTTTTACTAAAACCTAATACAGTATTAATGGTATCTAAGGTTATATCACACAAACTGCTAAATATTTTAACTCTATTGGTCTTTCTGTCCTCGATAATTTTAATAACTTCAGAAGCATTGTTCGTATATGGAAGGTTTGATTTAATATATTCTTCTAATTCCTTTAAATTATATTGACCAGGTTGAACTATGAATTGTTTTGTATGTCCTGAGTTACTACAAAATGTTAATTTATTGTTCTTTTCTGTAATGTTTGGAGTTAAGTATGTTGTGTAAAACCCTGCAAGAGCTACTTCTAAATTGTTTTCAAATGGGTAATGCAATGACATGTTTAATACAGATGAATAACCATTTAAATTAAATACTTTGATTTGTTATATAATAAATAATTAAAATGGATAATTGGGATATTAAAGTAAGGTTAACAGAAGAAACGGCGAAGAGAAAGAGGAATGGTGAGTTGTTACCTGATGATATAAGATGTTTAATAGTTGGGCCTAGTGGTTGTGGTAAAACAACGTTAATGATTGATAATTTTTTGTTGGCACCTAAATGGTTAAAATATGCAAATGTTTATATCTATTCTAAAAGTCTAAATCAACCTAAATACCAACACTTAATACAACTCTTTCGAGATGTAGAACGTAATATTAAAGACACAATAGCAATAATAAAAGGAAACAATGAAGAGATTATTCCATTAGATGAATGTGAGGACTATTCTGTGGTAATATTTGATGATTTCATATTAGAAGAACAAAATCACGTTAGAGAATATTTTACTCGAGGTCGTCATAAGGGTTTGAACTGTTTCTATCTTGGACAAACATATTCTAAAGTACCAAAACAATTAATTAGGGACAACTTAAACTTTCTTTGTATATTTAGACAGGACAATATAAATTTAAAACATATATATGATGAATTTGTTGCATCTGATATGTCGTTTGAAAAATTACAATTATTATGTAGCAAGTGTTGGAGTGAAGAACATGGTTTCTTAACAATAGATATGACTAGGAAGGTGAATAATGGTAAATATAGAAATAAAATTAAAGAATTTCTAAAAGTGTAAACTAAACGTATATGAATGTAGGTGAACGTATATGTTATGTTATGTTATGTTTTTATTTTTCTTTATATAATAAATGGATGTTAGTAAAGCTAAGAAGTATATTAATTAAAAGAAGAACTTATTAAAAGATTTAAGGAAATTAAACAAAGTAATCGAAGTAAGTATGAAAAATTTAAAGAACAAGATCAGCCTGTTATTGATGCAATTAAAGATTTAGGGCAAGATATATCAAAAGTAGCAGAAGAAAATAAAAATCTAATTCAAGAGTTAGTTCCAGTTGTGTATAAAAGTGCGAGAGTGGATTCAAGCTTATTAGAAACACCACCTATGTATGATAGTCCTATAAATGAAAGTGATACGCCTATAACAGAAGGAATAAAACACATGAAAAAAACAAATTAAATATAAAGTAGAAGGAATAGAATCTTTAGGAACAACTCATTTTGGTAAGATTGCCTCAAGATATTATGCAACTAGAGATGATAAAAGTTTTGGAATACAACCATATGATGAAGATGGGAAAATTATACATATGATAGGAAATGCAGAAGCTAAAATTCATGGTGATGATTTAGTTATTAATAATCGACATTATACAGGAACAGAAGGTTTATGGGAATTATTGACAAAACATAATCCAACAAATTATAATGATGATGATCTAGAAAAATATAAACAAATAGTAATTGATTCTATTGTTGCATTTCATAATAATGATCCAAGTACAAGAAAACAAAAATCTAGTAAAGGTAAAAAATATAAAGAGATTATGAAACCTATTTGGGATGAATATATAAAACCAACAACACCTTCAAAAAGGACACCAAAATCTGGAGAAGGAATAAAGGTATATAACGAATTATCAAAAGAATACATATGGATGGATGATGTGAGAAAACTGATTGATCGCTTGATTGTTATTGATGGGGAAGAAAAATCTGGAAGTGATAACTTTTCTAATGAGAAAGTAGGTATTATGGATATGATTTATTCTAAACTCATACAATTTATTTCTAATGATCCAAAAGGTATAGGTTATTTGATAAAGATATTGAATACATTACCACCAAAATTTTGGAATAGTGAAAAGTATGGAAAAGGATTAATGAATAGGATTTTAAACATGAAAGGAATTCCAGAGTTTTATATACCAGGTTATGAATTTTGCGGACCTTTTACAAAACTTCAAGAAAGATTAGAAAGAGGTGATAAAGATATTAATCCATTAGATGAGGCTTGTAAAGAACATGATATATACTATAGGGATAATAAAGATACAGAATCAAGACATATTGCAGATAAGGAATTAGAAAATAAAGCTTGGGAAAGAGTTCTTGCTAAAGATGCTAATTTAATAACTGAAAAACTACCTGCTCTTGGAACTGCTTTAGTGATGAATACAAAAGTAAGATTTGGTTTAGGTTTAGGTTTATATGTACTTTTTAGATTTAGGTTTATATGTACTTTTTATGGAAATTTTTCATAAAAAGCTTTTAATTATATAATAAATATGCAGTTAAAAGGTTTTACATTTACGATTCCTAATCAGGAACTTAAACAATTAAATATAGATCACATTTTAACTAACAAACAACTCAAACAAAAGGAAGCAAAACTAAGTAAAGGACAATGTATGTCTCTATCTCTTTCTATACCACAACTTAAGAAAATAAACAAAGAAATGAAGGCAAATGATAATAAAGTTCATTATGGTGGTTTTATATTTACTATTCCAACGATTTTAGCTTTAATAGGTGCTCTAGGTTCTGTTGCTGGAGGTGCGGCTGCTATTGCTAAGACTGTAGATGATGCAAAAAAGAATAAAATGGAATTAGAGGAACAAAAGCGACATAACTTAGCAATGGAAGAAAAACAAGGTGGTAAGCTTTCAAAAAACGTAAACTCCAAAACAGTAAAGAAAAAGAAGAAATTAAAACTTTAAGTAATTTAGACCTAATACAACTTGTTAAAAAACTTAAGATAAGAAATTTTAGAGGTGTATTTATGACTGATGAATTGCCTAAACACCCAAGGAAGAATGAGTGTGGTATTGTTAATTTTGATACGTCTAAAAATATAGGAACGCATTGGATTTGTTATTGGAAAAAACGAAATAGAAAGTATGTGTTTGATTCATTTAGAGGTAATCCACCAAAAACACTCGTAAAATATCTTGGTCATAATATAGAGTACAATAGCAGCCGTATACAACATTTTAATGAGGTAATTTGTGGACATTTATGCATTACAGTGTTAAAAATGTTTACAGATGGGTATAGTTTTTCAGTAATTATTAGTCAGGTGAAGAGGAATAAGGATATTTGGAGAAGTTATATTTAAGTTTTTATGGGTTTATTTTATGGGCTTAATTCATAAAACAATTATAAATATTTTTATATAATGAATATGGATAAGATAGAATCATATGAATTACAATCCTTTAAACCTAGTCAAAAACAATCGAGAATTTAAATAAGCCAAACAGGTCTATTGAATTTGATATTGACGTGGGTGATGGCTTCATACATCCTTATTATGCTGATATGTATGTAACTTTTGAAATTAGAGGTAGAGATGCTGATGGAGAATATACTACTGGTCAAAATATTAGACTCATTAATAATTTCTTCCCACATTTGTTTTCTCAAATTCAAGTTAGGAAGCATGGACAGATATTAGATATTATAGATTATCCTGGTTTAACTTCAACAGCTGTAAACACATGTACGATTTCAAAACCAGAGGCAAATCACTATGATGAATGTGGATGGGAAGGAATTACGTGGGCAAGAACAGATGAAGAAATAGTGTTTTTGCTCAGACTTTTGCCAGGATTTTGTTCAGATTTTAAAGATATTATGTGGAAAGGAGGTTTGAAATATACATTTAAAAGAAGTGGTTCTGATGATAATGCATTTGCTATTTGGAAAACAAAAAAGCAGGATGGAACATATGAAGACAATCAACCGCATCCAGGTAAAGTTAAGATTACAAATATGGAGTTAAGAATGCCTATTGTTAATTATGAACCTAACTATGCCACCTTGTTAAGATCTAATATGTTAAAAGAAGGTAAGATTCCTATTTCATTCAACACGTATCAATGTTTGCAGAAGACTGTTAGTGGGAAATATTTAGAATTCGATTTAACCACACAATTTAACTCAAGTGAATTTGATATGCCTAATTTTGTGATTGCCTTTTTTCAAACTGATAGAAATGATAATCAAGAAAGAGATTCAAGCTGTTTTGATCATTGTAAAGTTCAGAATATCCATTTTCGTAATTCTAGAAATGAATCATTCCCATTAGAATCTTTAAACTTAGATTTTGCAAAACATAAGTATTTGAAAGTTTATGAAATGTATACGGTATATAAGCGGGTTACAATTGGAAACACTGAGATGTTTTATTACCCGAAGGAGTTTTTAAAAAATAGGCCAATGTTTGTAATTAATACAAGCAAACACAAAACAGTGACTGTAAGTGATAGAACTAATTTGAAACTGACTGTTAATTTTGAAAGCGATGTAGCAGATAAAACAATTTGCTATGTTGTTATGATTGGTAAGAAAAATTTAGAGTATGATGTTGAGAAAGAAAAAATAATTGAGAAGATATAAATCAATTATATGTTTATTAGATTTGTTTAGTTTGTAAGTGTTTTTATGACAATATCATAAAAACTTATTTAATAAAATGACTATTCCAGATAACATTCCACGTGAGAATTTAATTGCGTTAATTAAAGATACTGTATTAAATCTTGAGAAGTTATTAATGAAAAACAAAAGGAAGTTCAAGAGAATAAAATGTGTTTATACTACTCTTATTACGTTATCAATTCTATTATCAGCTTCTACAGGGTTCATCAATGTATTTATTCCTGTTACAGTGTATTCAATTATTACAACAGCATTTGCTTCGGCTTCTGCTGTTATCACTGGTCTATCAACTCGGTTTAATATAGCTTCAAAAAAAGAATATAAAAATATGGTGAATCGAATTGGGCTGTTTAAAGATGAGCTTAATGTAATTAAGCTCATGAATGGTGAATTAACAGATGAAAATGTAAGAGATATTGTTAACAGAATCAATGACATACTTAATGAAATTCGAGGCTATTAGAAACTGATTTTTAAAAAGTTTAATATAATAAATACGATGGCGAGTCATATTGAACTTTTAAATAAACTTGGAAGTCTTGAACAAAAACAGGTTATTGGATTAAGAGAATTAGAATTAAATACAGAATATAAGATTGTGAAAATGAAAAAGATTAAAACTAAGTTTGGAAAAAGCATTTTAGTTGAGTGTGAGGAGTTTAAGATCTTTCTTCCACCTAGATTTACAAAACACTTAACAGATAAAATGATTGATGAGATCGTTAAAGATGGAATAAAAATCAAATAAACTGGTTTAAAAGATAATTATCCAACTGTTGAGTTCTGTATGTAAATTTCAAATGATGATCGGTTTTGTGAATCCAAAAAATAATAAAAATGACCAAAAATATGTCGTCAGAAGTAAAAAATGGAGTGGATAGAATGGATCCTCAAAAGAAATTTATACTTACTAATAATTTCAATGTAATTGTGAAAAATGTGCAAACCGAAGTTCAAATTGTTTTTGATATTAACGTCTGTCTATTCAGCTTGAATTATGATCAGTGGACAGAGTTTAAGAAGTCATTGTTTCCTATAGAGAACGAGGTTAACAGAAGATTCCATTATCAGTATCCGAACTTGTAATTTTAAGTATGTTTTAAGTGTATAAGTGTTTTTATGATTTCATTATCAATATCTGAACTTGTAATTTGAAGTGTATAAGTGTTTTTATAGTATCAGACTATAAAAAACTAAGACCATTGGATATTTAGAACATAATGTCATTTGAATTTTAAAGATACATGTATAAATAAGGGATTTATTTGAGTTTTTGTAATTATATCCTTAGAGTTATGCAATTTATAAGACATTCAATAGATAGTAGATTTATTTCTCTATTGATTGCCGTTTGAATTTTGAAAATCGGTTAATATTTGACGAAGTTATAACAAATTCGAAATTTCGGGAATTTTTTACGGGTTTATTTTTGAGTTTTCGGGAAAATGTTATTCTTTAAAAAAGTCTTAGAATTTTATTGTGATTATGATAGTATTTTTTATTTTTTCAATTGGATGAAAATTTTTTGAGATATTGAAAAAGGGAAACATTCTGAGGGTTATGCAACCATTTATGCATTTTGTAAAATTGGTTATGTCATTAGTATTCATTTGCCGTTTGTATTTTTGAAATCGGTTAATTAGGGGCCGAGCTTTTGAATTTTAACGTTATTTGGGGGTGTAACTATCAGTGTTGCCAACCCATTTTTAACAGTTATCATATTTACTAGTAATGGGGTGAATTCATCCCGATAGCTTTTAAAGCGATATCTAGAAAAATTAAAATCCTGGAACGTTCCGAAAAAAATATTGAGTTGGCAACACTGACTTTTTTCTTTTTTGAACATTGATGTTTTAGCTAAATTTGCTAGCTAGGTGAGCATATTCAAACAGTTACTCACTTATTCAATAGATGGTGTTGCATGCGGTATGTTTCAGTTATAAAGCTAGAGATTTGCGGACAGATTTTGCATCAAGGATTTTCTTCAAAGTGATGACCTTGAATCGAAAAAAGCGGGATAGACAACAAGCCGTGACAGTCAGGACAGACAGCCTGGACGGACAGTTTTGGTGTTGTTATTATTACATACTCAGAAGAAAGAGAGAAGAAAACGATATATATGCATGACTGCCTGAGGGGATGCAACTTGTGACTTCTACTACAGCTATGTTCATATGGAAGTCACGTACGCAGCTTGCATGCGGAATCATCCTCATATACAATGGAAGTAGATAGTTTTGGCTTTAGTTCAACTTATTTTTTTTTATTCTCACCAAGCAAACTGGATTATGTGTGTCTGTGTGCATGTATTAGTGAGTTAGATGAATGAAAATATATATATACTGTTTGGCTGCGTATTTATTCAATACTCATATACAGTCTAAAGTTCATCTTCTTATTACTCGGGCATTTCTGAACCAATTTTAATCAAACAAAAAGTATCTGTTAAATTAAAGACAGCACTATAAGTTATAAGTTTAGGTGTAAAATTCTTTTATGGTTATATATCATAAAAGTATATTGAAGATGTATCCTGCATGGGGTCAATGTGGGGAAGATGTAATTTTCGATGTGTATAATTAGATTCTATGCTGGAGGATTTCATATATAAAAAAGCCTGGTTTGAGAAAGTGGCCCCAAATTGGTTTTATGAATACTACTAGTGCCTCTAACCTGAAGGTCGCTCGGCAATAATATGTGAAATATTAAACTTTGGTATAGAAATGAATCTAGTTACTAACTTTATATATATATATATATATATATATATTTACGTGTGTGTGTGTGTGTGAGCTAACAGGCAAGTTCTCAAAACCGGAACCGACAAATCGCTGAATCGAAGAATATAAAAAATCAAATGGCCAAAGAAAAGACTTACCAAGAGGAAATTGTGAAATCTTTGATAAATGTGGAGAAAGAAATTTTTGATCTGTATTTCACTTTTTGGCAGCTGTCAAAAATGCAAAATGTATGGTAATTGGTATATTATAGTCTCATAAGTGCAAGGAAATATAGTAGTTTTGAAAGGAATTTGTTTAGAATCAAAACTAGAAAATTAGGCCTATCTACCTACGAATTAATATTTGCAGCTGCAGCTGTAGCTGTAGGTATAGAGAAATGAATGATGTAGGTATTCATTATTCTATGATAGAGCTTAACATTTTAATTCGTACGCCATTAAAATTTGTCATTTAGGCCCTACGTGCAAATAGCTGCATTACCGATAGTATAATTATTTCAATTAAGCTACATAAACCATGTAATATTTAAACACAAATGAATTTATAGCATTATTAAAGAAACTATTTGGTTGCTTTCCCTATACTATTTTAAATTCCATTGCATACTCAAAGAACACAACATAAATACGTTTGTTATTTGCGTAACATTTTTATATTCCACTTGTAAAATCACTGATTTGTATATTTATCAAGTAAACTATTATTAGATCAGCCCACAAATATATTCACCTCAACAAAAAATTGAAAATATGTCTTTTAAAATTTTATTAAGTCACTTTGACTTTATTGTTGTTCATACGACGAAGAACTCCCATCTTAAGTACGCAAGTGTGCTAACGTGGTGTACATCCTCGCACACTACGTACTATGCACTCGCAGACTTGTGAACTTGGACCTTTTGACGCACACTAGGTGACGTCAGTTCCGGAAATAAGCGTACTCGATTGCACACTTGTATCTTTTGGACACGGCCTCTGTTAAGACTGCTGAAGCCTGTTTTCACATGAAGCAATACTAGGAGGTAAAACTGCACAAAATGTGACAAAAAGGAAGCAAATTCCTGAATCTCATAGTGAAGTTTTCATTGTAAATTTTTTCAGTCAATGAAGAAAACAAAAGTTTACATTGTGCCCACTCTGCTAAGACAAGGTCCACTTTTTCAATTGTAAATCTGGTTGCAAGTACTTGAAAAGCAGTTTTATTTCTTCCACACCAAATTCAAGCATTTTTGTCCTCAGTTACAATTATTTTCATGCGAAACTGAAACAGCGCAGTCCTGTGAGATTAGACAGAAACAATTCCTACTGAAGACTGGTCGCCAGCTCTAAGTTTCTAATCTACAATGGCGACCAGAAATTTTGCGCCCTGACTTAAAATGAATAAAATGCCCCAAAAATGATGGATACAGAATCAATTCCATTATTTAAAAAACGAATTTAAAAGTACTTTTGGAATAAATATTTTGAATAATGCATAACTTAGGTTAGAAAAATGGAAAACTAAGATGTAAAGGTATTAATACAAACAGTTATGTGCCGTGGGAAATCAGCGCCCTGGGCGAGAGTATACGACGGCGTCCCCATACATACATTCCAAGCAATTTTCCTTTTTTCTCCCGAAATTTTCGCCCCCTTACTTCGGCACCCAGGACCGTCGCCCGGCTCGACCCCTCAGGGCACGGTACTGGATACAAATATACAAAGACACTATGAAATAGAAATTTCGTCCCTTAATGAGAGCTAATGCTCGTTGAGACTACCTATGATCTTTGTTTTCCAATGATCTCGTTTTTTTTTAATAACAAGGTTTCTTGGCCCGATTCTCGAAGAATTCTTTCTTTCTTTAGGAAGGATACATCGAATCAATATTCTGGGGTTCGGTGCACATAACGTTTTTGTGTGTGGCTCTGTAATATATATATATATATATATATATATATATATATATATACCACTTGTGATTGGAAAGTTTTAAGACAGTTGGCAACACTGCTCAGGAGAAATACATATAATCGTCCGTTAGCATGGAAGTGGTGGCTTGCTGTGTCCTTGAGACATATTGAAACATGCAGCGAGATATCTTTATTCAGTACGGCGTAGCAACCAGTTGAGTATGGGCGTGTGTGTGTGTGTCTTGGCGGATTTTTAATTGCGCAAAATGGATGAAAAATTGGAACAACGCGTTTTTGTGAAATTTTGTTTTAAAACTGGGAAATCTGCTTCGGAGACTTACGAATTCTTAAAACAGCTTTTGAAGACAAATGTCTAAGCCGGTCAAAAGTGTTTATCTGGTTTCACAGGTTCAAAGATGACCGCGAGTCAGTAGAAGATGACCCTCGGTCTGCCCGGCCTTCAACATCAAAAACTAACGAAACCATTACGAAAGTTAGCGATTTAGTGCGCTCTAACCGTAGATTTACAATTAGGGAGATGGGTGAAGACTTGAATTTAAGTTTCTATGCGGTTGTCAATTTTAACTGATGATTTGAACATGAGTCGAGTGTCCACGAAATTCATTCCAAAAGTGTCGTCACACGAGCAGAAACAACACAGACTTGAAGTGTCCCAAGAACTGTTTAATCGAGCCGAAATGGACTCATATTTCTTGAATAGGGTAATAACAAGTGATGAATCATGGGTTTATGCGTATCACCAAGAAACAAAGGCGCAATCTTCTCAGTGGAAGACCCTAGATTCACCAAGACAAAAGAAAGCGCGACAAAGTCGGTCGAATGTGAAGACAATGTTGTTGTTTTTATCGATTCTAAGGGCATCGTCCATCATGAATTTGCAGATAGGGGGCAGACAGTCAACCAGAAAAGTGTCCTTCAGCGTCTGCGCGAAAATGTGCGGCGCAACAGGCCTGCCCTCTGGAAAGAAAATAATTTGATTCTCTACCACGACAATGCACCAGCGTATTGTGTGTTCTAGATCTAGGAATTTTTGGCCAAATTAAACATTCTTGTGCTTCCGCAACTCCCGTATTTCCCAGATTTGGCCTCGGCCGACCTCTAATTCTTTCCTAAATTAAAATTGTCATTGAAAGGGAAGAGATTTGAATCAATTGAGGACATTCAAGCAAATACGGTGAAAGTGCTTCACACCATCACGGAAAATAATTTTCAGGAATGCTTCCAGAGGCGGGAACACCGTTGGAATTGGTGTGTTCATTCGCAGGGGATTACTTTGAAGGAGATTCATGACAATAGCCTGTAAGTACTGCCATTTTTAGATTACGAACCCAGTCTTAAACTTTCCAATCAGATCTCGTACATATAAAAATCAAACTTCTGTTAGGGGGGCACAGTGGCTCAGCATTCGAGCACTTACATTTGGTGTGCGGAGGCGATGGTTCGATCCCGACCAAGTAAGTTTGTGGTACACAACATCGAAAAATCTACACTAATCATACCAGTTTGCAAACTGCGATAATGGATGATTACCTTAATAAAAAAGATTAGCTTGAGTGACATAATTAGCTCCGTCACTCAACTGATTCTTCTCAGTTGATATAGCTGCTTTCTGTTTCTATTAAAAAGCATCAATCAAGCGGAAAATTAATGAAAAAAATATTCATTCTCAATATTTATCAAACTTAATCTCTCTCTCTCAACATTTAAAACACATTTCTGACCAGAACAAAATGAATTATTTAATAACTATACGTTTTTTGTTACAGTTTCAAGGACCTAACGTCCTCTTCATTAGACATTGAGAAAAGACAGATGACAGCAAATCTGATATCTTCCTCAGTCGTTAGGTAGCATATTAATTTATATAATTTTAATTGTTGTTTATATATATATTTTTTAAATTTGTAATATGTAACAATATCATATAAGAACGTTGTTAATACATGTTAATTGTCAATGCAATTTTACAATTATATTGATATTTATAAATAAAATAAAATAAAATAAAATAACAGAAATTTGGAAATATTCAAAATGCACTAATAGCCCTTATGCATTTTTCTTCTCTATCACTTCTAATAATTTCTCCCATTGCTCATGTATATTTATACCACTTATCCAGTTCATTAAGTTTTCCTCTTGTTCTTTCTTTATTCTTCTCTTTTCCTTCCACTTCCTAATAATCTTTCTTTTTTCTCTTTCTAAACCTCTAGCCCCTTGTCAATCTATCATATGCCCCGTTTCTTTCACATGTTTGTAAATAGCATTATTTTCTCTTTTCATTCGAACATCATCTTTATGTTGTTTCAATCTGTCCATGAGCCTTTTTCCCTTCTCCCCTATGTATTTCATGTCACACTCACTACATTTCACTTCATAGATAATTCATTCTTCTTCCTCCTCTATATTGCTTTATCTCCTTTTCTTTTTCTTCCTTATACACCTCAACAACGTTCTCCTCCTTTTCTGTACGTCTTAATACTTCTTTCTCTTAATAACCTCTTTAGCACTTCCGTCTTTTCTCCTATGCTCTGAATTCCATACCACTTTTTATTTTCTTCCTCTTCTTTCTTTTTTATATTTTCTTTTTTCTTTCCTTTTATCTGTTCTATCCTATATCTATCCTTTCCTTTTAAGATGTTTATAGAAATTTTCCCAATCTTTCTTCTTTCCCTCTTCTTCACTATTGATGTTCTCTATCCTCCTTTCCATGTTCCTAATGAAGTTCTTTTTCGTTGCTTTGACTACATCACTTCTCCAGTGACAATAAATACCTGATCAACACGTTTTTTGATACCAACTGGTAATTACTTTCTCACCTTGCTTCTCTATCTTCATATCCATAAAATTGATTGATTTGTTTTCTTCTACTTCTAATTCTAACCTTATACCTTTTTCTTCGTCTTCTATGATTTCAACATATTTCTCCAGTTGATCTCTATTCCCTGTCCATATGCCTAAACAATCATCTACATACCTGCTAAAGAAAACTAACTTTCCCTTTGCTTCTTTTGTCACTTTTTTCTCCCACTTATTCATCACTATTTCCGCTAAATTGGACTCAGCTTGGATCCAATGCTTAGACCTTCTTTTATCCTTACTAGCCTTTCTCCAATTATACAGTAGCTATTTTCCCATAACGTCTTAAGCGCTCTTATAACTTTTTCTTTTTTCCATTGACCTCTAACTTTCCCTTCCATTTCTTCTTCTATTCAAATTCAAATTCAAGTTCAAGGTCATACTCCACTTCCAAGGGTGGGGGTGAGATTTTAAAAGTAATCGAAAACGACAGATATTATTGTTGAATTCATAGTTTTCGAGGTCCCTGAGTTTAACGATATCAGTTTTCATGATGTTCAAGTTCATCCTTACCCCTTTGAGTGAGGTGGGACAGGATAACTTTTTAAAAATAATAAGATAAGATAGCTAATTAGTAACTACTGAAATTAGAGCGGATTAAATATATTAACATATCTTATCGCGCTTGAGCGGGTCAGCGGGTAGCTTGTTTTAAATATTACTTGATGTGAATTTTCAACAAAATGCAACATTTTGCCGTCCACTAAATTCTGCCTTCTTGTGCTTGAGCACAGAATAGCACTTACCTAAATACGGACCTAGTATGTGGGTGGACGGGATTGCATGCTACAGTGAAATTTAGAGCTATGTCAACGATAGTTTACGACCAGAAGGACCACCCGTACTGAATAGTCTAAATGAAGTAGTCCCACCAATCACAGTCAGTGACATATCCCATCTTCTTCTTTCTCACCTCAACCATAGGTTTGTAGGCAACATGGAAATTTTAAAAATTTTCTCTCCTTTAGGAAAGCTGTTTTGTATCTTGATAAGGTCTCTTCTTATTAACTGCATCTAGATATTCTACCTTTGTCTTCCCCTTCCTTGTTTTGCTTCTGCCTTTCCCTCTTTCAACAAAGTGATCCAATCGGAGTGCCGAATGAGATGGCCAAGGATGCTGTTTCTTCGTTTTTTATTATCTTCACTAGCTTCCTTTAATTCCTCTTCATTCCTTTTCCTTCCAGTCGATAATGTGTGCAGCATTCTTCGCCAACACCCATTTAAAATGATTCCAGCTTGGATATCAAAGATTTCTTAATGTTCCCGTCTTTTATCCGTAAAGCGCCACTTTCCATACTAGAGGGATTCATCGCTTTCGAATGTCTAACGAAACAACAGGACCTACACAATCAGTCATCCAATATTAATAATAAAAATATAAAAATAAAAATAACAATAAATATATAAATTGGAATGTAGCAACATAATAGTAGGAACAAAATTAGCAAACAAATACATAAGAGCAAATGGTAATATCACAAAAATACTGAAATTGAAATATAATGTAGTCATAAATACTATGGCAAGTTTGCAATCTATATACAAATGTAGAATCAGCAAAAAATACAAGTGAAATACACATAATCGTAAACATAATCATTTATTAATTTTCTATTTTTCTTTCCAAAACTGGCCTTTATTATTGGTATTTAAACGTAATTTGTTTTCTTTTTGCTATTTTCAAACTAACTAACTCACCCTATGGAATACGGAACCCGGGGGTTCACTACCGCGTTAATAAAAGCTCTGCATTAACTTCTGTCCTTAGCCAATTGGATCCACTTGCTATTCCTATTTATGCTAGATCCATCTTAATCTTGTCGTCCCATTTGCGCCTAGGTGTTCCTAATGATCGTTTTCTGATTATACTTTCAGCTACAACTTTAAAAGCGTTCCTGCTTTCTTCCAGTCTGGCTACATGATCTGCGCAACTGACCTCCTAGACTTGATGGCCGTAACAATGTTTGGTAAACCGTATAAATTACCTAGTTCCCACTTATGAAGTTTCTCTCATCTCCCGTTCCTCTTAGATCCGAATATTCGCTTCAAAAATGTGTTCTTAAATTCTTTTACTAGGCCCTATGTTCTATGATTAAGAAATTCAATTGAGCATAGCTCTGGGAACCGAAAGCCTATACAACATAGTATTTGACATCCTAATAAACAGACCAAGTTCCAGCACCATGTTAAGTTTGAATCCCATCAGATGACTGTGTCATCTGTTTCAGAACTAAAGTCCATAAAAGAAAAAGTTTGAT
Source organism: Thermobia domestica (assembly GCF_964235325.1). NCBI lineage: Eukaryota > Metazoa > Arthropoda > Insecta > Zygentoma > Lepismatidae > Thermobia > Thermobia domestica. The sequence goes on along the minus strand of NC_137467.1, from coordinate 191,693,001 downwards.
CCCTATCGGATGAGTTAGATGTATGGGTTTTAGCTCTTGAAGATATGACGGAAAATTCGACTACGTACCATTCGTTAAAAGCAAATATCTACCATATAACATCCAATGTGTTCATATAATTGGTCAAGATCTGCTATCATTAGAAACTTGAATCCGATCGGTTCATTCACATGCTATATGTTAGGTTCTGTTATCAAAACCATCATGCAAATTTTGACTGACAATAACTCGAGAACCACAGGCATGCACAGCATAATATTACACACACCTTTGTTGTAGGTTAAAATCTTCCACCTTGACAGAGTTAATCTCGATCCGCTCAGTTTGGTTTACTGGTTTTAGTTTTCAAAAATACTACGCAAATTTTGATCGCCCAAGGCTCGGAAACCGTAAGTCTGTATAACATAATATTTCAAACATTTATATGTCAGATCAGTGTTTTCCACCGCACTATTTTTGGCCCCGATCGCCTGAGTTCGCCTGAACTCTTGCGATATAGTGTCTGATTTTTGAACGGAAATCAAATGAAGTAGATACAATAATACTCACCATATATTTCCTGACGCCTGCAAGAATGGGTAGACATTTTGCTCTGTCATTTCAAATATTTCTGCCTGCATGGCCGATAGCAAACAAGTATCACAAAAAGCAATACAGACGGTTCATTGTTTATTAACAACAGTAACACTAGAAATATATGAAGAGTCCAAGGGTAAAAGAGGGGGGATGTTTACTTTTGGGCAAAATTTCGAGGTTCATACCATCTTGTTCTGTCACGGACATGCGTGCAATGCAAGTATGTTCAATGAAATATTATATATTAAATTAGTTTAAAAATATCACTCTTGCCTCTCAACCTGATTTTTAATATTCTAATATCGTCAAACTTGCTTATCAACTGCACCTTTCCGTAAGCAATCTCAGATAGTCGTTTGAACGACATTGACTATCAGGTCGACAAAGTCAATGAACCTTTGTACCCCACTTGTTCTTTTTGGCCCACTCTCTCATACTTGATACTGATTCGAGGATAAAAGAACATTTCCCAAATTTTCATTGTACAATAACGTACTACTGTTACATGATGATAGATATGGTCCCGGAAGTTCCTCGTTCAAAGCTTGTGGATGTCACAATTTTTTTCCCAAGAAGATTTGAACACATATAGCCACAAGCTTCTTTGAAGCATTTTGTAAAACTTGTTTGGTTCATTAAACTAGGTGCAATAGCAGAAGTTCTTTACCCTGCACATTTCTACATCCTATTCATTGTCCTGACCTTTTTCCCTTACTTGCTACTTTTACACAATATTAATCTTGTTATATGTCAGCTATACTTTGTTGAGTCAGTGTATTTTGATATTCACTAAGTCAGACAATGCTTTCTACAGAGTGAAGTGATTTATATCCGCAAACATAAACATTATTTTATTGTGAAAATACTTATTTTCTACTTTATCAGCTATATTCGTAGGTTCACGTTGGACTATGCCACCTCCTGTGAGGTCGATTGAGGGTAATGCTTGTGGTATTGATCTTTAAAAGGTTTCTGTTCTAAACATTCCAGAACTTTCGATTTACGTCAAGACAACGCGATTCTGGGTGACCCCTAACATTTGAAGTTTGCTACATTTTATGGAAAAAGGGAACAAAGGGAGTTGGGTTTTGTAAAACCAACCTTTGAATAAAACCAAGAACACCGATTTTGTCGGGGAAGTGTGACTAAGATTTTGGCGGAGAAACATCGTTAGACGACAGGTCATGGAGCTACTTCAATACTTGAAGGTATTGTAATCAGCTGACATATTGTGGGGCCTTTACATTACAAATCATTGCATTTTACAGACCATTCTACTTTACCTACCCAAATTCTGATGCATCTTTTAAAATATGTATTTTGTGTATTTTATTTATAATTACAATATTAGTCCCGTTAATCCCGAATTTAGTATTCTTGCATTTTCATGAAAGAAGTATACAATTTAATTATTCATGTTTCCAGCTTTTCATAAAAGCTGTTGGTGGAGACAACATCACCAATCTGTTGGGCAACGATTTTCTTACATTTTCTAGGTTGCCTTCAGTGCTGTGCCGACATTATTTTCGGTAATGCAACATGGTGGAATTGATGCTGTGTTGTTTCTTTCTCTGTAGTACCTTGCAGCTCTACGTATTTGAATTTTAGCAGAAATTGGTCTGGTGGTTTGGTGTAAAGTAATTTTAATATGCTATATTTAATTTGTGCATATAATTAGTATATTTTTATGTTTATGTCATTTTGAAGAAGGCTATAACATTAGTGACGAATTAGATATAACTGAATTTTTTTTAACCAATTGACTCCTCTTCTCCAGGATGTGTTCACTTTACAAGAAAGTGTTTAGATAAGCTTAAAGAAAATTTACGGTTTTCAGACCACGCTATCTAGTATAGAAGACCCTCTGTTTCGGTTTTTGAAAGTAGTGACAGGTTGTTTCAGACAGACATGGCTGAAGGTGGACAGACGGATAATATAGGGGTTTTGTCACATATTCTCAGCCCAGAACCATTTTATGGGTGGATAGACGATGATGTTGAGAGATATGTTGATCATTTTAAAATATTAGCCCAGGTGAATAATTGATCGGATTTGAAAAAGAAATGGATTTTAAGTTCCTTGATGAAAGGTCCTGCGGGTTATTGGTTTGACACACATTCGAAAGAGCCAGACTTTCCGGACATGACATACGCGCAATTTAAACAGAGGTTTCTTGATGCGTTTAAAAATTCTTTGTTACCTCAGTTAACGGAACAGGAAATGAGAGCACCTGAGCAGAATGAGACAGAATCTGTAGTTTCGTATGTATATGCTAAGAGAAACCTTATTCTTCACAATGACAAAGATGCTCGAGTTACGAAGCAAATTCAGCTTATCATAGACGGACCTATTCCTGAACACATGAGGTTGGCAATAAAGAGGAAATACGATACTGTGGAAGAACTGCTTCAAGATTTACTTGAGGAGGAAAAAGCTAGTGTGTTTCTTCAACGTAAAGCAATAAAAAAAATCATGAAGAAAAATTCATTCTTAGCAAATACTTCGATTCAGTTAAATCTTCCGGAGACTACAGCTGTGCAACAAACACATTTAGTGCAAACTCAGCCTTCTCAAGTTCCAACTCGGACTTTGAACTAAGAGTACAAAGATCAGTTAGCTGCAATTCAGAAACAACTAAATCAGCTTAGTCTAAAAGTAGATGAGAGTAAAAAAAAATACTGACCAGTGCACCTCATTTAGACGTAATAATAATAATAACTTTAGACGTAACGTTTTCTCTCGTAGAGGAAATTGCCAGTGATCACAACAGAGTGAGTCTCATGACAACAATAATAGTGGTATTTCACGGAATTTTAGTAGACGTCCTGTAATTTGTCACAAATATGGCAAAGAGAATCATTTTGCTTAGCATTGTAGGAGCAATGCAAACTAGTACAGAGGGTTGATGATGAAGGGACATTGACTCTTAAGCGTGTTAAAGTCCCTATATACGTAGAACGAACTCTACCACATATTAACACTATTATAAGTTGAAAGGAGGGCCCCATTCTTCTTGACTATGGTTTTCAGATTTCGTGTATAGGCTCTCACATGGTTTCACGAGATGCCAAGTTAATAGGCACGCGTTCTTTTTTAAAAGGGGTTACGGGGAATACTTTGTCAGTTAATAAGATAGCTCTAGTTTGATTCCGGCTGGGATTGCATATTTTTTGTCATCCATTTAGAGTGGGTCCTACGTATACACATCCTCCACTTCTTGGACAGGATTTTTTGCTTGCACACAAGGCAAACTTGGATCAGAATGAATTGATTTTAGATGTTACAAGGTTTGGAAAGATTCCGCCTTCAACGTTGCCAGATTCTTTTCATGTTAATTATGTGTCTCATGAATTTGCAACCTTAGTCACACCAGTTTTTAAGGCTTTGTCTTTTGTATGGTTGCCACCCCGTACAAAAACGTGTGTTCCAGTCACCAAATGTTTTGATTTCGTAGGTTCTAGAAATTTTTAGCAAGTTCTGTCAATTTGTTAGTGCAAAGGTCATATGTGGATAGTATTAATTCACATATTTGGGTAACTAACCCCACCAAGATGAGATTTCTTTTATGGCGCAATAAGATCTTACGTAATGCGGTAGAAGATAAGGAAGAAAATTTGTGTACTAACCTTACGCTTGATAATGGTCCTCAACCACTTAAAAGTGATCACTTTCACTGTATTAGGGTAAATGTGAATTCTGAACTTTCAGATAGTGAAAAACAACTTTTTATGATTTACTAACGGAATTCAGAGATGTTTTTAGTTGGTCCCCGGACGCAACACTAGTTTAATCGTTTGAGAACAGTTTGAACAGGATGCTATGATCAACACGATAATTATTGGTGTGATTTACAAAATTTTTTTTTAAGGGAAGTTGACTATGTCGGAAGCTGAATGACAGAATCTACAAGCTTTGAAGGTTTTGTGCAGCCGAGGTGCTCAAACCTTCAATATGGAACTACCAGAAAATTAATTAGCAGACTAAAGGAGAATAAAGACGAGAAAGGAAGAAAACAATATATTTTTAATAATTTTGTTTATAATTTTAGAAAACAATCGCCTCTTTTTCCTATCGTTTTGCCGGCAATAAACCCTTTTGTGAGCATTACAAACCAACCTCATGTCGGTTTTTATTATTCTCTTCCTTACAATAATATATGTTGAGAATAAGATTGTTGGAAGATGAGTTGGGTACAAAGTGTTCATAAATACGTTACTTGCCGTTACCGAGGAAAAGGAGCAGTAGCATGTGTAAATAGATTTAGACATAAGATAGTTTGATGCTATATGGAATATAATTAAGATGACCAGAAAGATTATAAAGATATGAAGAAATAAGATGTCACATTATGATTTCAGATAAGTATGTGTGTTCATAGAAGATTATATGTATAAGATAATAATAAAAGATATACGAAAAGATTAAGAATAAAGGGATATATACAGATATTGTGTTTTGCATGAGTAGCAGAAGTTTATGGCTTGGTAGTGGTTACACACACTTTGTGGAATACGATTTTCAAGCTAACTAATTGGCAGAGATCAAGTTTAAACAATTCAATAATATTTTTAAAACTTATTTACTTACAAAGATTTTGCAAAATAGTTCAGCAAAATCTTGCTGAACTTGGACTGTGCATATTCAAGTTCATTTCTTACAGCTGAGAGAAATCCACACGGTAAAATATCCACTTACTTTCGGCTATTCAATCGACTCTCTATACGGTGTAATTCATTTACTATGTTCCATTCGTTGTGTTTGACTCATGTACTGGTGATCATACTTTCTCTCTCTCTCTCTCTACAGGACTTAAAACGAGCCATACACCATCATTTCCAGAGAGAAATATCTTATCATATGATATTATACGACCCTAATTACGATAAATACCTGCTTTAGAAAATGCTACTCAGATATTATGGATGTATATTAATTGTTCCTAAACAAACGGTTCGATAAAACATAAGACCATCATCTTTGGTGCGTCGTCGAACACTAAAGAGGAACTCGAACAACGAAAAGCCGCTACTTAATTTCGGAAAGACATGAGATTTCGTTCGGTGATATTAATCAAAACTAATCTTGTAGCTGAGTAGAAATCCTGTGAAGACCTTTGCCGGCTTTCTGCCATATTTTCGGTTTCATTATACTTCATGCACCAACTAAATGATGTCGCGCGAGGAAAATTAGTTCTTCGCCATCTCGAGTTACACTTACAAGGCTTTACACTGACCAGCACAGTCATTATGACCACCCATTACTTTTTGAAGGAAGTCGTAGTGCTGACGCAAGAGGCACGGGTCGCCAGACAGTGACAAAGATCTCACTCGATCAGATAGTGTAATGCTTGTATTTAAAATGGGTAAGTTCAATAATATATCAGCGTTTGATAGGTGTTAGACTGTAATGGACGAGCATCTTGCAAACAGAGTGACTTGTCGTGTATTCGGAGCTGCCGTGGTTAGCATATTGCAAAGGTGAGAAAATGACTGTGAAACAACCACCAAACGACAAGGCGCAGCACAGCCAGATCTCATTAAATATCGGACATCGTAGACTGATAAGGTGAGCAACAGGATGAGGCGCAAACTGTTGCACAATTAACAGCAGACTTAAAGAGATTAAAAGTGAACAAAGCAAAACTGTGTCTAGGCATCCAGTTCACCGTACACTGTTAGATATGTGTCTCCGCAGTCTACCTCCCACACGTCTACCAATGTTAACCTCACAGCATCGTCGATCACGAGTACAATGGACAGACGCAGATCGTGATTGGAACGGAGAGCAATGGGACAACGTTACATGGTCCTATGAATCACGATGTTGTCTTCACCACATTGATGGTCGGATCGAAATAAGTCGTCTTCCAGGAAACAGGTGCACGGGATGTGCACAGTAGGACGACAACAGGTCGTTGGTAGCTCCATTATGGTTTGGAGAATCCATGGGAACAGCAGTGTATATGTGCAAGCAGAATGTAGGCTTCTAGTTATCGGCAGGTTATTGCTGATCACGTACATCCATTTATGTCGGACACGTCCAGCTGACAATGCCATCTTTCAGCAGAATAACGCTTCGTGCCACAAGGTCAACATTTTACTACATGGTTCGAGGTTAATTGCTGCGACAGTCCCTAAACTCATCTGATATCAATCCCAACTGAACATATTTGGGGTGTAAATGAACGTGCGAAACGAAATCGCCCTCTGTTGAATTTACAGGAATTAAGTGACCTGTGTGTACACATCCAGCCACCTACCAAGGCCTCATTGCTTCCATTACAAAAAATCGCTGCTGACCTGCGAATTAAAGTTGGCCATTTCAGCTATGAGAGAGGTGGACATAATGTTTGGCTGGTGGGTGTACATTAACATTGGTGTACACAGAAACCAAAAGGAATGAGAAGCAATCATATAAAACCTCTTATTTGATTTTATCCGATCAAGTGGAATTGTTATTAACCACAAAGTGACATAAATATAAGCTACTAAATTTGTAAGAAGAAATGGTTCTGGAAGAATCCTATCTTTCTTTCAGTCGATGTATCCTATTAATTAAAATGCATATTTTTATTCTTACATAATGAAACATCAGGATTATTCATGCACTTTCAAACTTCAAATTTCTGTTCCTGACAAAAGGAAGATTTGTTATTAAAGTTAGCTATTTACAGTTCCTTCGTCTAACGTGAAATAAAGGAGATACTTTTTGTTTGATTTAACGCTCCACGATTATTAATCGACGCTAAATCAGACGGTGATATTGAGACGGATTATGATGTAGGAAGAAACGATGTATCTCCAGGAGCACCCACGCTCACAGTTTATGTTCATCATAACGTTCAAAAAACTCGTAAACCAGAGATAGAAGTAGCAATGAAATTATTATTTTTTTGAATAAAAATTCATAATTTTAGAAATTATTCTCACCGCTTTTTATGTTCGTTGTGGAAACTTCTTATCGTTACCAGCTGAAGAACTTTGCATAAAATAAATTCTCTCTCTTTGATTTTTTAAAGGAAAAATATATTCTAAAATTTCAGCTTAGAAAAAAGAAACAAAGAAAGGTAACTTGTCTTATATGAAGCAAAATCTTATTTCGATACGGTTTATTTTCCGCTTTAGTATATTCTAGCATAAGGTAACTTCACTGTGGTATGAAGGTTGTAGTATGGATAATCCAAGGAAATGTGATCTTACTCTTATGCTTCAAATGTCAAACCTTTAAAGAAACAAAAAACAGCTTCCTTTCAACTTATGAGAAACACATAAGATGAATCGCATATATCAGACTGAAAGACAATGTTTTAAAACTTTGTTGCCTTTACCCTTCTGATATCGATGTTTTTTTTTCATAAATATCTTCCTAGCTTTGGATCATGAAAGGTAAACAAACAAAGAGTGTTTTGGAAACATTCGACTTAGCAGTGAAAAAAAGCAAATCATGTAAAGCAGATTGTTAATCATTGTAGTATGTTTGTAATTACAATACAATTAAGACTCTCACACAAGCATTAGTATATTGTTTATAATTTTCCATGAAACGATTTTAACTAGCCATTAGTTTGGGTGGAAGGTTAAGAGATAGGTGAGTGATTACCGAATTGAACTTATATTCGGTAGGCCCGGGTTCGAATCCTGGCCAGGCTGAAACGTTTTCAAATCTTTCTGTTTCAATTTCAATTGCAATGCATACTCAGTGTTACAAGCAACATCTTCTCTTCTCTAGAAAGAAAAATATGTTGGGATAAGATAATTGAAGGAGGTCTCTCAAGGGAGACAGGGATTTAGAAACTTATTTCCAGTAGTTGTTCTAGATTTGATATTTTCGTCTACTTTGAAGCAGTTTCTTATTCATGTGTGGTGAGTGTTTTCATTTCTTTGAATATAACATAGCGTATGATGTACATTGGACAATACGCTCTGAACGAGAGAGATTGATCTCAGAATGGAGAAATGTTTGGAGGGCATCTACTCACAATTTTACTTCCAGAAAGACTTGACTCAGTGCTACCAACTGCTGTCAGTGCCGAGAAAAGTTACGTGTACGTTGGGTTGCATCTGTCTAGGCGTTCTCACAACTGCAAATAACCTGGAACCCAAGTAATGAAATTATAACGGTCAAGGGTCCATGTACTTATGTAAGTATTTGTACTCTCAATTCAATCTTTGAGGTCGAGTCAGTTGGCACCGAAGTCGACCTTCATTCCATTTTCTTTCTTTTTCGTCGTCTACTTGCAAATACCTTGTAATCTTAGCATTTAGGCCGCACATCATGATTTTTCGCACTGTTTGATGGTCTTGCAAGAATGCTTGTTCCCGAGTTGGAACTCGCAGTTCTTTATTCCGTACGCAATTATTGAGATCTTTGCATCGGAAGGCACATATATCAAAGAGGCGATGAAACGCATCTTTAGAAAAGTTCTGCATTTTTTGTTTTGATGATTTGGAAACACCGCGACACTTTCTGCAGCACCTCAAGAGTTTTGTTACAACAGATTCCTTCGGAATAATGGGAATGAATGATTTTTTTTCAGATATCCATCACCCAATCTGCGACTGTTGGCAAAACTTCAATTATCGGCAGGTCACGGCCATTGATCTCAGAAAACAAATGTAGTTTCACCTAGTTTGCAAAACGCATGACGTCAGCACACGTCGGCAAGTGAGTTTCTTTTAATTTCGAGGGCGCACCAAATAGATCAATATTCAGGCATTGATGGGAAGTACTCACACGAGGCTTTCTCCGACTCATAATGAAGGCAACCGATAATCTAAAAAGGGCGGTGGCACTGTAGCTCATGCAACGGACAGTTCACTCGTTGCCGGCTACTTATTCCTTACTAGGTCGATGTGCTTGTAAATTTAAACGCACACTGGAATCACATACTTTTAACCACAAAGAACGCTCGGTCCGTCAAACAGTGAACAGTCACGTTGATCCTATCGCAGGCAACACTGCAATAAGGCAAAGCACAGCCCCTTCCAGCAACCCAACCTCCTTCGGCAATGTCATTCATTCAACATGGACCTGCCAACTACCAGAAACAAACACGAATTGTATAGCTTTGCGCTGTTGCGCGCAACAATCGAACCGAGGTTCCATTCATCGTTCCTATTCTTTTCGCAGGTTTGACGTTAATAAATGCAATTTTATTGTTAAAACAAGCAAGGGACTTTACATATTAGTGATGTTAATACAGCACATAAAGTTGAAGAACGATCACATAAGAAATATTGTACCTCCGAACCAATTTAGAAGATAAAAAAGACTGTCTACATACGGTGTAATGCGCATTGCCTGTATTGACTTTTCCAAAATTTTAGGCAGACTGCGGCACCGGAAGGCATCGTCCGAAAAACGTTAAAAAATTCAGAGAGCTACTGTTATGGGTGGGTAACTTTTTCCGTGTGAGCCGTTATTGATTTCGAAAAAAAATCGATCCACCCTAGTGCTGAATGGTTCCCCAAGTATTTGTCTGAGGAACAGCGACACAACAGAATGGGAATATCAATGAACCATTTGACGTGATATCAGAACGAATGCGGCGATTTCCTTAGAAAGATCATTGCCGGAGAATAATCCATATGCCCACTTTCTTCAACCGGAATCCAAACATGAGAACATGCAGTGGAAGCACCCTGTAAATAATTACGCTTACATTTACTGACCGATTACCATCAATTGTGACTGCCAAGGGATTACCCTAAAATTTACGGTATTAAAGTTATGTTAATAAGGCATAAATAGGCCTTTCATGGCATTTAACCAATAATTTTACAGTAACACCGTAAGTAGAGAGGGGTACCTTGGGGTGTTTTTCCCACTGCGCATGCACAAACAAGCCACGCCCCCTTCACGCTGATTGGCTGGCGCCGGTCACGTGACCCCGCCCCTTGGCCCCACCTACGTTTGGCCACGCCCACTGGACTCACGTACTGGTCCCCTTTTATGCGCAGAAAAATGATCGATCTGGAACATATCAGAACAACTCAGGAGTCCATGGGAAATCCAACACCCTGAACCCTCATTCCACGGTCTTTTACGATCTCCATTTTAGCGGTGTATTTGTTCCCTTTTATGAACACATTTTAGGGGGTGAACTCGTTCTCTTTGATGAGTACATTTTTAGAGGTGGACTCGTTCCCTTTTATGATCACTTTTTCCACCCCTTATTTTACCATAGCAGAGAATACGAACACATAGCAGAGCAGATAATACAGAACACTACGTAACATAGCAGGGGTGTATTCGTTTCCTTTTATGAGCATTTTTAGGGGGGTATTCGTTCTCTTTTATGATCACTTTTGGAAACCCTATTTGAACATTTTACCATGGCAGAGAATACGAACACATAGCAGAGCAGATAATACATAAGACTACGTAACATAGCAGGAATATATTCGTTTATGCGCAGAAAAATGATCGGTCTGGAACATATGAGAACAACTTAGGAAGCCCATGGGAAATCAAACACCTTGAACCGTCCACCCACGGTCTTTTACGACCTCCATTTTAGGTGTGCATTTGTTCCCTTTTATGACCACTTTTTAGAGGGTGTACTCGTTCTCTTTTATGAGCGGGGTGGACTCGTTCACTTTTTCCACCCCTTATTTTACCATAGCAGAAAATACGAACACATAGTAGAGCATAAGACTACGTAAAATAGCAGGGATGTATTCGTTTCCTTTTAGGGGTGTATTCGTTCTCTTCTATGATCACTATTTGAACATTTTACCATAGCAGAGAATACGAACACATAGCACAGCAGATAATACATAAGACTACGTTACATAGCAGGGATGTATTCATTTCCTTTTATGAGGATTTTTAGGGGTGTATTCGTTCTCTTTTATGATCACTTTTCAACCCCTATTTTACCATAGCAGAGAATACGAACACATAGCAGAGCAGATAATACATAAGACTACGTAACATAGCAGGGATGTATTCATTTCCTTTTATGACCATTTTAGGGGTGTATTCGTTTTATGATCACTTTTTCAACACCTATTTTACCATAGCTGAGAATACGAACACATAGCAGAGCAGATAATACATAAGACTACGTAACATAGCAGGGATGTGTTCGTTTCCAACACCCTGAACCGGGTAGCTATGGTCTTTTACAACCTCCAGTTTAGGGGGTGTACTCGTTTCCTTTTAGGGGTGTGCTCGTTCTCTATTCTAACATAACAGAAACAGCAAAGACTACCAACATAATAAGGGGATGTACTCGTTCCCAACATAGCAGAAATTACATAAGACTATGTAGCAAAGGAGCGGTGTTCTCGTTTCAACCCCCACTTTAACATCTTTTATGATCACTTTTTCAACCCCTATTTGAACATTTTACCATAGCAGAGAATACATGGAGACTACAAACACATAGCAGAGCAGATAATACATAAGACTACGTAACATAGGAGAGATGTATTCGTTTTCAACCCTATCGAACACCCTGAACCGTCCAGTCATGGTCTTTTACGACCTCCTAGGGCTGTACTCGTTCTCTTCTATGAAGGAGTGGACTCGTTCCCTTTTATGATCCCTTATTTTACCATAGCACATGGAGATTACGAACACATAGCAGAGCAGATAATACATAAGAGTACGTAACATAGCAGGGATGTATTCGTTTCCTTTTAGGAGTGTATTCGTTCTCTTTTATGATCACTATTTGAACTTTTAACCATAGCAGAGCAGATAATACATAAGACTACGTAACATAGCAGGGATGTATTCATTTTCTTTTATGAGCATTTTTAGGGGTGTATTCGTTCTCTTTTATGATCACTTTTTCAACCCCTATTTGAACATTTTACCATAGCAGAGAATACGAACACATAGCACAGCAGATAATACATAAGACTACGTAACAAAGCAGTGGTGTATTCGTTTCCAACACCCTGAACCGTCCAGCCCGACCTCCAGTTTAGGGGGTGTACTCGTTTCTTTTTATGAGCATTTTAAACCTCTATTTTAAAATAACAGAAATAGCAGACAAAGACTACCAACATAATAAGGGGATGTACTCGTTTCCAACATAGCAGAAATTACATAAGACTATGTAACATAGGAGGTGTGTACTCGTTCCAACCCCTATTTTAACATAACAGAAATAGCAGACAATGAGCACATTATAGCAAAGATTACTGAACCGTCCACCCACGGTCTTTTACGACCTCCATTCTAGGGGTGGACATAGCAGTGGCACCGAACACCCCGACAACTCATTTTCTTCTATGACCCCATTTTTTGTGTGTATTCGTGCTCTTTTGTGAGCACATTTTTCAACTCCTACTTCAACATAGCAGAGATTTGACCAGGTATATTATGACACATTTTTAGGGATGTACTCGTTCCCTTTTATGAGCCCAACTTTAACATAGCAGAAATCACTTAAGACAATGAAGATATTTTTACACAAGAAAAGCTACAAGCATTTTTAACAAAGCAGAGCATATAAAAGAGTATGGTCTATTTTTAACCATTATTTAACATAGCACAGATTACATAAGACTGTGAAAATATAGTACACACCCCTATTTAATACAGAAGAGAATATGTGTATTCGTTCCATTTTATCAACCTCTATATAACATAGCAGAAATTACACAGGCTTTCATCATGTACTATATGTCCCAAAATTAGTGGCCATCGAGGTCAAAGGTCAAATATTTAAACGCGAATAACTCTTAAACATCAGACGTATTGAGGTGCTGTTTCCAAATCTAATAATACGTTATGAACTACTACATGTTCTACAAGTACTGAGTATCGAGATCAAAGGTCAAATATTTAAGCCTTAATAACTTTAAACAAAGCCTTGGATAATTTTGTGTGACCTATTTCGTTTTGTACCAAGCAGAGAGAAGTGAAGAATGAATAAATATGACTGGCTTACTTCGAGAAAGAAAGCAAAGATATGCCATTTTAACTAGCTGAGAATTTTAAATCATCTTGTACTATTTAAACAAACGAAAGAATAAATTTGAACGACCTATTCAATTTTGTACCAACGAGAAATGCCATTTTATCTAGCTCAGAATTTTATATCATTTTGTACTACTCAAATAAACGAAAGAATATATTTGTATTGACTTAAAAAAGCGAAGAAAGCCCATTTTAACTAACTCAGTATTTTATAGCATTTTGTACTACTCAAATAAACGAAGGAATAAATTTGTGCTAACCAGAAAAAACGAAGAAGGATCATTTTAACTAACTGAAACTTTTATACCATTTTGTACTACTCCAATAAACGAAGGAATAAAATTTTACTAACTAGAAAAAGCGAAGAAGGACCATATTAACTAACTCAGATCTTTATACCATTTTGTACTACCAGTAGCGTAGCCAGAATATTTTTCAGGGGGGGATAACGAAGAGCCCAAGAAAATTTTGAGGGGGCCATCTTCAAGGATGTATATAGACCCTACATATATATATATATATATATATATATATATATATATATATATATATATATATATATATATATATATATGTGTGTGTGTGTGTGTGTTTGTGTGTTTCCTTTTTAAAGATGAATGTTTCCATCTTTGTTGTTTATGATTTTACTGTTTTCAAAACAGCGAAAATATAAGAGTTTACTACCTCAAATAACTAGGGCACATTTATACAATTGATTTCCATTCTAATATAAGTAGTTACTTAATCACGGCATTTAAAATATGTGTGACTGATTAATTTAGGTGGAATGAGAAGCAGAGAAATATATATACACACACACTCAAAATCAAAAGAGAACAAAGCGCCTCGTTGAAATTTGCACTTATATCATGATGCTAGTTATTTTAGGAATTTTGCTTATTATATACGAAGGCAGAGCTACCAGAGCTTTAGCTGTACTTTCGAATCAAGCTGATATGCATACTGCTATGTTAGTTTTTCACAAACAGACTAGTAGAAACCCCATCAACACTGAACTTATTCTATTTATTGTAGTGATTCAATTCTCACAACAAAGAAAAACATTAAATATAACGCTTCAAACACTTGTATAAACTATACACTTTTGTTTCCTTTCTAAAACTTTTAATAAACAAGTATTATTACGTGACTAGGCAAATTATTTTATGTTGTGTTAAACGGTAGAACGGACAGTATTATTTGAGAAAAGGTGGAAGATTATAAATTTCAAAAACAGCGCTTTGTCTATATTATCTTGTTAAAATAGCTAATTTCACTTGTGTGCTTGACAGCTGTAACACATAGAAGCATTGATTAATACCAGTTTGTAACAGTTTACATTCGAAAAAAAGTATGTAGTTTACTTAGGTTGTTAATAAAACTGCATATGAATACAAAAGCAAAAGTATGATCAACCGTGTGCATTTGAGCTTAGCGGTATTACAATGACTTCAGATTCGGAAGATGATGTGATCGATCCCTCGTGGGCAAATATTTCGACTTAGTAGTTTACCAAGATTCTTCCTTAGTTCACTAGCGAAATGTTTATGGCCCAATTCACTCATATCCCTCATTTGTATTCTCTGAGCATCGGGTGTTTCAAAGCATTAAAATAAAATAAAATGAAATGAAATTATTGAGTTTTACGTCCCACGATTATGCCGGCTAGGCTAAAGGAGACGGTGATGATGGGTGGAATGAAGAAAGTGGGGGGAAACGGGAGAACCCGAGGAAACCCACGCACACGGTATTTGTCCACCACAAAGTTCACTTGGCGGGGGCTGGGAAGCCTTAAAATAAATTCAAGTGTAGTTGAAGTAGCTTACCGCTACTATCCTGTAGTCGATGCTAAATTAATATTGTTAGTTTTGAGATTGGGTATGAAGGCACAAAATTAACTAGTAGGCTTATATCCTGTTCAAAATTCACGTCACCACTGATTTACTGTTCTGCATAATTCCTATAATATAATTTTCTCGGAAATGGTTAAGCATATTTTGACGAAGAACAAATATAAATCCGCAATAAAATTTGGTATTCAGTGACTGAACTCACTAAATGGAGTCCTTATAGATCAGTTCCATAAACTTCTGTTTACTAAATATCAGATAAGATAACGGGATGACAGAACCTGGTCATGGGAGTAACTATCACTTTTACACAAAATAACATTACTGCCGCTACCAACTTGTATCATCTCGGTACCTTACCTGATGATTAGTAATCAGGCGATTGTAACACTGGCTCTCTGATAAATTTGAAATTTCTCTATGAAGTAGCATTTTAGGGATTAAACTACAGTTGAAATTTTTAAAGGAAAATACTTCTGAATGATTTATTAACAAAGAATCACTGAATTTTATTACATTTCCCCAGGCTTTAGTTGGTAGTATCGGTCCATCAAGCGCTGACTCCGTTTTCCTGGAGGCCGCTAGTATTGCTTGTTAACATTGTACCAGAAGGATTCTACAGACTTGGTAATGGTCAAGAGCGTTAGGAAATTAGACGTACTAAAGACAAGACCAGAAGGTAATCGAGCAGGAGAACCAATATCGGTAGCAACCTACTTGCTCGCAGTACTCAGCGTCGAATTTTTCTCAAACGATCGGGATGCGAACAACAGAGGGAATGATTATTTCACAAGTAATAAAAACTTCTGCTCTCTTATTGTTAATTAAACAAGACGGCTCGATATTAAGGTGCTTTGAAAATAATAATAATAATAATACCAAATGTTTTAATGGATGCTATGCATTTGTTCTATGTCGCCGTAATCAATGGGAATTAATTACTTGGTGTACAAATTATAGTAAGTAATGTACGAAAACTTCTTTCGTCCAACGCAAGTGTAATGTTTTTCTGTAGTGTATGTTATTTGTAAGTAAGCATCTCATATTTTTAGTATGGCTTTCAGCATTGAAGCGAATGAGAATGCCGACAGATTTGATTTTTCTTTCTAGTTCTTTGTCCAAAACAAAGGAGATAACTAGATAAAGGACAGAGGTTAAAAGGAATGTTCAGGTGGTGAGGTCAATGCATATGCACCCCACAGATTTCAGTGAATTAGATCTTGCTGAACTACAAGCAAAAACGAGTAAAGATATTTTATTCGGAACGCAGACTATTGCAACATACGGTATTGTGCAGTTGGTAATTCTGTTGTCGAGAGACGTTTGGATAGTAGTTTCACTTGTAGCAACGACCCACTCGTCGTTTGTCGACCTATAGCAATATCACCGTGCAGAGGGGCCACTAGGGGGGCCAAGAATTTGAGCAAGGGGGCCTGGCCCCCCTCGGCCCTCCCTTAGCTTCGCCACTGTGTACTACTCCAATAAACGAAGGAATATAGTATTTAGTTTTGTACCAACCAGAAAAATAGAAGTGAAGAATAAATAAAATTTAGGTGAATTATTTTCTTTTGTACCAACTGGAAAAGAGAAGAAGAGCTACTTGAACTAGCTCATTATGTACTGTTTAAACAAACGAAAATTGACAATTTTAACTAGCTCAGAATTTATGTAACTTTTGAACTACTGAAATAAACTCTAAGAACAAATTTCAATGATCTATTTTGTATCAATCAGAAAAAACCGAAGAAGGACCATTTTAACAAGTTCATAATTTCTGTACCTTTTCGTGCTATTTAAGTGAACGAAAGAATAATTACGATGTTCTACTTTTTATACCAACGAGAAAAAATAAACTTCCAATTTAACTAGCTGAATATTTTATATCATCTTATACTATTAAAATATACGAAAGAATATATTTAAGTGACCTATTGAATTTTGTACCAATGAGAAATGCCATTTTAACTGGCCCAGAATTTTATACCTTTGGTACTATTTAAACAAACAGAGGAATACATTTGAGTGGTCTATTTAGTTTTGTACCAACCTAAAAAGGCGAAGAAGGACTATTTTACATAATTTTACTACTCAAATAAAGAATGGAGTATTGAGTTTTACCACCGAGAAAAACACAGAAATACAATTTTAACAAACTAAGAATATTGTACCATTTTGGAGTATTCAAATAAACAAAGTAATAAATATTAGTGACTTATAACACTAGTTAACAAAGGTTTTGTTACATAAAAGAAAATACCTGTTCTTAAAGGAACTTTTTGCGCTGAATTCGAATATGCACTCGGTTTTTCTCCATCACGTACAGTTTTCCCGTAACAGAGGGATTTTCGGGAAAATCCCTAAAAAATTTCCATTTTCGTTTATTTTACACCCCAAGATCTTGTCCGCTTGCATATACTAACATAGAAATTATATCTAAATATACTTTGATTCATAATTAACAAACCCTGTAAGTTTCGTAATAATCGCTTTATTCTTTCTAGAGAAATAAATATGTTTGTATGTATACTGTGTGTACTGTTTATTGCACCTTATAGTAATACTTTCAGATCTCTTAAGTTGAGGTAAAACGTTTTGCTTTATTACCACAAATACATATATAAAATATAATACAATATAATTTACAAGTGTGACAATTTACAATAAACAATAATACAAATGTACCAAAAGGTCATGAAAAGACAATCAAAACTATCACAATATATGAAACTTCCATTGGGTTACAAAAACGTACACTACTTCCTTCTTTTGTAAGAAATGTTGCATTCTCTAACAAGACCCCAACAATAGTCCCCCATCATTGAAGGATCCCATCGTCCCTGGTACCTTTTCTCCACTGCCATTATATCTTGGTGGAATCTTTCCCCCTATGCGTCGCTGAGAGCACCTAGGTTAGCAGGAAAGAAGCTGAGGTGGGAGTGCAAAAAGTGGATTTTTAAAGACATCCTACAACCCAAATCTTTGTATTTCTGTATCATGTCCTGTACGATTTCTGTGTAACTCTCAGCTTTGTTATTGTCCAGAAAGTTGCGCACAACACACTTAAATGCTGTCCAGGCAGCTAGCTCAGCACTGTTTAACTTGCTGTCAAAGCTATCATCATGCATTAATTTCCTAATTTGGGGACCAATAAACACTCCCGCTGAAATCTTAGCATCACTCAGGTTAGGGAATACTTGAAACCTTCACCAGATGTGTCCATGGCTTTGACAAAGTTTTTCATAAGTCCTAACTTGATATGAAGTGGCGGTAGTAATATCTAATTAGGGTCTACCAAAGGAGCGTATTTGACGTTGCATTCTCCAGGTACGTAATTCACTCTAGGTTCCCATTCCTTCACTTCATAATGTTTGTCATCAGCTCGGCTATTCCATAAACATAAAAAACATTGGTACTTCGTGTGACCGCACTGCAGTCCTAATAAAATACCAACTACCTTGAGATCACAACATATTTGCCAACAATGGTCCTTGTAATTTATAAGATTTAGCAAAGTTGACATGGCCTTAATCTTCACTGAGTGCGCAAGTGGTATAGAAGGTTTTTTATCCCCATTATGTAAAAGAACAGCTTTAAGGCTGACCTTTGACGCGTCGATAAATAGCCTCCATTCTTCTGGAACGTAAGGAATTCCTAGCTCCGCCATCAACCCATTTATATCCGTACATACGCACATATTATCTTGCATTGAGAAATAGCTTGAAAATTGAACATGCCTTTTCCTGTACACTGATATGTTCGTTTCTGCATCCAATAAGTTCCACTGCTAGAGCCTTGATCCCAGAAGTTCCGCCTCTTGTTTTGTCAGGTGCAAATCACGGACTAGGTCATTAAGTTCACATTGCCGGATGAAATGTGGCTCGCGAACACAGTTAGGGATGAACGTTGGATCCTTGGATGTACATGTTGATGTCGATGGTTCATCAAGGTCATGATCATCATCAGAGTCTTTTGGCCATATCTCTTCGCAGTTGATAGGGGGCTCGGGAAGTGGAAGTTCATCCCCGTGCGGAATAGGTCTAATTGCGGATTTAACGTTGGGATAACTTATTGTGTATTTGCTTTTTTTAGAATGTCCCTTAACTACTGTAAGACAAAATAACAATCATCCAGATGGTTGGTGGGTTCTCTCCACACCATTGGTACAGCAAATTTCATGAACCTCCGTTTCCCTTTGGCCCATGCAAGTAAAGTGACGTAGCACGACGCACAAATTATGTTGGGTGCCCAAGTTTTGTACTAATCTCCCACACGACATCTGAAATATATATAATATGCTAGTTTCACCGATGGCGTAATGGATCTACACTGTCTTTTAACTACAAACTGGCCACACACATATCAAAAACTATTTGGTGAGTTGACACACGAACGCCGTCCTCTTGACGCCATTGTACTGATCACAAACTAAACTTCTGGTCTTAGTTGGGTATAATGCCGTTAAGATCAAACATGAAAGCACTCTTAGCAGCAAAGACAACTTTGAAAGTGAAGTAGTGTAAAACTACACGTCAATATAAAAATGTACAAAAATCCCTCACCAGGTGTCAAGAACACAAGAAAGAAATGCGCGGGGGAGGGGGAAAACGATACCGTAGTGGAAAATTCAGACTGCATTTGTTCATTGTTGTCAACAATGAGTCTGTATTCCATTCTTTCTTTCTTTTGCATTCTGTTACATTTGATAACAAATATTGATAACCATTTCATGAACAAAACGAAAAAACTTGGAGAATTGTATATATATGTATTAAGATATACATATACTGTACGTTTAAAAAATATACGTTGGAAGTACATTCTATTTTTATACACGTTTCTAATTTACAGAGAGCAATACAAGTGTGTTGTTGACTATTGTAAATATTCATTTTTATGTCTGTGTTTGTAGTAATAAAGCAAATCGTTTTTACCCCAACTCAGGAGATCTGAAAGCATTACTATCAGGTGGAATAAACAGTGCACACAGTATATACAAATATATTTATTTCTCTAGAAAGAATAAAGCGATTTTTACGAAACTTTTAGGGTTTATTAAATATAAATCAAGGTATACTTAGGTATAATTTCTATGTTAGTATATGTAAGGGGACAGGAGCTAGGGGAATAAAATATCTGAAAAAGGGAAATTTTTGAGGGAATTTCCCAAAAATCCCTCTGTTACGGGAAAACTGTACGTGATGGAGAGAAAGCGAGTGCATATTCGAATTCAGCGCAAAAAGTTCCTTTAAGATCAGGTCATTTTTCTCATGTAACAAACAAAAAGTTTAAATTTGTTAACTAGTGTAATTTGTGTGAACTCTAAAAGGAACCATTTTAACTAACACAAAATTTTATATCATTTTGAACTACTCAATTAAACGAAGTAATGCATTTGAGTGAGCTATTTAATTTTGTAACAGCCAGAGAAAAACCAAAGCATGATGATCTTAACTAGCTGTGTATTTTGTATTAATTCAACAAACAAAGTAATAAATTTATATTTACCAAAAAAGAGCAAAAAAGGACCATTTTAACTAGCTCCGAGGTTTATATCATTTTAAACTAGTCTAATAAACGAAGTCATAAATATGAGTGAGCTATTTAATTTTGTAGCAACCAGAAGAATCATTTTAACTAGCTGAGTATTTTATACTATTTTGTACTACTCAAATAAACGAAAGAACAAAATTGTACTAGCCAGAAAAAGCGAAGAAGGCCCATTTTAACTAACTGAGAACTTCTGTACCTTTTTGTACTATTTAAACAAACGATGGGATAAATTTGAGTGGCCTGTTTTTCGTACTAACCGGAAAAATCGAAGAAGGTTCAATTTAGCTAACTCCTAAATTATGTACCTTTGTACTAGCCCAATGAACGAAAGAACAAATTTGGGTGTTCTACTTTTTATACCAAACAAAGAAGAACCATTTTAGCTAGCTGAGTATTTATACCATTTTGTACTACTCACACGAAAGAATAAAATTGTACTAACCAGAAAAAGCGAAAAAAGAACATTTTAACTAGCTCAGAATTTATATACTTTTTTTAGGTTTCCTACATTTTGTACCAGCGTGAAATGCCATTTTAACCAGCTCAGAATTTCCGTACTCTTGTGCCATTCAAACAAACGAAAAACTAAATTTGGATGGAGTATTAGGTTTATACCAACCAGAAAAAGTGAAGAATGAATAAAATTTGAGTGGACTATTACCTTTTGTACTAACTGAAAAAGTGAAGTACCAATGAAATCCTATTGAAGTTCTATTGTACTATTGAAATAAACGAAGGAATAAATTTGAGTGACATATTCAATTTTGTACTAAGCAGAAAAAAAGTGAAGAAGATTCATTTTAACTAACTCAGCATTTCAGGATCATTTTTATGTATTCAAATAAACGAAGGAATATGAGTGGACTATCCAATTTTGTAACAACCAGGAAGAAAACCAAAGTATGTCCATTTTAAATAACTCAGAATTTTATATCATTTTGTATTATAAAAGTAAACGAGGGAATAATTTGGGTGGTCTATTTAGTTCTGGTTCTAGATTTTGTACTATTTCGTTTATTTTTGTGTCACCCAGAGAAACGGCCATATTAAAGTTTTCCAGTCCAATTTTCGTACAAGGAGGAGAGTCATATTACTATGTTTTTGCACTTTCTATATACCATTCAAAATAAACGAAGAAGGGCCAATTTTTAAATTCGAATATCTTGTGCTAACAGAAAAAAATACCCCGTTTTAAATAAGTCGCATTGCTAAATAAATTTTAATTGTGTCTACCGTCATTGCCTGGCAGAGTTATATCGTTAATGGACGTGCGTTTAGCAAATTGAGTCCAAAGTTTTCCGTCCACTAACTAAATATTTGAACGTAATATTTAGCCCATATGAGCTGCCGTTGGTTACGAAAAAGCGACCATTTTAACTAGCTCAGAATTTATATACGTTTTGTTTAGGTGTCCTATTTTTTGTACCAGCGTGAAATGGCATTTTAACCAGCTCAGAATTTATTTACCTTTTTGTGCTCTTCAACAAACGAAAAACTAAATTTGGATGAAGTATTTAGGTATATACCAACCAAAAAAGTGAAGAATGAAAAAAATTTGAGTGTACTATTTCCTTGTGTACCATCGAAAAAGCGAAAAAGGCTTCCAATAAACGATATAATAAATTTTGGGTGGCTTATTTACTATTGTATTAACGAGAAAAATAGCTCCATTTTAACTAGCTCAGAATTTCTATACCATTTTACAGTATTCAAATAAACAACAAAAAGAAGGATCATTTTAACTAGCTGAGTATTTTATACCATTTTGTACTACTCAAATAAACGAAACAATAAAATTCTACTAACCAGAAAAAGCGAAAAAAGACCATTCTAACTAGCTCAGAATTTATATACAGAATATTTTTATTCAGAATATTTTTAGGTGTCCTACTTTTTGTACCAGCGTGAAATGCCATTTAACCCCCTCAGAATTTCTATACTTTTGCGCCATTTAAACAAACGAAAAACTAAATTTGGATGGACTATTTAGGTCCTAACACCAACCAGAAAAAAGTGAAGAATGAATAAAATTTGAGTGGACTATTTCCTTTTGTACCAACTGAAAAAAGTGAAGTACCATTGAAATACTATGTGCTACTCAAATAAACGAAGGAACAAATTTGAGTGGTCTATTTAGTTGTGGTGTTAGGTTTTTTACTATTTCGTATATTTTTGTGTCACCCAGAGAAAGGGCCATCTTAAAGTTTTCAAGTCCATTTTTTGTACAAGGATGAGAGTCATATTACTATGTTTTTGCACTTTTTGTATACCATTCAAAATAAACGAAGAATGGCCAATTTTCAAATTCGAATGTCTTTTACCAACAGAAAAAATATTGTTTTAAAAAAGTCGCATTCTTAAATAAATTTTAATTGTCTATACCGTCATGTAAAAGAAATGCCTAATGAAATTACACTAAACCAAAGAAGTAAAAAAATAATGTTTACTCCTGTTTGCTTTCCACACTAGTAAGGTACCCTATGTTATACAAAAACATATTTGCGCTCAATTGACTGTACCTTACGACTCTCGCTATACTAACAATACAAATGTTAAGTAACGGATTACTAACGCTCCTTGTTTATTTTTTAAAGCGTATTAATATTGAGAAGCTTAAATGTTTACAGCAACACAAAGAATAATAGTTTTAAGTGTTGAATAAAACTGTCCTCAGCTAATAATTCAGCACTTTTTATAGATGGTGGGCAAAAAGAAGGAAATTTTCCTGGGTGAGCTAGTTTTTACTTTGATATGATCTCTTCTTCGTCTGGTTTTCCTTCTCCCTTTTCCTCTATCACTAGGGTGAACCAAAATGAATAAGCATGCTCTTTGTTCAATTTCTATTTTATCGACATGGTTCTTTGTTCTTCATTAGTATTCTTTAGTACGTCTTCATCTCTTAGTAACGCTGTTATGTTCTACAAACTTAAGTTAAGATCGAATATTTAACGTTACTCTATTCTACTTGAATAATATAATTTCTGTAACCAATGGCACTTCATATGGGCTAAATCTTACGTTCAAATATTTAGTTAGTGGACGGGAAACTTTGCACTTAATTTGCTAAACGCACATCCATTAACGATATAACTGTGTGCCAGGCAATGACGGTAGACACAATTAAAATTTATTTAGCAATGCGACTTATTTAAAACGGGATATTTTTTTCTGTTAGTACAAGATATTCGAATTTAAAAATTGGCCCTTCTTCGTTTATTTTGAATGGTATATGGAAAGCGCAAAAACATAGTAATATGACTCTCCTCCTTGTACAAAAATTGGACTGGAAAACTTTAATATGGCCGTTTCTCTGGGTGACACAAAAATATATGATATAGTACAAAATCTAGCACCAGAACTAAATAGATCACCCAAATTATTCCCTCGTTTATTTTTATAATACAAAATGATATAAAATTCTGAGTTATATAAAATAGACATACTTTGGTTTTCTTCCTGGTTGGTATAAAATTGGATAGTCTACTCATATTCCTTCGTTTATTTGAATACATAAAAATGATCCTGAAATGCTGAGTTAGTTAAAATGAACCTTCTTCACTTTTTCTCTGCTTAGTACAAAATTGAATATGTCACTCAAATTTATTCCTTCGTTTATTTCAATAGTGCAATAGTACTTCAATATTATTTCAATGGTACTTCACTTTTTTCAGTTGGTACAAAAGTTAATAGTCCACTCAAATTTTATTCATTCTTCACTTTTTTCTGGTTGGTATGAACCTAAATACTCCATCCAAATTTAGTTTTTCGTTTGTTTGAATGGCACAAGAGTACAGAAATTCTGAGCTGGTTAAAATGGCATTTCAAACTGGTACAAAATGTAGGAAACCTAAACAAAACGTATATAAATTCTGAGCTAGTTAAAATGGTCTTTTTTTGCTTTTTCTGGTTAGTACAATTTTATTCTTTCGTGTGAGTAGTACAAAATGGTATACTCAGTAGCTAAAATGGTCCTTCTTTGTTTGGTATAAATAGTAGAACACCCAAATTTGTTCTTTCGTTCATTGGGGTAGTACAAAGGTACATATTTTAGGAGTTAGCTAAATTGGACCTTCTTCGATTTTTCTGGTTAGTACGAAAAACAGGCCACACAAATTTATCCCATCGTTTGCTTAAATAGTACAGAAAGGTACAGAAATTCTCAGTTAGTTAAAATGGGCCTTCTTCGCTTTTCCTGGTTAGTACAATTTTGTTCTTTCACTTATTTGAGTAGTACAAAATGGTATAAAATACTCAGCTAGTTAAAATAATCCTTCTTCGGTTTTTTTCTCTGGTTGCTACAAAATTAAATAGCTCACTCATATTTATGACTTCGTTTATTAGACTAGTTTAAAATGATATAAAATTCGGAGCTAGTTAATTTGGTCCTTTTTTGCTTTTTCTGGTTAATATAAATTAATTCCTTTGTTTGTTAAAGTAATACAAATGGTATAAAATACTCAGCTAGTTAAGATGATTCTGCTTCGGTTTTTCTCTGGCTGTTACAAAATTAAATAGCTCACTCAAATGCATTAATTCGTTTAATTGAGTAGTTCGAAATGATTTAGTTTTGAGTTAGTTAAAATGGCCCCTTTTAGAGTTGACACAAATTATAAGTCACTCAAATTTATTCCTTTGTTTATTTGAATACTCCAAAATGGTACAATATTCTTAGTTTGTTAAAATGGTATTTCTGTGTTTTTCTCGGTGGTAAAACTAAATACTCCATTCTTTATTTGAGTAGTAAAATTATATAAAATATTTCTTCTCCGCCTTTTTTTGGTTGGTACAAAACTAAATAGACCACTCAAATGTATCCCTCCGTTTGTTTAAATAGTACCAAAGGTATAAAATTCTGAGCCAGTTAAAATGGCATTTCTCTTTGGTACAAAATTGAATAGGTCACTTAAATTTATTTTTTCGTATAGTTAAATAGTACAGGATGATATAAAATATTCAGCTAGTTAAATTGGAAGTTCATTTTTTCTCGTTGGTATAAAAAGTAGAACATCGAAATTATTCTTTCGTTCACTTAAATAGCACGAAAAGGTACAGAAATTATGATCTTGTTAAAATGGCCCTTCTTCGGTTTTTTCTGATCGATACAAAATAGAACATTGAAATTTGTTCTTAGGGTTTATTTCAGTTCTGAGCTAGTTAAAATTGTCAATTTTCGTTTGTTTAAACAGTACATAATGAGCTAGTTCAAGTAGCTCTTCTTCTCTTTTCCAGTTGGTACAAAAGAAAATAATCCACCTAAATTTTATTCATTCTTCACTTCTTTTTTTCTGGTTGGTACAAAAGTAAATACTCTACTCCTTCGTTTATTGGAGTAGTACAAAATGGTATAAAGATCTGTTAGTTAAAATCGTTCTTTTTCGCTTTTTCTGGTTAGTACAAATTTATTCCTTCGTTTATTGTAGTAGTACAAAATAGTATAAAAGTCTGAGTTAGTTAAAATGATCCTTCTTCGTTTTTTCTGGTTAGCACAAATTTATTTCTTCGTTTATTTGAGTAGTACAAAATGCTATAAAATACTGAGTTAGTTAAAATGGGCTTTTTTCGCTTTTTTAGGTTAGTACAAATATATTCTTTCGTTTGTTAGAGTAGTACAAAATGATATAAAATTCTGAGCTAGATAAATGGCATTTCTCGTTGGTACAAAATTGAATATGTCATTCAAATTTATCTTTTCGTTTGTTTAAATAGTACAAGATGATTTAAAATTCTCAGCTAGTTAAAATGGCATTTCTTTGCTTTCTTTCTCGAAGTAAGGCAGTCATATTTATTCATTCTTCACTTCTCTCTGCTTGGTACAAAACTGAATAGGTCACACAAATTTATCCAAGGCTTTGTTTAAAGTTATTAAGGCTTAAATATTTGACCTTTGATCTCGATGGCCACTAATTTTGGGATATGTAGTACCTGATGAACGTTTGTGTAATTTTTGCAATGTTATATAGAGGTTGATAAAATGGAACGAATACACATATTCTCTGCTGTATTAAATAGGGGTGTGTAATATATTTTCATAGTCTTATGTAATCTGTGCTATGTTAAATAATGGTTAAAAATAGACCACACTCTTTTATCTGCTCTACTTTGTTAAAAATGCTCGTAGCTTTTTTTGTGTAAAAATATCTTCATTGTCTTAAGTGATTTCTGCTATGTTAAAGTAGGGCTCATAAAAGGGAACGAGTACATCCCTAAAAATGTGTCATAATATACCTGGTCAAATCTCTGCTATGTTGAATAGGGTAGGAAAATGTGCTTATAGTTTAATGCTATGTAGTCTTCCTTGTGTAATATTTACTGTTATATAAGGATTGCGGTATGCCATAGATGTGTTTATAGTCTTTGCTATGTTACATAGGTGTGCTATTAAAATATGCGTTCGTAGTCTCTGTGTTTATTGTCTTACGTAATTTTTGCTATTAAAATGGGGTGGAAAAATAAGTCAAACTCTTTTATTAGCTCTGCTATGTTTGAAAAATAGGCCATACACTTTTATCATCTCTGTTAGTTTAAAAAAATTCTGCTATGTTAAAGTAGGAGTTGAAAGAGGTGCTCAGAAAAGAGCAAAAATACACCCCAAAAATGGGGTCGTAGAAGAGAATGAGTTGTCGGGGTGTTCAGGGGTACTGCTATGTCCACCTTTAGAATGGAGGTCGTAAAAAAACTGTGGGTGGACGGTTCAGTAATCTTTGCTATAATGTGCTCATTGTCTACTATTTCTGTTATGTTAAAATAGAGGTTGGAATGTGTACACCCCTCCTATGTTACATAGTCTTATGTAATTTCTGCTGTGTTCATAAAAGGGAACAAATACACCCCTAAAATGGAGGTCGTAAAAGACCGTGGGTGGACGGTTCAAGGTGTTGGATTTCCCATGGGCTCCTGAGTTGTTCTCATATGTTCCAGATCGATCATTTTTCTGCGCATAAAGGGGGACGAGTACGTGAGTCCAGTGGGCGTGGCCGAACGTGGGCGGGGCCAAGTGGGTGCGGCCAGGTGGCGTCGTCACGTGACCGGCGCCAGCCAATCAGCGTGAAAAGGGTTTGGCTTGTTTGCGCATGCGCAGTAGGAAAAAACACCCCAAGGTGTCCCCTCTGTACTACCGTAAATTTTAGAGTAATCGGTTGCCAGCCAGAATTTAATTTAATCGGTCAGTAAATGTAACCGTGTAATTTTTATAGTGCTCCACGGTCGCCTAAACCTAAAAATAACAAAAGAAAATCCGTTCCAAAATATCAGCTGCTAAGGTCATGGTGATTGTGTTCCTCGAGGAGCAGGCGCATTTGCTAATGGAGCTCCTCCGCAAAGAAGAACAATAAACGCCGACAAATACTGCGATATTCTCCGTCGTCTGCGGCTAACAATCAAGAATAAACGCCGTGATGACTTCACAAACACCACCATTTTATTGCGCAATGCCCGGCCTCACGTTGCCCAACAAACACAGGATCGTTTGGCGTCGTGGTAGTGAGAAGTGTAAGAACACTCCATGTATAGTCCTCACTTGTTCCTATAATTTCCACGTTTTTGGGCCACCACCATAGATCGAATGAAGAAGTACAGCAAGCTGTGACAGAGTGGTTCCTTACTCAATCCAAGTAGTTGCTCTTCCAGGGCATTCATATTCTCGTGCCTCAACAACAATGGTCATTATATATAACCGTATAAAGTAATAAAGCCTTTACATGGAAATGGACCTTTTCATTTGGCTGCACCTTACACACACACACACACATATATATATATATATATATATATATATATATATATATATATATATAGACCAAAAATTCGGGACATCAAGGATGACATTCTTATTTCGGCCAACTGTGGCTGAGTGCTCGACTGCGGGATATGGGGTCCCGGGTTCGTTAATAGCTCTCCAAGTGTGATTCGTGAAGGACTACTAGTGTTTGCGTGGATTTTCTCAATGTTTTCTCGTTTTCCTCACGGTCCTCATTCCACCATCATTCATTACATCATCGTCTCTCTTAGTTCGCGTAAATAATCGTAGGACGTTAAATTAAAAACACTTACTAGTCCAGCGTACCGCGGTTATGCCCTGAGTGTTAAGGCAGAGAAGTATTAAGTAAACATTAATGATTATGAAACATTTATGCATTTAAAATAATGGAAAGAAATGGGGAAAATTCCACGAAACTTAAGAATACGTTTCCACTACAAACTTGTATCATAAGAATCGAAGATGCTTATTGTTAGAGGTGAGTGCTTCATCACGGCCACCGTACATCTCTCTATTTTATGGAATAGTGGATAACATATAATTGTTTTCTTGTAGCGAGACTTTCTTTGTCTCGAAATTTTAAAAAATAAAAACATTAGGGTGTTTTTGTTCGGTTTCGTGGTATCAAGTTTGAACTTCGGATGGATGTGAATGGGGTTATAAACGACATTCCTAGAACACTAATATTAAATATATGTACATTCATTTGCGTATCATGTGAACATTTTAACCAAATGAAATATAGTATTCATATCACATTTGTAACAGGATGTAATATATTTAATAAGAAGCATACATTACTTGTGTTATTACTGTGAAAGTTTTTATTGTTTTAACATACTGGATATCATTGGTGAGACGCATACATTTGATGCTTGAAATATGCGCCCCCTAAAACGTGGCTTTCTTACAGGAGGTTTGGCAACATTGCGCTCACTCACTGGTTGACGCCGAACGCCAGTTCGGCTGACGCGAATTTCCAGGGTATTATTAGGCTTCGTTTGTAGAGAGCAGTCTATATTAATGTGGACAAAAGTGTTCAATTTGAGGGTACAATACTGGATGCAAACAATATGGTGAAGAGTTCAATACATTCTAGCCTTGGAGCCTTTGCTTGAACTCAAGTCAACGTGAGAACGACAGGACAATTTTAGCCTGGTTATATCTCTTAATGTTCCAAAATGACTATCAAAAATTAATGGCCTCATAGATACAAAAAAACAAATCCTTTCCAGTGAATAGTGTACGTTTATACCTTTAATGACAATATATAGAGGATAAATTTAATTTCAATTCCAGTCCAATATCGAAATTCTGATGTAGTCATCGGAGCTTTCATTCTAGATTAGGCGCAATTAAACTTTAAAGATATTTAGAACTGTTTCAAGTCTTATATTCCAATTCTGATTCCATTATGTTTACAGTGACCATTTGAAACCTACCATAACTAGAGTGCTACACAAGATGTACGACGAATTAATTACAATGTGTTGAAAAGAAAATCATGTATCGAGATATTCGAGTCTGGAGGACACACGTACGTCCAAAAATATAAATTCGGCACAGATGGGACAAATTACAATTATAACATTTTAAGATTTTCCTTAATTTAAAAAGCAGAGTTAAAGTTCAATAGCATGGAGCGAATGATTGTAAATCAATGCCATGAAAGAAATGAATGGAAACAATACATAGAATTTTGAGAACTCGAGACTATAATCTTACGGAACCGAAAAAGAGGAAATACACTTTCAATTTTACAAAACTCCGATTAATTCCAGGCACACAAAACCGTAATGCATAGTTATAATAAAATAAGAACTGAAAATACTGTACAATACCCATATTTTCCTTTATTCTTTCCCCATACACTTTTCTAATTTTTAGCATCATCAGATAGACAGAGGAAAGAAGCAGCAGCTAAAATTCGCAGCTACGACCAGACTCCTAACTGTGAGGTTAGATCTCCTTCTCCACTATTCTTATGAAAGCAAACTCAACACAATGATACATCTCTCCTTGCGCTGGCAAGCGGTTAGTAACATTGAAATGAATTCAAGGACAGAAGTAATTTGTTTATTGTTAACAGAGGTTAAAAATTAAATTTAATTCAATATGTACAATATATATTTTCTTATTCTACGATTCAAGAATGCATCGTCTATGCTTCCAGTTTCCTGCATTGACGAAAACTTAAGGAAATACATCATCCTTGTACAGCAACAAAGTTTTGCCTTGACTACGTGAAGAAAAAACTGTAATCAGGTTTGATCTATTAAATGTTTTTATGATAAGATATATCTAATTTTGAGAATAATAATCAGTAACACATCACTTTCAGGAAAAACAAATAGTTTTCAATTGTCATTTCTCCCCCTCTCTTTCTCTCTCTCTCCCTTCTAAAAAATGACCATCAATCTTGTCTGATAATTTGACCTGTGTAAGTTCTCATGCACCTGGTGATAGTTGCTGATGCTTATTAAGTATCTAATCTCTGATAACTTTAAGTTTCAAATCTGTTCGTGTACTTGCTACTACTTCATTAATCTCTAAAAATTTAGTTTCCTTTATTAGAGAACGCAAAGAACGAACACGTATATTAACGTGTTTACTTTTTCTTTCTAGTACTCGTAACCTGTTCCACGAAAGAGAAATAAGAGATACATACTTACCATTTCAGACATACGAAAATGTATTATTTCCATTTGAGAATTTTAGAAAATTCGTATACACTAGAATCAGGAAAGATAGTTATTAAAACACAGTTTGTTTGAATAAACACTATTTTATTTCACAATCTACATTTGGAACTCTGCTTGTTTCTTAAAAACATTTTAGTGGTAAGAGTTTTACTTGTGCATTAAAATTTCAACAAGCGGAATTATCTGAAATCTTGAACTCCGCTAATTAAAAAATGGAGATAAATTACCAAAAATATTCATCGAAAACTAAGATACTATTAATATTGAGAAAGCAGACCAGTATTGTTACGCCCTTCTTCAGCTTTTACGCTTAAGCACTAAATATTACATACATGATCATCGTCGACTATATATATATATCATGTAGTCTCATAACTATTCAGATCCAACGTTTTTAAAATTGGTACTTCAAAGATCGGGGGTCGACATTTACAAATGCCATTCTCTACTTACATGGTAGTCTAATCCACTGGTAACAGCTTTTGTTAAGTTTCTTACAATGTTCCTAAAGCCTAATAATTATGGTGTAGACAGCGCATCCTGATTTATGCTTGTAAAGAAAGACTTGCCATTTAGCTTAGGTTAGCTCTCTAAGGCATTAAGACATATTGCAACACCTGTGTGCCGACGTATATATCTGCTCAAAGCACTTAAGTTACGAAATATTGTAGTATTGCTGTTCATATTTTACAATTGTTCCTGATAGTGCGGCTTAACCAAAAGGGATCAATCGTGAGAGGTTAAATTTATATTCTGGTAATATAGAAAGTTAAAAATATCGCCAGTATTTGCATACTCTTTTACATACAATTTTCTGTTTGTAATAATCGGTTCCACCAAATTAGTAGATGTACTACTACTCCGGTCTTACAAATTGTTTGGTTCACCACATTCTCATTAGCATCAGGTTAATGCTTATGTTGGCGTTAGCGTGTATGTACACATACAGCAACACTTAAATTTTAAATTTCCTGTCAAAATCTGTAGAACAAACAGATGAATAATGAAAGGCCGAAACATTATGTAAAATTTGGTGGGATAAGAATGGGAAAGAGAATAGAACGTTGTCTAGTACAAACTCACAATGACCGTATTAGATGTTTCTTGTACCGGCCTGACTAAATTACGAGAAACAACTAATGATTGGAAAAGAAAAAAATAATGATAAAGAAAAGAATATAGCCGTAGTTTTTTTTTATATATATATATATTTGCCGGTAAGCAGAGAAAATAGTCCTGAGAACCGTCAGAAGTCGAGGGTTCTCAACGGAAATTTTATTATTATAGTTACCTTATCAAAAATATTCATTTTCGACGTGACAAATTTATACAGCTAGTGGGTCAGTTAAGACAAGTAGGAAAAGCAACAAGAAATAATAAGTTCACATACGATCGAAAACGGATTTATTAATAGAGGGAAATTATCTACCACCACGCTCTAAGGTCGTTGTCTCAGTAAAGTAAAACATTACCGTTCCATACTAAAATTGGTGGTTCTAACCAAGTTAGCATAAAGAATAGATGAATTATTGCAATAAAATTCAAGAATGAAAAGTGTCAAAGATTGGTTGCTTCTAGATGTCGTTCACAAAATGTGACCAAGTATTCTGCCTTCATAAACCCCCTTATAAATAGTAGTGTGACCTACCAGGCCGTGAGTGCATTTTTTAATTCCGGACAAGAAACATGAAAATTCCCGTCTTCCAAAGACGAAGCAGAGCTGGCAGACCACACTAGTTTCAATAAGTTTGGTATAACAACAATATAAAGTGATGCAGTAGTTATACAAATATAAAGAACATTTATCAAGGTTTAAAGATATGAAAATCATTACACAATTTTTTGTACTAAAATATAATTTAAAAATGGTCGTATCACAAACTTTATTGATTTGTCGTGACGCAAGAAAAGATTAATAAACTCTGGATGAAATGAAACAATTGGGTTGATTGAACAATGCAGGACTAAGAAGAAGCAGAGAATTTGAAACGAAAGTTTTATATTTTGTGAAAGGATTCTTCCCAACCATTAAAGCATCTACATGGAATGTGAACTGCGATGACAATAACATGGCCTCTCAAATTCAATTTATAATTAATTGTGCTGCAACACTAATAAAAATGCAAACCCTCAACCTTGTGAATAAACTAATTTAAGGAGAAAATATCCGACAACTATCCTTTGAGAACCTATTTATCATTTTGTAATAATCTGCCTTAGTAAAATCAATGTATTTTCACGGCTTTTTACTTTCGTGATTAAATAAATGCTTTTTCAAATTGTGCTTTCGTGAAAATGCTTTACCGCAATTATCACAACTATAAGGCTTTACACCTGTGTGAGAATTTATATGGTATTCTAAAGGTTTTTTCTGCCGAAACGACTTTCCACACTCCAAGCACGTGTATGGTCTTTCGCCTGTGTGGATGAACATATGTCCTTTCAAAGTAATGCTATTACTGAAAGATTTACTACAAACAGGACAAGTATGTGATCTTTCAACAGTATGAGTTTTCAAATGACGTCTAAAACTAACTTCCTCAGAATAATCTTCACCACACACATGGCAAATATAATTCTTACCGCTTTTGTGGGTTAGCACATGCTTCATTAAATCCCTTTGTTGAAAGAAACCTTTACCACATTGAAAACAACATAAAGACTTATCACCTGTGTGAGAATTTTCATGTGTTAACAGACTGTATTTCCGACGAAACGCCTTTTTGCATTTAGGGCAACTATATAGCTTTTCAGTGTTGTGGGTTATAATATGGTTTTTTAAACAATTTCTCTGACGAAAAGCCCTGCCACACTCAAGACAACAATGTTTTCTCTCATTTGAATGTGTAGCCATATGAGTTCTTAAATGAGTTTTCTTACTAAATGCCTTACTACAATCATTGCAGCTGTATGGCTTAATACCTTTGTGAAAATTTATATGAAATTTCAAATCGGATTTCAGATAAAACGACTTGCTGCACTCAAGACAAGTAAATCTCCTTTCACCTGTGTGGGTGTACATATGCTTTGTTAAATTACCTTTCTGAAGGAAACGCTTACCACACTGCATACATATGTGTGTCTTTTCTCCTATGTGAGTTTTGATATGCATTTTTAAAATATTTTTCTGAGAATAAACCTTATCGCACTCATAACAAGTGTATGACCTCTCACCTGTGTGACTAAACATATGCCTTCTTAAACCTTTTTTATTAGAATAAGCCTTACCACACTGAAGGCATGTATGTTGGCTTTCACTAGGCCGAGTATTCATTTGATTTTTAAAATGAACTTTCTGAGAATCTGAATTTTCCAATTGTGTAATTTCAGTACGCTTCCCATCGAATTGCGTGGAGACATCAGACATGTCACTTGTCATCTTTATTGAAGTAATACGTTTTTCAGTAAATGCATTTGAACACAATTGGCTGGTATCAGAAGGTATTGGATTAAACAAGGTCTGATTAGAATTTTCGTGAAGATTATTTCCGCATCCATACAAAGGTAATATGTTCGATCTGAAAATGTTTGAATGGCGTTATATAAATATGAAAGACATAGGGAATTGTGTGGATCATGCTAGATTTATACACTGCGTAGCACACTCCAATAGTTTTTTAGTTTTTAAATGAAGCAACTATTTTACAACAATAATCAACAGTATAAAAATAAGA
Organism: Thermobia domestica; assembly: GCF_964235325.1. Classification (NCBI taxonomy): domain Eukaryota; kingdom Metazoa; phylum Arthropoda; class Insecta; order Zygentoma; family Lepismatidae; genus Thermobia; species Thermobia domestica. Next base: position 191,657,957 of record NC_137467.1, on the reverse strand, counting down.
ATGTAAATGAAACATAAAAAGTACAAGAGAAGCATTATATCAAATTATCGCCTAATAATAACAATCGTTTCTACTACGGAAGTGAATGGGAAACATTTATGAATTTAAATTTCGGAGGGTTCGAAATCATCAGAAGGAAACCGCTTCTCTCTGAATATAGGATTACATTTCTCTACCTGAGTATCGCCAAGAAATATATAAAAATAAGTAATATTCAGTACTTTTTTCTTCCGGATACCTTGCATGCATACTACTGAGTTTTTCTTTGTCCATTGGACAAACTGTCGAGTGGACAAAATCAGAATACTTATCTTGTACACAATAACTTATCACGAGTTGTTTTATATCAGGGCTGCTTACTCTTGGTTATCTAATAAAACAAACACTATCCCAAAATATATTTGCGTGCCTGAAATTACGTAGGTCCCTTGGATTGTCAATATTCAAGTACGCACTCGAGGTAATAGGAGGAGAAATCATGAGAAAAAAAGGGTAGAAATAAAACACACCTTGTTTGTTATTCGAAATAATCCTTCTATTGTAGTACTTAATGCAGTTAGTTTCAGAGCATAATAGTAGTTGGCAAATACAGAAAACTTTGTTCGGAAACAGGAAAAAAATGTTTTTAAAGGGAGACAATAGCAAAAACGAGTAAGAAATCATCCAACAAGGGATTCACTCATTTACCAAACAACTAAAAAAAAATGTTTCACAAAATGATGCAATATCTGTTGAGTGTTCTTCCTGTCTCCTGGAACTCAAAACTTTTGAGCTTGTTCGAATACCACCACTATTTTTATTTATAAAAAAATTCTATTGATCTTTTTTATTTATTTTCTTCTTTCCTTCTCAAGAAGATATGACGAAGAGTAGCTACCTTGCTGTCGTCCGTATTTGACGATTTCTTAAACAACACGGAGAAAAATAATTTGAGAAAAATTATAATCTGAGCATTTTAAACTTTACATAGATGCTTTAATTGTTATTAAAATGGTTTAAAGCGTTTATTTTTCTCAGTGAGCGTACTGACGGAGACGTGCCAGGGATTTGCTTTCGACAATAGCAATGTGTGTCACAAAGTCGACCAATTCCGATTTTAACGGTGCTCGCTTTCGTGCAAAGGACATCACAAACAGGAAGAAGTTGTTTAGAGTTTTTACCGTCTTCACTCTACTGTGTTTCTACAGCTAGAAGTATCAAAAAGTGACTATCATTTCATGTTCCAGAAAAAAAAAGTAAAATAAACAGGTCATTTCTTTACATGGTGGACACTGGATACTGTAGAACAAGGATGAAAAAATATGTCTTCCGGTGAAAATCAGAACAACCCTGCATTATAAACTAGTACACACGAAGTTGCGGTTTGTGAAGCATATATATGAAATACGTGCTAGTTGATCGTATATGGGTCAATTCATCCTTTTCGGGAAAATACTCAATTCGCAAACTGATTCAGCTCCATTTTAAAGTACTTTGACGTTACGCAAGACAGTTTATCTTACAATAATTATTTATATTTCCACTGTCCATTTTCATGCTTTAGTCCCAAAGTCATTCCTGCTACCAAGGCTCACTTAAAATTAGTTGTTCGTGAACTTCGTGTCATTATTTCCTGGTGCTTCTTAACAAGTTTCAGGTGACACAGCAAGCTATGTAATGATGTAGTTATAAAATGAGATTAGTACTTGTAAAAAAGAATTTGCTAATTATAGCTGTTCCGTAACTTTTAAAATTTAAACTATGCCAAACCAATCCATGAACTAGGTAGATTTATGTTCTGACCTTCACAGAGTGGGAAAATCTCAGCGCTTTTTCCAAAAATGCTTGTACGCTTCATACAGTGACTAATACCTCTGCAGAAATAACTAATATACTAAAAATGAGTCAACTTGATTTCTAGGTCGTTACAATCGAAATCATTTGAGGTCCTTGGTGATTCTTTTTGGGTATAGATGGTGCCTCATAATGAATTAATTGCATCTTTGGACACTGTTTTGCCGGCCCTGGAAAATTATAATTTGATTAGGATTAGCTACGTCTGAGGATATTCAATTCACCCACAGATTCTTCTTCACTTTTGGACCAACGGTGGCGCTATAAGTGTCTGACGGTACACAAAGAGATGCAATGTTGAAGGAAAGTAAAAGTCTCTCTCTCTAAATAATTCCTTGAACTAAAAATATGTAGTGATAAACCATTATTTGCTAAGGTATTTTTTAAAGTGCTCTCATTAATATTGCGAAACGTACTCATCGAGTTAACATATGCTACGTAAAGATAACTGGGATTCATATCCAATTTAAGCTTTAGCACTGCGAAAATTTGTTAGAAAATTCATTACCAGCAAATAAAAATTTCTAGACTACTGAACTCCAAATCTTGTTGCCCTTTATTCAATAAAATGGAACTCTGCCTATAAGATGGTTTCTGCAAGTGAATACCTTATTATTAAACTACGTATTAAGATACCTTATTATATTACGTAAAGACAGGGGCCATTACTCAATCATTCTCCCACCGAATACTACAACTCACGTTACCAATCGTATACGACTCTTATTAGAACATCATACAACAGTAGCCTATCACATTTTCTTCTTTTGTTCTAATACAGCTGCATAACGAAACACGTTTCAAAGTGAATATTAATAATTATAAATATTTCAGAAAAACAGAGAGCATTAACAATGTATGGGTCCAAAAATGGATTTGGGTAGGACTTATTTAAAACAAGACAACGACTACGACGAGAAGTTAATTTCTTATAATGTTAGCCTCCCTTGGGCAAATAGAGAATACAATGTGATTATAAAAGCAGTACAAGTGGTACCGGAAATAATTAGTCGCTTTTAGAAGTCACTTATACGTGCAACATTAAATATTTTCAAGTACTATTGACATAATTAACTGACAAATTATTCTTCAGATTATTATTTTTACCATTTAGTGAAGAACTGGAATCTGATTTTAAACGCTGAATTTATTTAAAGGAATTTTCTCAAACCATTATAGTTTCTTATCCAAGAGGATCGAAGTTAAATCGGAAGTTATAGAGATTTCTAAACTTTCAGTGAAGATAAGGACGGAAATTGAACCTATTTGTACGATTCTCCGCCACGTATACATTTTGCTTAAATTTGAATTTGTCTGATGAAATGTAAAAGGTAGCGAATCCTGCGTATCGTATATCGAGTACTACATGTAACGATATGAAGTGGAAGTTACTAGTAGTAGTAGAAGTAGTAATAGTAGCACCAGTAATAGTAATATATCTGTGTTAAATATTTACCCAAATATCACAGAAATTTATATATATATATATATATACACAAAGCTAGCACAAAATACATGGTGGATGCAGAATTATCACCTTCATCATGGGCAATACATCGACATAATGCCCTGTGAATAGGCGTAACTTAGGACCAGCGTGCGAAAAATCGAGATGTCATTGACTAAATCTACAAGAAGGATAACAAACGAGAAATCCATTTTGATATGTGCCAATTGTTAAGAAACCGTACAACTTCTATTGCTACTGTGATTGAGTTGCAGATTTTCAAAAATATCAGAAATTCTCTTATCATGAACTTCGCTCCGGTGTACATTCACCAATACTGATAAGAAACATTGATGTTATCCACGACATGGTTTTCCAGAACCAAAGACATTTTGTGTGTTATAGAAATTACGAGCATTTAGGATTAAAGGTTTCAACATCTTTTAAACATACAAATCTTTGGCAGAGCATGAGGAAAATCACGAGACGGGATCCCAATTCTGAATGCAGAACACAGTAGGCAGCAAGTTTCAGTGTTCTTTCGAGGTCTACTTCTTTCCTTCTCCCTTGGATAAGAAACATGGCGACGCAGACATATCAAAAAGTGTCCAAGTATTGCCCCAACTTATTTTGATTTTCTCTCGGACTAACTCTTCTATACGAAAACTTGAGCGAGTGCTCGCTTGTGAACATATAATTTATCTTTAGAGACAGGATAGAAGCAGATTTTAGTAAAATAATTAAATCAGGATATAACCTACATCCACCAAATGAAACCGAAGGAAAAACAAGTTTGAAAACACAAGGAAAACACTTTATTCTCATTCTCAAAGTTCCCATGTGAGATTGTTCGGAGTAGGGAGATGACTGAGGGCGTTCGTATGATGCATTCTAGTAAATGGTAATTCGTGACTGCGTATAATATTGAGAACTATACAGCGTTTCAGTAAAAATATAAAATGTGAAATCACAGGGAATGGCTGTGTAGAATCGTTCTCATGCACAAAGACAACATAAAGTTCTTAGGTGGAAGAACTGTGAAGAAATAATGACTCAATAAATTTAGTTTTCTCTGACTTTTTTTTGATCCCCATCTGATAATAAAAATAATAATTTTAAGTGTTGCCTCTTATAGCAAGGCCACATGAAACGCGAACTTCCGGCGTAACGTCGGCTTAGAACTACGTACTCTAACCAGGAATCAGACCCACGCCACTCATACAATAATAATAATAATAATAACGATAGTTTGAACCACATCCTAGTAGTGATGAAGAGATGATAGTGACTTCCTGAGCACAAGAAGACCGAATTTATATTCAGATTTCCGAAAATCTCATGGATCGATGTAAGAATTGTTTTGCACTAGAGAGGAATTACGTTGGAAAATATTGGAAAACTTTTACTGTACGTGCGGCTTCTTAATTTCGGATAGGTTAGAACGACGTTAATCACCACTGTGTAATGCATAAACACGTGCATGGCAGAAATAACTGAAACGTCACAATATAAAAATAAGTAAAATTACCCAGTGGGATTTGAGTCAGATTTAAAAGTACTGACTCCGCACCAAAGAGAAACTTCACCACGTATGGCTATCGAAATGAAATCCTTGAGTTGTACATCCCACGGTTATGCCCGTTAGGCTAACGTAGACGGTGATTATGAAAAATGAGTGAAATAGTGGAATGAAGAAGGTGGGAAGAAACGGGAGAACCCCGAGAAAACCCACGAGCACCGTGTTTTTTCACCACAAAGTCCACACGCCGCGAGCTTGGATCGAACCAGGGACCCCAAGCACCGGAGATGAACTCTCTACCATTGAGCCACCGCGTCCCCGGTATGGCTATCGAAAACACTATGAAGATTTCTTCGAGTAGTATGGATAAGAAAAGAACTTCTTAATATTTCTCCCCATTTTTATAACAAAATTTGTGTTCGAATTTTTTTTTCTTTAACCTACAACCAAGTTTTCTGCACTTGTCAAGATAACGGTTTGTTTTGGAAGTATCATTATATTAAGCAGCAAAAGAGAATCATAGTATTTCAAACAGCGAAATGTAAGCTGTGTTCGGAAGCTTTCCACTTTTCCGTATGACATCCCCTCCTATTACTTTGAATGCGTGTTTAGTAAACTTACATTTAAAGGGATTTCGAGAATTTCAGGCGTACCTTTGTATTTTGGACAAATGCACATATCATAAACAAAACAAAGATATAGTAAGACTGCGTTATAAATGATGTTGAAGTAAACTTCAACAGCAGATATTTTTTCTTTGCGCGAGTAAATTCACACATGACTGAATGTAGATATTGCGCCTCTTAGTTGTTTCCGAACAATCTCGTTTCTAGATAGCTACTTTAATAGATGGACACTAAAATACTTTATTAAATTTGAAGAGAACATAATTGTTTAGCAGTTAAATAAATACTTTATTAACGAATTGTATTTTATAAGAAGAAAAATAAAATATTACCTTTGAAATTCAGATTCACTTGAAGCATAAGCTTCTAGTTCTATTTTTCTACTTGATAGTAACTGAGATGATTCCCCAGATACAGTACATATGTCTGTGTTCGCCTTATCATGATCAGTAAAATGGATTTCTTCTTTTTTCACTTGCAAACAAGAGGCAAAGTCCTGGTGCGTTATCGGACATCCTTCTGTAACTAATGCTAATATGGATTCAGTGTTATCCTTAAATGACACATCCTTATCTTCAAGTGGATCTTTTTCAACAAAAACGTCATTTCTTTCTACTCCCCAAAATATATTAGGATCGGGAATTACTAATTCACATTTTGTATCATCTTTACCTTCCATCATTCTATTAAGGCCTAAAAGTTACTCTTTGATAATGTTAAGACATTCACTGCAGCTTATTAAAAATTCACGGGAATATGCTTAGATGTCGCATTAGGTAGATGTACCTAAAAATAGAAGATTAAATTTAGAGCTATATCTCAGTAAAATTTATTGTGTGATATTAATATAATAAAATGTATACAACTTTTGTATGTTTGGAAATGAATATAAACTATTTGCTCTTTATATTATGACAATATTTTCAAACAAGATCGTGATTCTATCGAGAGGGGCTAACCATAATTTTGGCACAGAAACATTATACATAATAATAAACACCTCGAACTTGAAAATGCGTATAGCTCTTAATCTTTTTCTCGAAGGAAAGCGAGAGGCTAATTGTTTTCGAGAAACAGCATTCTGAAAATTTGAACCCAATATCAATACAAGATTTTAATGAGGGAAAGTAATTTACAAAATCCTACACTTGGATTAATTTCTTATCCTACACGGTTGAAGCCCTTAAAAGACCTATCGAAAGATGTAAGTAGTGAAGTTTCCTTTCCAAGGAAAAGAAATCTTTTGTAGTTACCTTTCTGACCTAAACAAACATGCTGAAGCTAAACAAAATAATAATAATAATAATAATAATAATAATAATAATAATAATAATAGTAAGGGAAGGAAGGAATCCTGTTGCTTTGGCAGCAAGAGAAAAAATACGACGAATAAAAGAAAGCCCTCTGATCGCAAATACTATTCACAACATTCATCTGTGCATTTTCCCAAGTCCAATCTAGCAGGCATAATCTAAGCAATGTACAAGTGGTTGACGACTAACTCCTTCTAGACCAATTGTGATAATTTGCGGTGCATGAGTAAATCGTTGCCAAGCTTATGAATTTATTACACTAGTTTTTCCAAAAGGTGTACCTTAAAGGATATAGTGGGAGCTCAAAAATAATCGCAAATAAACGCTAACTATCATACGAACCCTTCGTGTTAGAAAAATGAAACTTCTTCCACAACAGTCGTTAAAATAAGGAACAAATATGGGTTCATGAAATTTTCCCTTTAAAGCGGAAAAGCATTAACTATATAAATAAAAAGATAACGATATTTGATCGCCAGGTCCTCATTCATCGCAGTACTAAACTTAATGATTTTTAGTACATGAAAGTATGATCGCCTAAAGATGTTTTGTATTACGTCGTTGCCGCAGAGCAAGGTGAGGGAATGGAGAGGTGTAACATGAAATATTATTGAAAAAGAGATGCAGTTAGTTTAAAATTCTTGTTTTCCGAACCTTTGGGATAAATAGTGACACTCCTGATGCCATTTAAATACAAATTCATACTTTATCGTCATGGTAGTGAGAGCCAGACGAGCCAGATGTGGAAGTGACATGTAAAGGTAATCGAAAGAAGCGCTGTGTTCGATCAATAGTTTACAGTGTCGCTGAGATTTATAATAAGACTTTGGATGCCAGTAAGTAAAATTACTAAATTGTATAATACTTTCATTATATCGCGTCTCCTAAGAGGGCATAAAGCTCAAATACTTTCCGTACAGCAACTCTTTTCATGCAAGGAACACACAATTCAGCTAATATTATTAGAATAATAGATTGTAATGCCGAAACAATGTCCTATCATTTTCAAGATACACTTCTTATAAACTTTATAATCTAAAGCAGTGTTTCCAATTTTGTTGTCGGCGTAACCCCGAGACTTTCTTTTACTTCCTTAAACTCTATCCTTTTGTGTTTCTCACCCCAGCAATCCTAATTTAAAGCACCTAGATTTGAATCAATGGAGAATACTACAGAAAAAGTCAAAAGAACAAACAACAAAATTACCAACTGCCATTGTGTACGTAAAACACACCTCTTAAGCTAATTACTCAAAAGTAGTACCTGGCCCAATTCCTTCATACGGATTAAGAAACTAATATGTATACACGCCATATGCCCTCTAAAATGAAAACTGTTCTTGAAAAGGCAGTAAAAATTGTCAATTTCATTAATTTCCCTGCTGACAACAACCTGTTAATTTCTTTGTGTTCAAAAGGTAAGGATCAGAAATACTTATTACTGAACTGAGAATTTCTCTGCATTACGCTTATGGACGTAAGGTTCTGGTGAGTGTTTAAGATTCACGACGAAGTGAGTTTTGTTATTTATTAATTCTAATTAATGAGCAATTATAACATGTTGAAAACTCGTAACTTTAGCCTTCAAGGTATATCTGTGATTGTGTTTTCGGCGCAAGACATAATAAGGCAACAATCTGTATGTTAAATTTGTGAAGCCACCATTTAGACAAAGAAAAATGCGATTCCTTTACATGCATAAATGCAAGATTATCTAACATATTTGTGTATTATTTTGGTACACACTAATATTTCAAAAATACAGTAACTCTCAATGTAACGAAAGAAAGACTTAAGATCTATGTACGTTCGTTCTATGTACTTTCCACGTGAGAGTTTTTTTTATATATAAACCCAAATATATTGCCATTTGACTTATAAATATAAATTTGATTTTCTATATATGTAGATAATGTACTTACACATAATATACGTAGAAATTTACTTCGAATGAAGAAGAAATATGTTCATGATTATAATAAGAAAAAAAAAAGAATGAAATGGAAGAGACAATGCTAATTCCAGATTTTATGGGATAAACACTGTAAGTAATATCAGTGAAACCCACAAGAGACTGTCCCAAAAAAAGAGATATAAAATCAATGCCATTATTAAGAAACGAATTAAAATATTTTGTTATAATTTTTTTTTAAATAATAGCTGGAGCTAAATATTTTAAAGCTAAAGATAGAGACGTTACCACAAAGATATTATAAAAGAGGAAACCAATTGCTTAATGTGACATACTGTTCGTTGAGACTGCCTAATATTTATTTTTTGCTTTGTAATTTTATCTTGTTTGAAAGAAAGAAAAAAATTTCTCGATTTCACCAAGAATAGATTCTCAACGCTTTACACATCTCATTCTCCAAGTTTATGTAATTGGCTTTTTAGGAAATCCTGGTAAATTTTTTCAACATATAATCCAATACTGTACAGGAATAACTGATGAGTAAATAGTTTAATTAAAACGGTAGGAGATCGTGGTACTTTACAGGAATATCGCTTACCGTGTGTCTGGGTTTCTGGTTCGATTCCGGCTGTAACAAGTGGAATTAGTGTTAGACAAGCACCGTATGCATTGGTTTTCTCAAGCATTCTCCATCTTCATTTTGTCATCTCTGTGATTCAGGTTTATGGTTCCGGTGGAACACACATTGCAATTAGCGGTTATACGTGGGCAGTAATGAGTTACCTAACACTTTTCAGTCAAACGAAATCTATAACGATGTAGACAGAATAATGTTAGCTTCTAGTGCAATGATTTGTTACCCCTGTGCAGTGGCAAGTTGAAAGCCGTGACACGAAGTTTTACCTATCGAAATGTATGAAGTGCAGCTTTATTTTTTAAATTTTTGTAACAAATGCTGTGTTTCGTATGCTTGTGCAATACGTCATTCTCACCGCTGTATTGGTTATTTAAGATAATCCTTGTTTATTATTTTATTTGGTGTGAATTTTTACGTACTTAAGTAATTAAATGCAGATTTTTAACTTACAGTTATTATAACATAGGTTAGTTTATTCATTACTGAAATACACTTTATTTGTTGTCTCTATCCCTGCCATTCGTGATTCCTTTGATAAGAGGATGAACTGTGCATGCATTTTTCACACTAAAACTAATGGAATTAGCAAAACTTCCCGTGTTTTCTTTATTTTACTACGATCTTTCGGTATTTGTCCCTCTCTGTCACTTCTGTTTTTTAGTTTCTTACTTTCGTCTTGTATCGATGCTACTACCCATTACTAGAGATCAGTTTAAGAAGATGAGAACCATATGTGTGTCACTTCTTTTCAAGAGTATAGGTCATGCGTCTTAAAATTATTTTAGTTTCATCTTAATTCTGATCTGAAGTAGTCCGAATATTGATTCCTAGTCAGTAGATAATCTTAGTAATTAGTCACTCTTAGTATCAAGGTAGATAAATTCCTTGTAGAGAATCTTTCATCTACAAGTGCAAACAGTGAAAGTATTGAGCCCAAAAAATAAATAAATAAATAAAATAAAAAATTAAAATAAAATAAAAAATAAAACTTAGTGCATACACGCTATAGAGGTAATTCTTTATCTTACAGTTTCTTTTGGTGTAGTGTTGAAACGTGTCTGATTCCCAAGTTTATCTTTTGTGGAGAAAAAATCAGTAACGCTCCATTGGTTTCCAGTAATTTAAAACACCATTAATCAAAAAAATTTTCTTCTCTGGCAAGTACAGATGCCAATTATTTTCGTCTGTAGTTGGAGTGAAACATGATGCAGCACGATTGAGAAAGCACACGGTTTTTAATGATACAAGCGGAAATTTTGATTACAACAGTTCAACTCAATATGTACGAAATTTAGAGTGATTGTTTGTGAAGCAATACATAAATGTTTAATGGCTCAAAACTTTTAGTTAGAAAACGAAAGAGGAAGACCAATTCCAAGAGAAATCAGAGTTTACTTTTGAATCTTGGCTATTGTTAGGATAATATATTTTTCCAGTATGTATCTCTCGTCGTAACGGAGAGTGTTTTTGACTCTGTGTTCTTTGCTATAGAAATACTAACGTAAGGTTAAGGGTTGACGTGATGTCTAGGCATATTTACGGAATGTGGGAAAATTCCTAGCCAATTTCTCAAGCACGGAAGGCTGTTTGATCTTTACAGAACTTTGATAGCGAATTTCGTTTCGAATGTTAGGAATAGTTTATCTCTAGCTGAATTAGTATGCGAAGAATTCGTCGACAGGGGTCAAAGATTATTGAAAGAAATAGCATATCATCACAACCATCTATTTTAATTTCTTCCTTTTCTCGCAAAAACAATGATCCAGAACACTTACAAATGTCGCAGGAAAATCAGGCGTCTTACGCTGAACTGAACTAACCCTACATTCTAAATTCCTTTCCTCAGTATAGCAGCCCTTTTATTTTCAAATTTCTTTTACTTTATTTTAGTGTTAAGATTAGGCACTTGATCTTAAGATCTTGACGTTAATACTGGAAATTTAGTAAATACGTAGCCCAGAGTTTACGATTTAAATTTTTAAACCTACCACGGTATATGTAGCCATTTATCACTGTGTAATAAGAAGTGTTTATATTGATGGGAAACGTTAAATTGAAATTAAGTTTAAAAAGTAATTAGAAATACTTGTAAAAAAAATAAGTAGGATTCTTATTTTTAACAAACCAGATTTACGTTAGTTTATGTTTATCTTACGTGAGGTAAGATTGGGGATATAATGGTACAACTAGAAGTCCTCAAAACATGAAAAAAACAAAAAAAAAAAAAAACGAAAATTTTATTAATATTAATTTAGTTAAACTGAAGTATCCCTGCAACTAATTAAAATAAGGCCAAATGAGGTATCATGAATCGAGGCAAAAACACTACCTTCTAATACACTAGCAGACCCAATAAAAGTGACTCTCCACTTCATAATATTGTTCCTATTACACTTTAAACTTAACGTTTATGTGACAAATAACGAAAAATCCTTCTAGATTTTAAGCAAGTTTTTCAGGTTGATTTAGGACAAAAGAATGTACATATATGATGTAAACCCTTGGATTATATGTGTTCCTCAAATGAACTCAACACAAAACAATAACATTATTTTCCCCACCACAAATATCACACTTTGCGAGTTAAGATTGGACCAGAGAACCCACGCACCAGAGGTGTACTCGCTACTCGTGAGCTACCGCAGTCCTACGCAAAACATGAGACTACTATTTACATAAAGAAATACGAGCTTGATTATGTAGTGCTGCTCCGCATTTTAATGTACAATCATTGAAGATACAGAAATCTATGTAGTACTAACTAACTAGCGTAAGCTGATATGTACTTTTTGCACGAGTAACTTTTTGTGAATATTCGTCCGCTGAAATATAAATCTGTATGTTGTTGATGAGCTAATACCACAAACAATATAGAATACAGCAGGGTGTCATTTAGAAAAATCAGCAGCCTAGCAATACTTCTTTAAAAAGAACTAAAAGATGTTCTCAATCTGCACTAAAATAGCCGTACTGATTTTCTTCTCCTCCAATGACTGATAGTTCTCTCGAAAAGTCAGGACACAGTATGTTGTTCTCCCTTGTTTTTGTGTTAAGTGCACATCATAAACAAGATGCAGGCAGCTACAACTCTAATTTAGATGAAAAAGAAACCTTTGAGTTTTACATCCCACAGTTATGCCAATAACACTAAAGAAGACGGTGATGATGAGTAATGAATGACATGGTGGAATGAAGAAAGTGGGAGGAAACTGGAGAACCCCGAGAAAACACACGCACACGGTGTTTGTCCACCACAAAATTCACTTGGCGTGATCTCGGATCGAACCCGGGACCCCAAGCACCAGAGATAAACGCTCCACCACTGGGCCACCGCGGCCCTAAATCTAATTTACAAATCGGTCTCATTTCAGATGAACCAATTACATTGAACTTAGATTTTGAATACTGCAACATACTTTCTCGACTGGCACAGATGTAGATTATGGATCCACAGATGAATATATATGCCTCTTTCTTTCCTTGTGAAATCAACTTCTAGAATCTTTCAACATTGTACGTACTGGAGGAACTGCATTCCTCAGTGAAGAATTACTTTTTAAGAGAGCTTAAGAGTTATGTGTATGAGTGCTAAAAAATACCATACAATCCACGAAAGCGAACTGACCTGTGATGGCTCGTCTCTGAAACAAATGTATATAACCAAGCCAGGGGAAGGCAAAGCTGGTGGACCTGTGCAGTAGTGTGTTCACAGAGAGAACGCGCGTCAGCAAATGTGGGTACCCACGAAAGAAAAAGTCGTCATATTTTTTTTTGAAGTATTTAAAAAATCACTGCCTTATGTAAGGTGAAATTAAGAAGTTACCTTGTAATGGATATTACCTTTCAACATTATTTCCTTAGGCATGTGTGTCGTTAAAAATATATATTTTCGTTTTCTTAGATAATTGCGTGTGAAAGTGGAAAGGTACTCACACTTAATTAATTCATATAACCATACAATCCGTCAGCGCTCATTCAACCATGTTTAAGTTAGTTTGACCTTAAACACGTTTAAGTACACGCTCATCTGAACTTCGTTCGAGTACACGGCCGTTCTAAGTAGTTATTTTAAACTCACTTCACTTATGATTTCAACACAATACACAGCTGTATATAAGACTTCGGAGCCCTAATACTGGCTACAATAGTGACTTCCTTTAGTTTGCGTTTTGGTACAGTACTAAACTTCTTGTGAAATCATAATAAAAATGTCTGTGTTAACCTTATAAACACGTAAAAACTCTATTTGTGTCGCGAGTAGAAGTTAGTTTTTTCAATTACAATTTCTTGATTCAATAAATCATTGTCTCCATTCTTATTGTAATATTACATATACTAATAATAGTGTAGATTTACTATACAAAAGCCGTATGGCTCAGCAATTTTAGCAGAAATACCTGAAATTGATATTTCATGCTGCTGCTGAGAAACCTTTACTCACCGACCACATGAAGAAACAACGTTTTACTTTCGGAAAGAAATATACACACTGAACACCAGCACATTGGAGGAAAGTAACGTTTCCTGACGAAAGGACACTCTAGTTGTTTCGAATTGGTGCTGTTTAGGTTCGACGCTCATCATCTTAAGGTCGATACGACCTAAAGTATGCGATTCCGACCATTAGGCGCTCCCAATCTGTAATAGCATGGATGTATTTACAGGTGGAGGGATTATAGAAGGTTTACCACAAAATGTGACAATGACTGCAGACAGATATATTACATTCTTCAGGACCATTTAGGGGAATGCTCCACATCCACAAATGTGACTTTATCATGCATGATACGCTCCTTATCTTAAAGCAAAAAAAAAAAAAAAAAAAAATCTTCAGGAACAACATATCAAGATCTTAGAAAGGCCTGGAAATAGCTCAGATCTAAGTCCAATCGATAACTGAGGCACCCCGTCGAACAACGATATATGTTAGATTTTAGTGACTTCGAGAAAAATTTGAAGCTTATTTCAGGAGTACAATGGCAAGAATAAAACCAGCAGCTAGAATAATAGAAGGAAAAAAACGTAAAATAAACGTCCTTGCATGAAATAACGGCAAGTTTTTCTCGAAAGCATTAGAATGTAACACATATAATTCTTCGTCAGGGTGCTTCAAGTGTTGGCACCATACGAGGGGCAGAAGATGCTTCAGAATCTACAGACTCACCAAACAATTGAAGAAAATATGGTGTATAGCCATGGATTTTAATTACTTCCGAAGTATTTGCGATTCCATACTCAAGAATATTCTAAACATCCTCAAAAGTAAAGATAACACGACTCCGTACTAATGTATGCATTTTGTTGTATACGATACCTTAATAGTCACTTTCATATGAATTTCCTGTATTTATTATGCTTTCGTTACGAGATTCGAGGTGCTTTTTGTGGCAGGTGTAATTGTTAATTTTCTATAATGTATTCTTTATTTGAAAAAATGTTCTGTTTGTTACAGACTTATTTATTCCTAGTTTCTATATAGAAAAGAAGGAATTTGTGCCGTATCGGTTTGAAAACTGAAAAAAAAAGCACCTAATGTTTTGCATTCGGTTATACTTTGCTGGATTATATTACGTTACATTAGGTATCCAGTATTACTTTAATAAAGATCCATAGCATAAGTAATAGTAGTAGCAGGAGCAGGAGTAAGAGTAGTAATAGCAGTAGTAGGAACGGATTAGAATCCCGTCAGTGGTTGGTTGGGCTCTGTTCTCGACATGAAACCGGCAAATGAAAGACTTGTCAGATTTTCTCTGCACATTTTCCAACTTATAGTAAAGCAAGTACACCTCTCCGCGAAATAGTCCATGCGCCTCCACATACAGTGCCACCAACATTAAAAACAATCAACAAATACAACCACTTTCTTAACTTTTACTATTCCCCTTACATGCCTTGTTCTCTTTCTTCCTCACAAACTTAAATAAATTCTTCAATTGACCCGGTATGTTTCCTAAATTGGTCCGGCGATACGGCACTTAACCCTAAAAGAGTCGCGATAGCAAAACATGTAATACATAGTAACCTTGCTTTTAGCACCCACGCTCGCCACGATATGTTTTGTTAACCCTTTTCTTGGCAAGGAGACTTGTGTTGCTGAGAAAAAATACTGGATGCGACTTCCGTGCCATTATAAAATAATAGATGATTGGACATTTTAGTTACTTACTTTATTTACACAAAGCTGTGATGTAATGTATCATCATCATGATACATTGCCAAAATAGGTAGTCAAAGAACGAAAAATGTTCAAAAAAATTATGAATCCCAAAGAATACATTGTCAACGAAAGGGTTAAGATAGCAGTCGTGCTTTCCAGTGGCCACCTAGCACGGCGTGGTTGGTGTCTTTGCAGACCTCTTAAAGTGAATTTGGAGCAGAGAATGCAACTACACACCTTACGTGATTCCTGAAGGTACAGAAAGTAAATGCAGAGAGAAAGAACTATGTCTTTCATGCATTTGTGTAGAGATCCGTAGAGTAAAACTGCACGATAATAACTTAAAATTATGACGATATATGGATTTTTAATAGAAATAATTTATGTATGTGTAACAAACTTAGGATACAGCCTACACACTCTAAATATGTCGAAAACTATACGAACGCGAAATGTATCTAAAAATAACCACCACTATAGAAAATATTATTGATACAATATGAACGTATATCGAAAATGAAGAAATTAACATAGTGTAGGCGAAGTCACATCGATCTATACATGTGCACTTACTCGTAAAACTAGAAAGAATTCCAATAGTTCTAGTTCTTAACTAAATATTAACTCTAAACTAAAAATCACTATAGAATATGCAGCTGCCTTAGTAGGTCAGTCCGTTCCGTTATGACCAGTGTGACCACCCAGCAAAAATATTTCGTACTAACCTATGCAGAAAAAAGTACTAGATCTTGGGGGAAAAGTACAAAACTTTTATCTGTTCCCATTTCATCCTCTTTATGACATTTTATGATATTAATATCTTATTAGAAGGTTTCCGGCAGCTCTCCCTCTCCTGTGGGTGGGGTAGTAAACCCCTCTTTCCTGAAAGAACCCCAAACTTTAAATTTTTTACAATCAAAATTCGATACAAACCGTGCAAACCACTTACACCCTCCTAGTGATGGGTAAATTCCCGGGAAGATATTTTTCAGGAATATTCCCACGGAATATTCCCGGGAAGATTCCCGAAATGGGAATTTATTTGGGAATTTATGTACACCAGAAAGAAAATTGCATTCTATTACTATTTTATGATTTCAAAGTTGAATTAATTTTTATATCACAGCATACTATTACTGTTGCCCACAGAGGATTCTTTAAAATCTATATGTTCTGAACGGTACTATGTTACTTTATTAACACTTTATTATATTTAGAGAGTACGGATAAATGTATATTTATTTACAATATGTTCTATCAATTAAATATGTGTGGAAAAATTATATAGTAACAGTTTAAATTTATATGTAAGAGGATTTGCTCAACTTGACTCTATTACTGATATTATAAACACATTAAATTTATAAATGTTATAAACCATTTAGATTGGGTAAATGCTAGAAGATACATGTCTGACCAATTTGTCAGCATTTGCGCATACATATTTATGTTCACAAAATTTGCAAGATACATATTTATCTTTATATTTTAGCACGTAACATTGCGATACACGACCTTTCATTCTACGTATTTCTCGAAACTCGATACGTTAATTCACATCTAAAAGAAGTCTGAGTACCTATTCAGAAATTCGACTCAGAGAGAGGAGACGGACCGACGTCTATTACTAATGATGGTTCAGGGTTTAATAATAGTACTTCATCTCTGTTTCTACATAATTCTAAATTACTTTACAAAATGGTTCCTATTCATCATTTGTAAATTAGTACTTTGCTAATTTTGGCTGTTCTTTAGCATTGGGGACAGGATTTTGCACCTACATTTTTGCGATGTTCTATTCCAATGGGGTTGTTTTGCGGTTTCGTACGTTAAATTACGTTACCAACATTAAATTCAGACAGCATTGCAGAGCGAGCGTTACGAATGAAGGCGAGTTAGAGCCCTGCATGGCACGTTGTTTTCTATCTTCGTTACCAACAATTCACTTTCTTTTCTGACATAAATCACTTCCACTTACCTTTCCGTTTTGTATAAATCCCCTACTCCCTTAATAAAATATGTTCGATACTTTCTTGACTACTTGAACATCACTATAAACTCATTTCTTCCGTAAATCATCCTACTTTTTGGTAGTTTTGGCCTCCAATACTAAACAATTACCCTACTTTTTAGTGCAAATGGAAATGGAACTTAAAAAATGATATTATTAGTTATATAAAGTGCCGTCAAATAATTTTAAATTTTTTAACCTCCAAATTCTTTAACACCAAAAGTAAATCATAATATTTTAAAATAAAGTAGTTAGTCATATGGTTCTTATAATTTGGAAGATAAAGTAAGAAATGAAAAAAAAAATCCTTCCCGGGAATTTATAATCCAGGGTAAAAACCCGGGAATATTCCCATTTTTTAAATTCCTTCCCACCGGGAATATTCCCACTGCCCATCACTGCACCCTCCCAATTTAGACTTAACACCTCCAAACTTAAAATGCTAGAACCCACTGTGAAACCACTAAAGTAACACAAGTATGACAAATATAGAGGATATCGGGAGAAAACAAGAAATATCAAAAAATGGGCTTTTTGAGAAAATCGGATTTTAATATCAAATAGCCTACTGTTTAAACGGATCAACCAACATGTAATATTGTTTACTGTAGTCATTTATTAGTTTAAGAAGGCGATCGGAAAGCACGTATCTCTCATTTCCGCTTTTGTAAATACCACTGTTGACAAAAGTAACGCAGAAAAGGTTAACAGGAAGAGTGAAATTTTCTTACATTGTCAAATTTTCATGAGATTCCTTTTTTTTTTTACCAAATGTATTTATGAGAAAAGATGAGGAAAAGAAAAGTACTGCGATTTTTAGAGATAAAAGGGAAAAAATTTGAGAAGAGAAATCGGCGCCGTGAATAGAATAGAATCTATGTCGAAAGGTCCCGAACCATAAGTTGCATACAATTGAGAGTAGAACTGGGAACGATAGAGAGAGTAGAGAGGACATGAAAAAATTAAATGATTGCCTGTACCAAGGTCAACTCCACAGTCACAGCGGGGAGAGGGACGTTGATGGAGGCGATAGATGCGAACGGGAGTAGGTGCGACATGAAGACGGAGTTGGAGTAAGATACGAATTTGAAAGGTGGAGAGGTAGGTGGAAAGAAACCAAGGAGGGGACGTTAGACGGGAAGGGTGATGCCAGTACCAATTAGCTATAGGACTTTGAGAGTTATAATGTTTCCAACGCTGTAGATGACGAGAGAGGGAATGGGAGCGGAAAGAGGAGGGGGTGAGTCTGACAGAAATCTTGTGACCAAGCAAACTGCCAATACCTGCAGGGCGGTCTGCTGATTCATTGCCCACGACACCCACGTGACTTTTCACTGATAACAAGAAAGTAGAAAAGCCATAAGTGTTACGTAGAGCTACCAACGATTTGATCTCTAAAATAATACGGTCAATTTTAGAAGTCGAAGGGTATGGTTGTAATGTGGAGAGAAGGGATTTGAAATCAGTAACAAGACGTACTATAGCATAAGAACGGTGAATAGAGTGACGGAAGGCAGCAGCTACAGAGTAAGCTTCTGCTTGAAAGATAGTAGTAGAAGAGGGCAACTTGAAACTAAAATGTTGATTGAGAAGAGAATCGTAGAAACCCGAACCGACATAGTCACGTGATTTGGAGCCATCTGTATATAAACAGCGGGTGTTGGAGGGGAAGTGAGAAAGCCAGGAATGGAAAAGAGAAACATAAATGCTGGGATATTGGACACCAATCGAAGAGGGGGTAAGGCGGAAGTTCGATATTGAGATCCAAGGGTGAAAGAAAATAATCATACAAATAAGGCAAAAGAGTCCGAGATTGAAAAAGTAGGCTAAGGATAGGGAAAAGAGCGGTATAACTGTAATAAATAAAGGGAAGGGAGGAATGGTAGGGACGATGATGAGATGATGTATGTACGTATGATAATAATTGGAGTTTGAGGAGGAAAACAGTGGAGGTACTGGGGAAGCGGGAAAGACAGAAGGTATCACTGAGGAATTTAAGATATAGTGTTAGAGGAGGAACACGTGCTTCCGTAAATAGAGCTGTGGCGGCAGTAGCGGGAGGGAGGAAAAGGGAACAACAAAGGGTGGGATATTGAAGGGATTGGAAGGTTTTAATACGTTTGACAGGTTTCGGGCAAAGGAGGAATATGCCATAGGTAATCATACGAAGGTAAACTTGACGGAATAGAGTAAGAAGGTGACGAATGTAAAAACTCCAACGGGGGTTACCCCTTTCCGGATTCCGGCTTTTTGGACTATTTTTTAGACTCAGTATCGTCACTATTTATCCTAGGATCATGGTTCGTACCTCATTCTCTTCAGAATAAAGATTGCTTTCAAATGGAACCACTTGAGTGTTCATACCATATAGCAGAAGCGGGAAAAATGATGTCAAAGGGAAAATTTCGGAGGGAAAAATTTCTTTCTCGCACTTTGCCCCCCTGGAACGTCCCTGTTTGAACGTAGCCATCTAAAATCTCTGATAAATGGTACTTGGTATACTGAATGTTTGTGCCAAATTTCAAGTTTCTATCTTGAATACTAAGGGCGGGAGAAATTTTATCAAGAATTCCCACAATGCCCCGATTACCACAAAACACTATGATCTCAGGGAAAAAATTTCCTGAGACATTCCTAATTACCCTAGGGTCATGTTTCGCCCGTCGTTCTCTTCAGAATAGAACTGCCTTTCAGGCTGTCCCATTCACATGTCCCCATCATGTATCTAAGGCGGGAAATTAGCGAAAAGGATTTTTTTGGTCTAAATTTCCATTTTTTCAAATTTAGCCCTCCTTGACCCCCCTGTTTTAACGCAGAAATCTGAAAAAAAAACTGTTGAATACTACTCGAAGGACTGAATGTTTGTGCCCAATTTCAATTTTCTACGTGCAAAAATAAGCCTGCCATTAAATATATATATATATATACCAACAGTGCCCTATATTACCCTAGACAGAAGTATATTTTGATAAAAATTCACTGAGACGTCCCTAATTACTCTATAATAATAATTCAACCGTCATTCTCTTTAGAATGGAACTGCCTTTCAGACGGTATGACTCACGTGTCTCCATCATGTATGTGAGGCGGGAAAAATCCTGAAAAACGGGATTTTTGGTCTAAAAATTCCTTTTTTCGACTTTTTTCCTCTCTGGACCCCCCTGTTTTAATGCAGAGATCTGAAAAAATGTGATAAATACTACTAGGTGGGCTGAATGTTTATGCACAATTTTAATCTTCTAGGTGCAAAAGTAAGCCCGCCAAAAAATATACCGTCCATGTCCCATTTTTCCCTATATAGAAGTATATTTTTTGACAATTCCCTGGGACATCTCTAATTACCCTTGGATAATGATTCGACCGTCATTCTCTTCAGAACGGAAATGCCTTTCAGACGATATGACTCACGTGTTTCCATCATGTATGTGAGGAGGGAAAATCCTGAAAAACGAGATTTTTTGGTATAATAATCCCTTTTTTCGAGTTTTTTCCTCTCTGGACCCCCTGTTTTAATGCAGAGATCTGAAAAAATCTGACAGGAAAAAATCTGTCTGGACGCAGGAAGGTCTGAAACCATACGTAGTGTCTTCTACAATGCCTCTGGATTTGAAAAACAAAAAAACCCCGACGAAAAACACAAATAGAAGAGAAATACCGCAATGTACCATGAAAAACGCGTATGGTACAAATTATATCATAGAATCCCCAAAGGGTTACTGATTATTCGGAGAAGATGAATATAACGGTCAGTTTCAGTTTGTAGGTATCGAAGGTGAGGAGTCCAACGCAAAGAGGAATCCAAGTACATGCCCAAATATTTAACAGATGTAACCTGAGGTTTTGAAACTCTACGGATGACTAAGTGGAGAGGGGTAGTAGAACGTATCCGGGTAAACTCCACAAGGTGTGTTTTAGTATAGTTAACTGAAAAATTATATTTATCACACCAATGGGCGAAGAATGTGATAGCCGTAGTAAGGAAGTTTGAAACTAGTGAAGGAGAAGAGGCTGGGATATAAACGACAATATCATCTGCAAAGCACAAAACACGAACAGTAGTACCAAGATGACGGATTTGACGAGCGATATATAAATTGAATAAAAGGATTGCTAAAACAGAACATTGAGGAAGGCCTTGAGAAGTAAGTCTAGAGGAAGTATACTGGTGACCAATGCGGATGTAAACAGTACGATTAATGAGTAAATTATATATGACACGAATAAATTTAGGAAGAAGATCTAGTTGCCAGAGTTCGTATAAAAGATAAAAAGAAACAGTATCATACGCTCGTTCAAGATCTAAAAATACTGCGAACAGAGATTTACGTTGAGTGAAGGCCAACCAAACATCAGAAACCAAAGTAGTGAGACAGTCATAAGTACATCGCCCCACACGAAATCCAAACTGATATTGGGACAGAAGATTATGATGTTCCACAAACCATTGTATTCGATTTTTGAGAAGATGCTCAAAGACTTTTAAAAAACAAGAAGAAAGAGCTATAGGACGGTAATGATTAGCTACCCCAGGGGTTTTATTTGGTTTTAAGATAGGAAGAACTACATATTCCTTCTAGAGGAGAGGAGTATGTTCAGTGGTCCAGACGGTATTGTAGAGATGTAAAAGCTCGGATAGAAGGGGAGGAGGCAGATGTTGAAGGTGACTAAACTAGACGCCGTCTTTACCAGGAGCGGTGGATTTAGGTTTTAAAAGAGCTATGGTTAATTCAAGTAGGGAAAATGGCGAATCCAGAGCCGTAACAGTAGGATCTTGAAAGAAAGGAGAAAACCAAATGGGAGGTAACATAATCGTAGCCGGGGCTAATTGGGCATGATATTGGGAAACCCATGAGGAACAAATATGTATCACAGATGTAATTGAACGAACCGGACGAGTAAGGGAGCGGTAAAAGGACCAAACTTTAGAAGGTTTAGTACCGGAAGTAAGAGGAAGAGAGATGAGGAGATACATACATATTGATGAAGGTAACAGAGCCAACTCAAACAGCCTAACAATGTATGTCGGAGTGTTAAAAGGGGGTAGGGAAGGAGAAAATACGGAAGCGATTTACGGATTCCGATGGAACTACCATCGTAGCCATCAGTACGAAGTTCATGAAGCCAATTATATTTAGAAAGGAGACGGGAGAAGGATTTTTAAGCCACGTTTCTGTAGGAATACAATATCAGGGTGAAAGTAGGTACAGAGTTTTTGGAGAGCATAAATCTTGTGAGTGCAACTACGCAAGTTAGATTGGAGTATGGAAGGAAGGAATAGCGTTAAGAGTTGCAAATGGAAGTGAAGGTAGGGATTTCAGGACTTGTAAACAGGTACTCAATTCGTGGGAGGTAAACTGTGTAGGGCGTGTTTCCAGAACTTGAAGGATAGTCTTAAGAGCACTGGAGAAATGAGGTTGAATACCACTCAGTTTAGTAAGAGAAGAGGAAGAGAAAGAGGGTACTCGAAATGAAATGAAATGAAATCTTTGAGTTTTACGTCCCATGGTTATGCCGGTTAGGCTAAAGGAGACGGTGATGATGAGTAATGAATGAAATGGTGGAGTGAAGAAAGTGAGAGGAAACGGGAGAACCCCGAGAAAGCCCACGCACACGGTGTTTGTCGACCACAAACTTCACTTGGCGGGAGCTGGGATCGAACCCGGGACCCCAAGCACCAGAGGTGAACGCTCTACCACTGAGCCACCGCGGCCCCCAATACTCGAAAAAGTGAATGTAAAGTAAAATCTGATTTAAGAGAATTGTGCGTGGACGACGGAGGCCGTGAAAGAGGTTGAACCCGATTCTTAGAAGGGTCAGGAGGGACATGAGCAAAAGATCGTTTCTTTCGGGGGGTGTCAGAAGTAGAACCAACAGTAAAAACGGGAGGAGGAAGTTTTGCAGAGTCTGCAAAGAATAATGGGCGGCGAGAAGGAGGGGGAGGAGAAGTAGAGGAATGCGTAGGGAAATGAGGCGAATGAACAGAAGAGGGTGTAGTATTATGCACGCGGCGTTTGGCTTCTTAGAAAGATAGGTTTTCCAGGGCAATAAGGTGATTGATTTGGGTTTGGAAGGTCCGTTCGGGACAGGTACGAGATGTGGCTACATGAGCACCAGAACAATGGAAACAGTGAGGTTGTTCTTTACAGACAGATGAAGTATGCCCTTCTAAGCCACAAGTGGCACAATGCCTGTGCCCTTTACAATTTTGAGAATAATGACCAAAACAGGAGCATTTATAACATTGTTTCAGTTGAGGTATATAAGTGGTCACTGGCAGGCGCATGTAAAAAAGGGTACAATAGTGGGCAGGAGATTTAAGGTATTTAAGGTTAAAACAACTGTACTAGTAGGTGTTTTCGAAAATGGAGAGGATGTAGATGGAGGTCGGGGAGGGAGCGCGGGGGATGGAGCCCCCTCGAGCGCTGCAGAGGAAGGGTGAGAACTCGGAAAAGGAGAAAAATTGGTACGAAATATGCGTCTCACATGCGTTATTTTAGCGGAACTTTTTATATGTGACAGAAGATCGGCTTCACTGAGAGACGGGTCCACATTACGGATAACACCTTTGCGAGAAACTTGATAGTTAGGCACATAGGCTTTCCAGTTATTTGCCTGTAATAACGGATTTGTAAGGAAGTGGTTCGCTGCAGAATCAGTACGAAAATAAACTTTCAGTAAGCTACGACCTACTTGTTTCAAATCTAATACATCTGCAACGCCATGTGTATGTAATAAACGACCCAATTTCATTGGATGTTGTCTACCAATACTGCCGGAATCCTTGACATGAACAATATAAGGGCCCAAATGATGAGCAGCATAAACATTATTAGGAACAGCAGGTGCAGAAGTTGAGTGATTATCTGTAGAATCGATCACCATAGCATTAGAAGAAGTAGAAGTAGTCGTCGTCAAAGTGGCCTGGGTAGGCACAGAACCGTCGGAAGTTGCCGCCATCAAGGCGGAAAACAAGAATATAGAGAATAGATAGGAACACTACACAAAAAACTGACAAGTGAACACAAGTCACAGATACAAAGAACACCAAAGTATAGAAATCACGAGGTCAAAAATTCAACACTCGCAGTATCACTATCACGATAGAGAAAATCTAACCGCACACGAACAAGCCCCAACAAGCACTCCTGTCAAAAATTATAAAGCTATATAAGTTATGATTTTGAAGGTTGTCCTGGTGTTGTAATTAGTGTTGCCAACACCCAACGAGAAAAAGTGGCTAAAATCAAAAGCTAAAAGTGGCCAGAAACGGCTTTAGAAAAAACTTAATAAACTTGAAATAAAGCTAAATAACGAATTGATTCCTAGAATAACATAAACGTAAAGCAATACTACCCTAACAGAAATAAATATCATCGTCCCCATCATCATCTTCAAGTTGAGGAGGAGCTTCTTCTGTTTATCGTGTCTCTACCGGAGTGTACGCTGCTTTAGTCCCTACTCTTTGCAAAATTGTGGTTCTAATTTCGTACGAAAAAGAGCACTTTTGCACACGATGCAAACCAAATCTCACCCTTAAGACTGAAGATAGTGTTTTTGTTTTCAAAACCTGTTTCTGAGTTTATTTTCCACAATATTCACTTGGCTGAAGACACGCTCAACTTCCGCGTTCGAATGTGGAAGTGTTAATGTTGAAAAAGCAAATGAAACTAATTCCGAAAATGGATTCTCCTATCCAGGATCTCTTTACTGATTTACTTCTAGCCAAAATTCTTCTTCCAAGATCTACTAACCCATTTTACGAAATTTATATTCCGCCACTGAGTTTCAATTTGGTCGATATAATGCTTAAATCCCAAAGCTACAGCTAAATTGATAATAGGTTGTTTCATTGCTTTTATAACCTCATTGACACTGACAAGTGACATTTTCTGAAGACTTTCTATGTTGTCAGGCATTTTTGAAATTTATCGTTAACATTAATTAATATAAATCACATTAAAATCCACAGCACTAACACCACACCGTACGATAACCATTTTTATAAAAATAATAATAGCTCGCTAACCACGTTTTATTTCACTTCCGAACTTCTACGCACAAAAACTTCAACCTAACTGAACAAACATCCAGGTTCTTCCTGCGTAAAAGTGAAGAACGGAGGCCGGGATATTCCCTGTATTCGTTCTGGAAGTCCGGGGATTTCTTGGAGTCCAGGACGATGTGTTAAGTGGATGTCAGCACTATTGCCAACCGGCGCCTTCAGAAAACAGCAGACTGATGCATAGAATCTAGAAAAAGTGGCTAATATCAGAAAATGGCTAGAAATGGCTAAAAACAAAAATCATATGGCTAGAAATGCCACTAGTGGCTTTTTCGAAAATTTGTGGCTAGCCAAGTTCTCAAAATGGCCAGATGTAACCACAAAGTGGCTAAGTTGGCAACCCTGTTCTGTTGAAGGTGTCAGGTGGATGTATGGACGGTTCTCTGGTAGCGAGAGTAAGGCATGAGCGAGACATAAGTAGATCACAAAGATTTCAATCGATATTCATGAATGTTTTCGCTAAGAACTTCATCATTTTTTTTGTAGGAAGGCATTGGTTTTCTGTGCTTTTTTGTTTCTATAAGTGTGGGAAAGCAAACTGGTGAGAAAAATATCACAGGTGAAGGTCTAATAGATATTTCATAAATTGGGCAAGTGTGTCATCCTTCTCCTTCTAAAAACTTCAACTGACAGTAAATTTTTCCTCTGTTTTGAACAAGAGCTATCGGCAATTTACAAAAGGAACAGCAAAACTTGAATAGATATAAAATGGGAAACAGAGTTTCTTTAAGATAAAATGTTCCGGGAGGGCACATGTAGTGTTCGGAGGGGCACATAATTTGCACACGGTACTAATCTATTTATTATTGTTTTAGAGACGTATCATTTTGTCTCTTCCAGAAGTACTCTCAGAGCTCCGGAGGACATGCCTTCTGAAAACCATGCCTGGAAGGAATATAGTACAAAATCCCCCTAGACATAATCACCCTCCGGACATAATCTCCACTGGTCATAATCCCCTGGACATAGTCCCCCTTGACTTAACATAATTCCTCTTATTAGATTAAAAATAAATCTTACTTGGACGAAAATTGCGCATAGTGCAAATCCCTTAATTGCAAGAAATGGTTTTACATAATTTATTATATAAGAAAATGACAATCAAAAATATAAAAATCAACAACGTTATTTCGCTTACCATAAAAGTCGAAGACAGAACTAACTTTCTTTTAGTTGAGTTATGTCAGGTATCCTGATATCCTGATAACCCACCATTAACCCGTTTTTTGCGGTGTTCCAATATACGAACAATTTTAATTGTACGCAAATAACTTCTGAGCTGGCTACATTATATCGTGATTAATTGAGAACGCGCCAACTGCATTTACAAGGGATGGAACGAATTGTTTCCTGCTCTGTTAGCTTTTGCGCTATATATTCTTATATGCGCTATGAAGGAAAGAAAGTAAGAAATTATATTTTATTTTTATAATTTTGTCGGTTCGTTGCCTCAGACACCTTGATTAATAGTTGTTTCAAGTCATATTAAAGAGTTATAAAGAAAGTAATAATTATAACCCGCATACTGTAATCTAAAGTAGAATATTCCAATAATGGAACACCAGGAACTAATGGGCCCATTATTTACATTGTTGTAAAATTTCATTTCTGTATCACAGCTTGGAATGTATATTACTTCTTAGTAGATAGCGGACCTCACTTCTGGGCCAAAACTCCAAGCCCTACTCATTTCGTATATATTTTTAACCAACACAGAAGGATCCAAGAAACTAATACTAAGTTGCATAGCCCAAAGTGAGATATGCATAGGCTTTTATCACATTTAAAATGATAAAAACTTACTTCTCTTCTATCTTATAATGCAACCATAACAACATATGTATTCCATTTTTTGACAGAGCTCTCTTAATCCTACACAAAATATATTTATTGTGTCTTATTCTCCAGTTTATAAGCTTTCATTTGACACTTGAATCATGAAAATCTGTTAATAATTAGCTTTAAAAACGCAATGAGAAGGAATACATACAACTCCGGAACAGGTGATCTGTCACTGATTCATTTTGAACGATTCCAGTACTAACATTGGAACACTACAACACGAGATCATAAGAAATAGGTTAAATAAATATGTTTAAAAAATCAGTTTATTTCAGCAAAACTGCCGTCGCAGAAATCCTAGGATCCATCTGAGAGGTCAGCGCTGATGTTGTTGTTGTTTCCCCCCAGATAGATCCTAGGATTTTTTGTTCAATTTCTATGTGCCTTTCTTCTTTCTTTCCTTCCTTTCTTTGAGGTCTGTAAGCGAACTTATGGCTTTCCACCCAGCCTCGGTATAGCTACCTATCTGAATACGAGTCACAACATTCACCTACACAGCTCACAATCTTATTGTATCCATCCCGTCCCATCCCTGGCGCCAGGTTTCCCTCCCTTCCCTTTTATTTTTGCTGTTCCAAGTAACAGAGACGCCCAGCCATATCCCACACATGAGTCAGAGGTGAGGACACTGTAGCCATCTGTGATGAAAGACAGCCGTATAGCTCAGTTCACTTTACAGTTCGTTGAGAAATTACAAACTTATACCCCGGCCGTAGATATAAATTCTCAAGTCCTAGGCAAGGATTTGAACCTACATTCTCAGTATCAAATCACAAGCTTTATGGAACCGCGCTCTAACCAACAGAGCTACTGGCTAACGCTGTATATAGGAGAGAAAATCGGTCCTTATATATGAACAAATACTTGTACAAGCAACGCCATCTATTAGCAAAGTGATAAACTACATGATATGCAACGCTATCTACTGAGTAAGTGAGTAACTGCTTGAATATGTCCACCTAACCGGCAAAATTAACTAAAACACCAATGTTCAAAAAAAGAAAAAAATGTCAGTGTTGCCAACCCACTTACAAAATATTATAGTGTTTACCCAAAATATTTTTAAGAGGATAGTTTTACCCCTCGATAGTGACAATGCGCTAACTCAACAAATAAAAAAGTTGGCAAATTTCAGAAAAAAAATTGAGTTGGCACACTGCAAAAAATAAAAATTCAGATATTTGAAAAATAAAAAATACTGGCATAATCCACATAAAATTCTAAGACTTTTTTAAAGAATAACATTTTCCCGAAAACTCCAAAATAAACCCGCAAAAAATCCCGAAATTTTGAATTTGTTATATCTCCGTTGTTTATTAACCGATTTTCAAAACTCAAACGGCAATTAATAGAGAAATAAATTTACTATCTATCGAATGTCTCGTAGGCTGCATAACTCTAAGGATATAATTACGAAAAACTCAAATAACTTTCTTATTTATATATGGATCTTTAAATTTCAAATGACATTCAAAAGTACTATCTTTCGTTATGCGTTGTGAATATCTAAATCACAGTTTTTATAATTTTATAACCATAAAAAACACATACACTTTTACACTTAGGACATACTAAAAATTACAAGTTTGGATATTGATAATGGAATCCTCTGCTAACTTCATTCTCTACAGGAAATAATGATTTCTTAAACTCTGTCCAATGATCATAATTCAAACTGAATAGACACCGGTTTATATCAAAAACAACTTGAACTTCTGTTTGCACATTTTTCACAATTACATTGAAATTATTAGTAAGTAAAAATTTCTTTTGAGGATCCATACTAACCACTCGATTTTTTTCTAAGATTATTTTGAAAACAATCATTTTTGTTATTTGTTGGACTCATTTTTGAAGAACAGTTGATGTACTTTGTAACCATTAGAAAGATCCTTCATTCCATCATATCTTATAAACAGTTTCTTAGTTTTCATATCTTTTAAAACTTGATCAGTATCTTCGTTATATCTCTGTGGTAATAAGGTTTTGTATTTCTCATTTAGATGCATTAATACCCTTTCACCAGTGTATTTTGTTTGTATCAATTTCCATGAGGTTATTTCGTATAAATTTCCTTCCTCCAGATCTTGCAATTTAACCAGCTTTAAAATGCTAATATTGTTTTTCTTATTTATTTGTGAGGCCATTTCTCATTTATTATATTAAACTTTTTTAAACAAAATTAATCATTTTTGTATTGATCTTATCTCGTTATATATATAGTTAATTCTATCAACAATGTCTTTTATATGTTCGTCTGTTAGTTCTCCATTCATTACTTTAATAACATTAAGCTCATCCTTAAAAAAAGCAATTTGAGTAACCATATTTTTATAATACTCTTTCTTTGAAGCTATATTAAATCGTGTTGATAGACCAGTGATAACTGCAGAAGCAGATGCAAATGCTGCTCTAATAATTGAATAGACTGTAACAGGAATAAATATATTGATAAACCCTGTTGAAGCAGAAAGTAGTATCGAAAATGCAATAAGAGTAACAAATACATTTTAATCTTCTAAATTTCCTCTTATTTTTTGCTAGTAAGTTTTGAAGTGTTAATATCGTATCCTCAATTAATGTAACTAAATTCTCTCGTGGAATGTTATCTGGAATATTCATTTTATTAAATAAGTTTTTATGGTAATTATCATAAAAACATTTTACAAACTAAAACATATAATCGCTTTTTAAATTCTCTCAATCATCTTTTCTTTCTGTACATCGTATTCAAAGTTCTTCTTACCAATCATAACCACATAACAAATAGTTTTATCAGGAACATCGCTTTCAAAATTAACAGTCAATTTCAAATTGGTTCTATCACTTACAGTTACTGATTTGTGCTTGCTTGTATTAATTACAAACATCGGTCTATTTTTTAAAAACTCTTTAGGCTAGTAATACATCTCAGTGTTTCTAATTGTAGCTCTCTTATATATCGTATACATTTCGTAAGCTTTCAAATACTTATGTTACGCAAAATCTAAGTTCAAAGATTCTAATGGAAAAGATTCGTTTCTAGAATTACGAAAATTGATATTCTGAACTTTACAATGATCAAAATAGGTTGAATCTCTTTCTTGATTATCATTTCTATCAGTTTGAAAAAAGGCAATCACAAAATTAGGCATATCAAATTCACTTGAGTTAAATTGTGTGGTTAAATCAAACTCTAAATATTTGCCACTAACTGATTTCTGTAAACATTGATATGTGTTGAAGGAAATAGGAATCTTACCTTCTTTTAACATATTAGATTTTAGCAAGGTAGCATAGTTAGGTTCATAATTAACAACAGGCATTCTTAACTCCATATTTGTAATCTTAACTTTACCTGGATGTGGTTGATCATTCTAATATGTTCCATCTTCCTTTTTTGTTTTCCAAATAGCAAATGCATTATCATCAGAACCACTTCTTTTAAATATATATTTTAATCCACCTTTCCACATATCATCTTTATAATCAGAACAAAAGCCTGGTAAAAGTCTTAATAGAAATACTATTTCTTCATCTGTTCTTCGCCATGTAATTCCTTCCCATCCACATTCATCATAATGATTTGCTTCTGGTTTTGAAATCATGCATGTGTTTATAGCTGTCGAAGTTAAACCGGGATAATCTATTATATCCAATATTTGTCCATGTTTACTAACTTGTATTTGAGAAAATAAATGTGGGAAGAAGTTATTAATAAGTCTGACAACATACCACATTTTGACCAGTAGTATATTCACCATTAGCATCTCTACCTCTAATTTCAAAAGTTAAATAAATATCAGCATAATAAGGATGAACAAACACATCTCCAACATCTATATCAAACTCAATAGATCTATCTGGTTTATTTAAATTTTCGATTGTTTTTTGATTAGGTTTAAAGGATTGTAATTCATATGACTATCTTATCCATTTATTATAAAGAAAAAATATTTGTAATCGTTTATGAATTAAACTCATAAAACAACTTAAATATAACTTCTCCAAATATCCTTATTCCTATTCACTTGAGTAATGATTTTTAGAAAACTATACTCATCTGTAAACATTTTAACACTATAATGCATAAATGCCCACAGATTACCTCGTTAAAATGTAGTATACGGCTGCTATTGTACTCTATATTATGACCAAGATATTTTACGAGTGTTTTTGGCGGATTACCTCCAAATGAATCAAACACATACTTTCTATTTCCTTCTTTCCAATAACAAATCCAATGCGTTCCTATATTATTAGACGTACCAAATTAATAATACCACACTCATTCTTCCTTGGTTGTTTAGGCAATTCATCACTCATGAATACACCTCTAAAGTTTCTTATCTTAAATTTTTTAACAAGTTGTATTAGGTCTAAATTACTTAAAGGGTTAATTTCTTTTTTTTTACTGTTTTGGATTTTACGTTTTTTTGAAAGCTTACCACCTTGTTTTTCTTTCATTGCCAAGTTATGTCTCTTTTGTTCTTCTAATTCCTCCTTATTCTTTTTTACATCATCTACAGTCTTAGCAATAGCAGCAGCACCTCCAGCAACAGAACCTAGAGCACCTATTATAGTTAAAATTGTTGGAAGAGTAAATATAGAACCTCCATAATGAATATTGTCTTTACTCTTCACTTCTTTTATTATTTTCTTAAGTTGCGGTATAGAAAGAGATAACTGCATATCTCTACCTTCTTCAATCTTCTTAGCTTTATCATTTAACTGTTGCTTGGATAAAATGTGATCAATATTTAATTGTTTAAGTTCCTCATTAGGAATCGTAAATGTAAAACCTCTTAACTGCATATTTATTATATAATTAAAAACTTTTTATGAAAAATTTCCATAAAAAGTACATATGAACCTAAATCTAAAAAATACTTATAAACCTAAATCTAAAAAATACTTATAAACCTAAACCAAACCTTACTTTTGTATTCATAGCTAATCCAGTTCCTAAAGCTGGTAACCGTTCTGTTATTACATTAGCATATTTAGCAAAAACTCTTTCCCAAGCTTTATTTTCTAATTCTTTATCAGCAACATGTCTAGAAGCTGTATCTTTATTATCCCTATAGTAAATATCATGTTCTTTACAAGCTTCGTCTAATAAATTTATACCTTTATCACCTCTTTCTAATCTTTCTTGTAGCTTAATCTCCGGACCACAGTACGAAAATCCTGGAATATGTAATTCAACTGGAAGTTTATCAAATCATTTAGTAGCCCTTTTCCATACTTTTCACTGTTCCAAAACTTTGGTGGTAACGTATTCAATATCTTTATTAAATAACCTATACCCTTTGGATCATTTGGAATAAATTGTGTGAGTTTAGAATTAATCATATCCACTATGTCTACTTTCTCATTGTAAAAGTTATCATTCCCAGCTTTTTCTTCTCCATCTATAACTATCAACCTATCAATTAACTTTCTCACATCATCCATCCATATATATTCTTTAGGTAATTCGTTGTATATTTTTATTCCTTCTCCTGACTTTGGTGTTTTCTTTTTCGGTGGTGTTAATCCTAATGTTGGTTTTATATATTCATCCCAAATGGGTTTAATGATTTCTAGATATTTTTACCTCTGTTAGACCTTTGTTTTCTTCTACTTGTATCGCTATCTTGAAATGCAACATTAGAGTCGATAACTATCTGTGTATATTTTTGTAAATCATCCTCGCCATAATTTGTCGGATTGCTTCTTGTCAACAGTTCCCATAAACCTTCTGTTCCTGTATAATGTCGATTGTTTATTATTAAGTCATCACCTTTTATTTTAACTTCTTTTTCTCCAATCATATTTATTATTTTTCCATCCTCATTATATGCTTGTATTCCGAAAACCTTATCATCTCTTGTTGTATAATATCTTGTAGCAACTTTACCAAATCGTGTTCCTTTTTCAATTGGCTCTATACCTTCTACTTTCTCTTTGTTTTCTCATATGCTTAATTTCTTTAGTCACAGGCGAATCATTCTCACCTATTGAACTATCATAACTTGTTCTTGAAGGTGTTTCAAATAAATCAGAATCTAATCTTGCACTTTTCTTTACAACTGGAACTAAATCTTGAATTAGATTTTTGTTTTCTTCTGTTACTTTTGCTATATTTTGTCCTAAGTCTTCAATCGCATCTATAACAGGCTGATCTTGTTCTTTATATTTCTCATATTTACCTCGATTAGTTCGTTTAATTTCCTTAAATCTTTTCACAAGTTCTTCTTTTAACTTTATATATTTCTTAGCTTCAGCAGCATCTAACTCACTCATTTATTATATAAAAAATTAAAAAAAACGTAACATAACGTGCACGTTCACCTACGTTCAATCACGTTCTCTATACTTTTAAAAAGTCTTTAATTTTATTTCTGTATTTTCCATTATTCGTTTTCCTATTCATATCTATTGTTAAGAAACCCCAACACCTATTGCAGAGCAATTGTAATTTTTCAAACGATATATCAGATCCAACAAATTCATCATATATATGTTTTAAATTTACATTGTCCTGTCTAAAAATACAAAGAAAATTTAAGTTATCTTTTATTAGCTGTTTTGGTACTTTAGAATATGTTTGTCCAAGATAGAAGCAGTTTAAACCTTTATGTCTACCTCTAGTAAAATATTCTCTAACGTGGTTTTGTTGTTCTAAAATGAAATCATCAAACACAACTACAGAATCC
Organism: Thermobia domestica; assembly: GCF_964235325.1. Lineage (NCBI taxonomy): Eukaryota > Metazoa > Arthropoda > Insecta > Zygentoma > Lepismatidae > Thermobia > Thermobia domestica. The sequence continues at coordinate 191,623,919 of NC_137467.1, read as the reverse complement.
TTCTCACACTCATCTAATGGAATAATCTCTTCGTTGTTTCCTTTTACTATTGCAATTGTCTTATTAGTATCTCGTTCTACATCTTGGAAAAGTTGTATTAGCCGTTGATATTTAGGTTGATGTAGACTTTTAGAATAGATATAAACATTTGAGTATTTAAGCCAATCTGGTGCTAGTAAAAATATCAATCATTAACGTCGTTTATCCACAACCACTAGGTCCTATAATTAAACATCTTATGTCATCAGGTAACAATATACCATTCTTCTTCTTTTTTACAGTTCGGTCTAATAACCTTACTTGAATATCCCATTTATTCATTTCAACTTTTATTATATAATAAATGAAAGTATTTAATTTAAACTGTTATTCATCTGAGCTAAGCATGTACTTGCATTATCTATTTGAAAACGATTTAGAAGTAGCTGTGGCAGGATTTTATACAACATACTTAACACCAAACATTAAGAGAAAAATAATAAATTAACATTTTGCAGTAACCTTCGTCCTAATCTTACAAAACAACTCATAGTTCAACCTGGACAATGTAGTTTAAAAGAGTTAGAAGAACACATTAAATCAATTCTTCCATACAAAGCCGATGCTTTTAAAAATCTTAAATTTACTGAGGACAGAGAGAAAAATAGAGTTAAAATATTTAGCGAACCGTGTGATATAACCTTAGATACCATTATTACTTTATTAGGTTTTAGTGATACAAACTTGGCTAAAAACATAGAACATGTTGGAGATAAGCCACCAAAGTTTCATCCATTCGATACTATAAATATTCACTGTGATTTAGCAGAAGGTATGATTTTAAAACATAATGATACAACACACAACGAAACAGACTTAATAGCAACGTTTAGAACAAATGCAGAGTTTAGAGAACCGATTATATATGAGCCTAAAGAGAAGATATTTTTCCCAATACACAACAACAAATTTAATAATATCAAAGTTTCAATTCGAGATGAGAATGGTGATTTGATTGATTTTGGTGGAGCTCGTATAACTGTTCTTCTCGCTGTTAAATAGATATAAATTTTGTATATAATAAATATGGATATCTTTGGTAATGTTTAAAGTAGAAAGAATGATACCATTAGTAAAGAGCTCAAAAACCTTAGTGATTTGGATAAAGTTTTCACAATAAATAACACAACATGGGTTGACTTTAAAAACAAAAGAGTTGTTAATGTAGTTGATAGTATTGACCAACAAGATGTAACTTTTCATCAGCTTGAATCAATAAATAGCCAATTAGAAAGTGATAGAAACAAATTCGAAGATGTATTAAAATCATTACAAGACACATATATAAAGATAGACGATATTAACACTTTTAGGAAAGAATATATGGAACAAATTAAAAAGACTAATCATAATGTAACTCTTTTGTTTAGGGCAAAGGTTCCTATATCAGAATTCAATCAATACAAAGCAGAAATATCATCGCAGTTAGAGAAAGTTGTTAGAAAGGACGATATAGATAAATTTGTTACTAAAGAAGATTTTCAAATATCAAACAGAGAAGCGAATATGTTCATTATGAAAAAAGAAACTATAAATCTATTATGTCAATTGAGAACTAGAAATGTTAAAGACCCAATTTTTAGGATATTTAATCTGTCGAATGGCTACAAGTTTCTCTATAGTGGGAAAATAATGTATATGGAATTAAGTTTAGATAAATACTATCTACATATATTTTTGAACGATACTTTAGTTGAAACTTTTCCTTTAGACGTTAAAAAGAGTGATGTAATTACGTTTCAAGCAGATAAAAATTCAGCTTTCGAAGAAGGACAATTATTAACTGTTATTATGTACATAGAAAGAGAACTTAAATGATTTTCTATACAATAAATATGATGTATTGTGTTAAGTGTAAGAAATCAACAGATACAAAGAAAGATACCATTAGGATAGAACGAACAAAGAATGGAAAAACTTTAAAGAAAGGTATTTGTTCTGTATGTGGTATTACAAAATCTCAATTCGTTAAAAGAAAGATTGACTAGAAGAAGGTAAAAATATTAGAGCAGACATTATACAAGAAATTCACAAACCTTCTAGAAAGAACTATCCTAGGCTAAGTGTTATTGTTAAAGGTATAGATGACTTATGGCAAGCTGATCTAGTGGAAATGGATAGTGGTATATTAAAAGGTGTCTCCAAGTTAAATAAAGGTTATAAGTATTTGCTAACGGCTATAGATGTATTTTCAAAATATGCATTTGCTGTTCCTGTTAAAGATAAGAGTGGTAAAAATGTTACAGAAGCGTTTGAACCAATATTAAAAATTAGAAAACCTAATAACTTTCAAACAGGTAAAGGCAAAGAGTTTTACAATAAAGAATTTAAAAAGTTGATGGAAGTAAATAAGATTAATCATTACTCAACCTATAGTGGTAAAAAAGCTTCTCTTGTTGAAAGATTTAATAGAACATTTAAACAGAACATGTGGAAAAGGTTTACAACACAAGGAAATTATAAATGGATAGAGCTATTACCAACACTAGTTAAAGAGTGTAATAATCAAATTCATAGAACAATTGGTTTAAAGCCTATAGAAGTTAACAAAAAGAATGAGCGAACAATATTGGATAAAGTGTATAAGAAAGAATTTAAGCGTGTTAAAACCAAATACAAATTAGGTGATTATGTTCGTATAAGTAAACCGAAAGGATTATTTGAGAAAGGATATACACCTAATTGGTCAACATAAGTATTCGTTATTAGCGAAGTTATTCCATCTAACCCACCTACCTATAGAATTAAAGATTTAAAAGAAGAGGATGTACAAGGTAGATTTTACGAACCAGAACTATTAAAGACGAAACACAAAGATGAATACTTGGTGGAGAAAGTGTTGAGAAAGAAAGGTAATAAAGTATATGTTAAATGGTTAGGATTTGATGATTCACATAATAGTTGGATAGATAAAAGTAATGTTGTAGTGTAAATATATAATGTCTTTAATGGTTAATATTACATAAAAGGTTAGTATGAATAGCGAATCATTCTACTTGTGTTTAAGCTAAGATGAATGATGATTGTTTTAGTTGTAAGGGAGTACCCAAACTCAATCAACCTTCTAAATAAAGTAAAAGGAAAGTATGATTGTCATGTGGATGGAGAAGAAGATGATGAGATATTTATAAAGGTAAGGGTAATATCTAATCTTATGTAAATATAACTTTTATGATTATTGATCATAAAAGCTTAACATTAATCTACACTAACCTAACTCTAGTCTTCTTCATAAAAAACTTGCTATCAATATCTAGTATAAACCGGGTTATCAAAATCATTATTGTCAATTGTTATTATTATGTATAACCGTTCTACACAAAGGACAAGTCTTATTATTTCCTAACCAGGTAACCATACACTCAACACAGAACACATGTTCGCAAGCTGTTTTACACAATTCAGTTTTTGTTTCTTTGCATATGGGACATTCTTCTGAGTTTTCTATTAAGCGTAATCCTGATGAAAGTAACATTAGTTTGTTTCTAAGGCGATCGCTAACATGTCTATTCATTCTTAAGAATTGAAATATATTGATCTTGTCTTTGATTCTCATTATAAAGCTTTCAGAAAAACTCCTATTCCAACAAGCATATACTATCTGATTTAAATTTAAACCTTTGCTTTCAAACTCGAGAATGAATTTTTCGCTTTTATCATCTAAGATAACATTTGGCCAATCAACCCTATTTTGGTATTTTCTTACATGTGCCTCGTCTAGTTGTGGTGTAATAGCTCGCCAATTGATAAGAGAATTAAATTCGCTCAAGAAGGTTGTTAGTTCTTTTCTTTCAATATGACACTTTTTAGAAACTGCATCCCAACAGAGTTTATCTTTAAAGGTTCGTAGTAACTCAAGTGTGAGCAAACTTGTAAGATAACAGATTATTTCCCATTGTAAGTATTCTCTGAATTGTGTACAAAAATTAATAGCTTCTCTGTATACTTTCTCCAGTTATTTTTTCAGTGAATGCAGGCCAATCAATCTCTTCTTTAAACTCATTAAGAAAATCTTCTGTCATTTGTCGAGCATATTCATCAGTGTAGTAATACCATTTTATATGTTGTCTTACATGTTCTTTATGTTTTAATACGAATTCTGGTTTTAGATGAGGATAAGACCTTAATCCATACTTTCGCTCACACAATTTATCCCAGAAAAGCATATCGCCATACTTATTAATAATGCTTTCGTGTTGAGTCAGATCTTTTCTTCTTGATAATTTAACCCAATCAATGTGTTCTTCGTGATTTTCAATAGAAGAAAGTGATAGATTATGCTTAAATGTAACTGAATGCCAATTTATCTTGTTTTTGAAAGTATGTAGAAAGTTATCGGATAAGTCCTTTATTTCTGAAATTTGTCTCCATTCTTCGACATTTCGATTATTAAGCACATCTATAACTATATTTTTACAAAGCGGATTTTCAAAGTAGTTTACGATATGTTCAGGATTTAATTTTTAAGCCATGTCTTTTATAAGTTCAGTTAGTTGTTGTGAACTTGTGGTAGTTGTTCTGTGTTCGTTGATTAAGGTTATTAGTTCTGCTTTTGTAAGCTTTGAATAACCTCGTATTCCCTTTTCTTTACATAAGTTTTTTAATTCAGCAACAGTATGTTTAATTAAACTCATAATTACTCTATCGTTTTATATATAAATTTTAAAAAATAATAATCATTTTTGCTAATTTTCTATATAATAAATATGGAGACACATTTTGATTTATTACATGATAGACTTAAACTAATTCATCATGATCTTAAACTCATAACAGCACTACTAGAAAAGCAAATACTATTAAAGGAAAAAGAATTATTAATAATACAACAAAAAACATCTGATTTGGATAGTGATGATAAATATAAATATGGTAGTGATGATTATGACGATGATGAATAAGTTTACAAAAATGATTTAATTTTAATATGTGTATATGTAACTTTGATGGGTTATTCCCATAAAAGTCGTGTTCTAATACAACGCGTAATATGTAGACAATGGCAGGACTGTACAATGTTAAGTGTTGTATTAGGATATATGGAAGTAAAAATAGTACAAAAATGACTAGAAATAATCCGGCGAAGATAAAAAATTGAGTAATAGTAAGATTTTCTATATAAAACGATAGAGTAATTATGAGTTTAATTAAACATACTGTTGTTGAATTAAAAAACTTATGTAAAGAAAAGTGAATCAAAAGATATTCCCGATTAAGAAAAGCAGAACTGATAGAACTTCTTAAACAATATGATGATGAACAGATTAGAGATATATTCCCATTTAAACAAGAAGTATTTGAAGAACAAGAATCAAAGTTGAATCAGTACCAATTGATGTAAAGCTCAAAGAAACGACAATGAAATCAAGATTAGAAACATGGAAATTTACAACAGATTATAGGCCACAAGATCCACTTGAACAATATATTACTGCAACATCTAAAGCTACATTAAACAGATTACAAATTAGCTTAAGTAAACATAGTTCATTGAAAGTTAATCTTTATATAAGTTGTGCATATAAGAAAGGTGAAGAAACTCAAAACTTTTATTTTAACACTGAAAATCAAGAAATATCAATCAAGTAATTTAAAGGAAGAAATAACTAAGATGAAACATAGATTAAGAACAAGAATGGATGAGTTCCAAGCTAGAGGTTCTGGCTGGGCTCTTATAAACATTAACTTTTTACAACTAGCAATCGTCAAATATGCACCATATAGAGGATCAACATACATAGAATTACCTAAACAAATTCAAAACAAAAAGGCAGTAATTAATGTAAAGAATGAAGATGAAAAATGTTTCTTATATTCATTATACAGAGCCTTATATCCTACAAATTCACATCGTGAACGAGTACCAAAAATAATGAACTTTTATTAAACTTAGAATCTAAACTGAAAAATATTCATTTTCCTGTAAAACTATGTGATATTCCAAAAGCTGAAAAATTACTTGATATTTCTATAAATGTTTATGCATATGATAAAGACTATTCAATCTATATACTCTTGCTGTACTGTACTGTGGGGTTACAACCACAGTTATTTGCTCAATTATCAGTCCTTTACTGAAAGAATGTGGGAATAGCACTTCGCATGGCAAGAGAGGAAATACGTGGGGATCTGAGCAGTACAACGCTGAAGTAATTAATTGGGGATGAATGAAATGAAATGCATGTTTTCTAATAGAAGAAATCACAGAGATGCAAAGGTAAGAAAGGAAAGGGTCTTACTGTACCTCAACCATTTCGATATGATGAGCCTCTTCAATTATTGGGTGAAGCCTTATCCTCCAATCCGTAGAGTGTTTCCGTCTGGTATCGATCCCGGACCTCACGTTCGAGAGTGAAGAACCTCTCGACCTCAGGGCAGCAGCTTCCAGATGTCGTGGCCTCCTCGGAATGACACCTCTGTCATGCAGTGGATGGTGAGGGCCCAGGCGTGCCGACCGTCTCTCAATTGCTGCTACGACGACTCTTCTGAATAGGGGTCCAAAGTGTGTCTCTGGCGGCTTCTGTTACACTTCTCACCTGGAGGGTCCCGTGTCCCCTGGTTTGTTCTACTTCCTTGCTTTCGCTTCTTCCTGGTGCTCCGCACGTGGATGACTAGCTCATCACAATTATCTTGGTCAATAGGGATGTTTGTTAATTGCTGAAACGGCGTGGCTGAGCTTGTTTTGATGAAGTTACGGAAACTAGGAAGAGAATGGTAAGCACGAATTTGTATTGGGATGAGGTGACAACATAGGGAAGTCTCTTCTTTATTATTTAATAATTACAATTTCTTGTTTGAAGAACAATAACAACATACAGGGAGAATTCAAAATAGGCGCTAAGCCTGATATCCTCTACACTCCCTGCTCTATTCCTCCACGACGATTTTGAAAAAGATTCGGAGTGTTCTCCTGGAGAAGAGTGTTGATGACCCAAAGACACTAGTAATTCTCCAATGTCCTTAAGATGGCAGTCAGGTATGAATCAATTATAATATGTTGTCGAAGGTTGCCCTCTGGCGGATGCTCCCATTACTACGTAGAAACTGAAGATGTAGAAGGATAGAATTCAAGGTTGCGCTGATTCAGATTTTTTTTTTACATGAAAGAAAAATAAAACGAATTAGTTTATAGTACATCAGGAAGTGTGGTGTTATGCAATCTTGATGGGAGGTAAGTGTAATAATTTTAATATGGGATTATTAATGTAGATTATGGCTGATATACTAGTGAGGGGTTAAGTGGGAAGGAAAAAATGACATTTGAAAGAAAAATTAATTGTAACTTGCTTATATACAATAATTATATGATTCCTTAACCAAATTGTGATATATAAAATAAATATATGAATATATGTAATATAATAAGATAAATTATAAATAATGAATAACATATAAGATAAATAATATATATATTATACATATGCAAAGTAAAATATATCTAAGTTTAGGTATTCGTAAAAGTTTGTGTTAGTTAAAATTGATATTCGTGGGAGTGTTAGAATATGGGAGGATACAATTAGATTAACTAATTTGGTTAGTAGCATTTCCTCTAATGAGTGCCTGAAAAGTCCGATATACCGCGGACTACTCGGTAACGGTATATGAAGAGTAGCACTATTCCAGATTAGTTAAATGACTGGGATACCACGAGATAAAATACGTTACACATAAGGGATATAATTGTTTAAATACGATGCTGAGATATTTCTCGGAGTAAGTTCTAGCGTGGAGTGATGCAAGTCCTCGCGTGTTTCTGTCGAGGCGTTGTTTCTAGCAGTAGCAGGCAAAAATCTTGGAAAAGTACGATGAAGAGATGATGGTTTCTTTTGTAATAATCGGAAGATTTTTATGAACACAAATAACATGAGAACTAGTGTTATAAAGATGAGCAGGTCAGTAATTCCTAAAAAGCTTTGAAACGCCGAAGATAATTCCATTGCCCTCACAGGCTTGAAGCAAAATGGCAGAATTAACATTTTGTTTTGTTTGAGAACGTAAATTACGTAAATGGTGAGTATTAATTGCCAAAGAAAAATGATTCCGGGAACAAACCAGTCATGTTCAAAGATAGGACGTTCAAATGATGTTTCAACCGATGAAAAAGGCGTTACATTCATGTGGCTAACAGATGAAATCCATAAATCATTCACTAATGTATTGACATTAAAGAAAACATTGGGTTTGAATTTTTGTCCAACGAGAAATAAATCATTGTTTACAATCATTGCCGGAAATAAATGTAAGAGTTTAGGTTTTGATAAATCATTATCGAAACAGGGAAAATTTGTTTTTACAAAAAGATGTTGAGTGACTTCCAATTTGATGTTACACGGTAGAGCTATCTGTACAGCACCAAAATTCAAGTGATCAGGTAATGAGAGGTTGGTTGGGATACTATTATTCCATAGGGTAATAAATTTTGGAGGGTGCGTTAATAAGTATTGGTGGTCATCTAATTCCATTATTTGAACTGTTGTGACTGATTCACATCGAAAATCGCAAGTAGAAGTAATATCCTTTACAGTTTGTCCTCTATATCCATGCGTAATACATTCTGTTTGGCGAGAATTTGTAATAACGTGGTTGGGAATTTTACATAAGCGAGTAGTTCGAAACTGGCAACCAAGCATATCAGATCCTATTATGGGAATTATAGTCTTTTTGTTTTGAACGGCTACAATGACAGGTTCCAAATTGACGACACATGTTTGGTTTCTAATTGCGAAGGGTATACTTCTTACAGAAAAAATTTCAAAGCTAGAATCTTTTTCCAGAATAGGAATTTTCAGTTGCAAAAATATGTAATTTTGTGTTATAGAGCATGACAGCGTTGAAATAGTGTAATAAATTTCTAATAGGTTTATATCAATGGCTAAAACGAACCCAGATTTAATAAGAGTACATTCTAAAGCTAATAGTTGTGCATCAAGAACATCATATGGTATAGTATTGGCATTGAGTTTGCCATCTCTACAGCTTTCTACTAATAAATCATATTTATAAATTTCCAAAAATTTCAAAAATTGTGCCGTGATTTCATAAAATTCGGAGATAAAAGCATACGATTCAGCCGTTACTTTAGAATCTAGCGTGTTAAGAGATTTGCCTAATCTTTTTTCTTGTTCTACAATGTGTTGGGAAAAATTTCTAATACTCTGAAAGTTGTTTTGAATTTGAGCCTGAAAATTTGAGAGTTCTTGAGATGAGTCCTGTAAAAATATGTTATTTTTCATTAATTGCTTTTGAACTTGCAATACAGTTTCTTCTAACTTTTCTTCCTTTTGATGCAAAGCATCTACAGTTGATGATTCAGCTACATCACAACAATATCCTAGAAGATTGCCAATAAAACCCAATAACGCTCTCTTAGATTTCTTAGGTGCCGGGTTACGAAACATAGGTTTCGGTACATGCAAAAAGTTGTTCAAAATGTGATCGTGTAATTGCTTAAGCGTACACTGAAAAAAAATGTATTGTTGGGAGAACCAGAATATGGTTGCTTGAACCATAAAATATAGTCAATATAGGGACAACTATACGTATAGTTGCGAAAACCATAAAATATAGTTGTTTTTTTATAGTTGTATGAACAATATTTATTGTTATAGCTACCATAAATTTGACCATAATTTGTATTGTATATGCAACTATATATGGATATTATAGTCACCTGTACGATAAGACGCACTTCTACAATACTGATATGGTTCCACCTACCGTACAAAATGATTCATGCAACAATACTCTATAGTCAGGTGAGTCATAGTACCATACTGTATAGTTACGTGAACAATATTTTATAGTTACGTGGACCATACGGTATTGTTGAAGAAACCATACTCTCTCAGTGCATTGTTGAGAAGAACATACTGTATTGTTATAGAGAGCATACCTGATAGTTGCGTTGACCATACTGTATTGTTGTAGAAACCATACTCTCTCAGTGTATATTTGAGAAGAGCATTATGTATTGCTGTAGAGAGCATACCTGATAGTTGCGTGCACCATACTGTATTGTTGTAGAAACCATACTCTCTCAGTGCATTGTTGTGAGGAACATACTGTATTGTTATAGAAATCATACGTGATAGTTACGTGGACCATATTGTGTTGTTGTGGAAACCATACTGCATTATTATAGAAGCCATACTGTATAGTCCCATTTAACACACATACATTGTTATGAGTACTATATGGTTAGCAGGAAGTTTTCGAAAACCTGAAAACCGTCTTCCTGTGTTCCTCACATACAAATAAGAAAAGTTCATTTACAACTTTTCTAAATGAACTTTTATCTTATTTGGATATGAGGAACACAGGAAGATGGTTTTCAAATTTTTCCTAAACATCCAGCTAGCCATACAGTACACAGAACAATATAGTGGTACATGGGACTATACAGTAGTCCATAGAGAGTGGATGTAGCCAATATAAAAATGGAAACTGGAATTCACTCGCTCAACTTTTCCACGTCTGCATCTACAAAATCAAGTATATATGTGGAAAATACTAAATAATGTGGAAAATACTAAATAAAATTTCATCTTGATCTTATGTGAACAACACTAGGAGCTCATGTGACTCGAATCCCACATTAAGCAGCAGGTTCACGTCTCATACAGCCTCGCTGTTAAAAGGGATATTAAAACTCAATAAATCAATCAATCAATCATGTGAACACTGTGCGAGAGACTTTTAGCGGTTTTGCATGAGAGAATATCTTGTATTGTATTTGTATCTTCTGTAATATATATATATATATATATATATATATATATATATATATATATATATATATATATATATATATATATATAGATATATAGATATATAGATATATATATAAAAACTTGAGGTGTTTGAAAACAAGCTCCTCAAATTATATATATATATATATATATATATATATATATATATATATATATATACCGGCATAGACGTTTAAAAGAACGACAATTTCTTAATCAAGAATTTATATACTTCAATAATATACTATATACAAGCTATACAATGTAGCATTGTGTGACCAAGTATATCAAATAACATTATTGTATAATATACAAATAGGAGTTACATACACTGTAAAATATTACACCACTCATTCATTATTCATTACCGAAACATATTAGTCTTTATTTGTAAATAATGCTTGACTCCTAAGAATATCATTGTACAGACCCTTAAAAAAATTCAGAAATGCTTAATTTTGAAGAGATGTTGAAAGGTTGGTCGAGGTCCGCCATGTCGGTCTTGTATCTCCCAAATATTTGCAGAGTAATGGTACTCACACTGGAATTTTTTTCAGCATTGTGAAGATGCTAAGGAATGCAATTTGTTGTCATAAAACACAATAAACGAAATATTTAATGCGGTTTAAACGTGAAGATTGCTCTAAGCAAATGTTTTCTCTTAAGCGACTTCGGAGAATGTATTTAGGAACATTTCATAAGACATAAAATTGCTTTTCTTACCTTCTATGCAATAGTGAAAGAAAGTTCTAGTGTAAATTTCGTTTTCCCGTACATTTTCTTCAAATGTAACACCAAAATTAAGTGTCTCCACAGACTTTAAAGCGCTTCTATCTTTGAAATTAATATTTCCGTACCTATGTTTATTAGGACTTGTTTTGATGTATTTTTAAGTGTCAGACATTTACTTACAGCCAGTACATGATACACGTATTATCACAAAGAAATGCCAAACTTTTTATTCAAGTAAACAGCTATAGAACATGTAGTTACATATTTTATAACAAAAATGTATTAGTATACAATTTACTTTACTAACTGTAGCACTGTACGAAAAAAAATCATTTCACAACGAGAAAATTAACTTTACTATTCGTAAATTTTGAAAACTGTCACATTAAATAATATAAAAGTAAATATTTTATACAGTTTACATTATGATTCTTTGCTCGTGTCACAAATAAACAATGTTGAACTGTTTACAATGGATAGTTATACAGGGTTAGTCAAAAATATCGGTAAAGGCCAGTAATAACGAAATGGGTGGACACAGGAAGACCAAATGTTGCAAGTCCGTATTGCTTCAAAAACTGCATTGAAAGGAGCTAGTTTTCATCATAGCAGTCATTTTGGATTCCACCATATTGGATATGACATAATATTTTTCAAATGGAAAATAGTATGTGTGACAAATTAGACTAGAATTGTCGCAAAAATAAGAACCTTAACTTATTTCTGACCTATCGTCTTTCACCTACGAGTTGCGTTGTTCTAGGTTTAATACTTGAATCTATTAGATTGAATGCTAAACGAATCTCAAAAGGCAAAAATTGTTCTGATTTTTGTTTTGGGGACAATTCTAGCCTTATTTGATGTCACACACATCACTTTTCATTTAAAAAATATTATGTGATATCCAATGTGGCGGAACCCTTTTCAATGCAGTTTTTGTGGCAATACGCACTTCCAACATTTTGTTTCCCCTCTGTCCACCCGTTCCGTTATTACTGGCCTGCACCGTTACTTTTGACTAATCCTGTGTAAAACATATCTATCATGGAATTACACTTAATACCTATGTTCTTAAGTGAAGGAAGTGTTAGGTGTAAGTCATACTGGAATTGCTACGTACAGATTACCGTTGCCCATTGACTTGCAGCAAGTTGGCTGCCCTGTACAAAACCTATTAACTCTCATACACTTCCACTTAGATGTCAAACCAACGTGATACGCACAGAAATGATCGTCATAACAGTAAGTAGTGAAAGAGCTACAGATTACCATAACTTGTGAGTTTTCATCCATCACAATCTTATATACTTTGTAGAATAGTGGACCAGTGGGAGTAACTTCATACAGAACATGATGTCTCTTAAACAAAAATCCTTTGACCTTGCACCAGCTAACAAAAAAACATTCTTTGTACAATGACATAGGCAAAGAGGAACAAAAGAGAGTGAATTTACTGTCCTTCGTTAAACAAGTTTTCGTACCAGGACCAAGTTCAGTATCATTTCGGAAACCTATTTGGTTTGAAAATCGGTCACATATTTGTAACTGGTGTTTCACACTTAAGGTTTCGATAATATTTTTACGAGAAGAAGTGACGTGGGCTGCAACTTTCGATGGCCGATGTTTCGATTCAAATCGCATTGACCATGTGTTAACAAGCGGTCCTATTTGTTGAATTATACGGGGATAATGAATCATGTGATGGTGTTTGGGTTTTAATGTATCATGAAACAAAGACCGATAAAGTTCGTGGTGTTCACTAATAAGCGTTGAAAGCAAATCTGAAGTATTCACATGAAGAACTCTTGCAGTTACTATCACTATAATTTCCCTTAAAAGGATATAAATCTGCCACACTGGATCATTTCTTGGAACCAAATCACCAACTATTATTCCAAGGTATCTTATTATAAATAACATTTCTGACGCCGACATGTTCAACTTTCTGTTTCTCACGTTTTGTGCAGTTACAGGTGTTGGTTTATTCATATTGCCTAAGGTACTTGCTAAAGCTGCTATTCTACTATTTAAATTGGACAATGTGAAAATTCGTATTTCGTTGATAAAATAATCTAGAATATGACACATATCGTAGTTGCAAACACCTTCAGAAGGTCATGCATTATATCTACACAGTAATTTTTTGTTACATGGAAGTTAGGTAATGTATTCCAAACACTATCCTCTTTTATCCCAGTCTGTTGTTTGTCATCTCTAAGGTGTTGCATGTAATTCTCTTTATTTCGTAAAATGTCGCTGTTTTCGATTTCTTGTTTCTGAATGATAGTTTTAGTACTAAGACAGAATCTACAGGGAAAATTACAAGAGAAAGACTCAGTAAAACCCAAAGCGGAGTGAATTCCTAAATTATCACCCACTATTACACATAATTTAAATTTAACATTCACTAATTTACTATCATGTGTGACACTAATACCTGTTATTTGAAGGAAACGCAACTCTTCAACCAAAATTGAGAAAGTTGCTTTGTTACCAAAAGTTTTCCTATCGTTAGCGTGAAATAGGAGGGCCAAAAATATATTTTCTAATTTGCCGGAGAATTCTGGTGGGATACAAGCTATTGAGTAGTAAATGGCACCCAACTTTTTCAAACCTGCATGTCCGCCTAAAGGATTATTTGTTTCGTAATTATCATAATACAAAAACAACGGTAAAACTAAATCATTACAATCTGTTACCTCATTCCTCCAAAATTTTCCTTGTATACAACTAAATAGTAGATCTGTGGATTGAAGTGCATCGTTCATGAAATTTAATATTGTGCACATAACATTAGGTAATTCTAAGAAGATTTTTAAAACACGCCTCACGCATATGTACTTTCCCTTTGCTGGAATTACTTGTAATACTGATTTAACTTGCTTTGTTGTTTCCCCTATAATGTAATCTACAGGTTTAATAAAGTTTCCAGTTTCTTCTAATTTCTTAAATCGTTTAAACTCTGAATTTAGATTTCTAAAGGGACTAGACATGATTTCGAATATACGATCTATTTCTTGTTTAATATCATCGCACCTATGGCCATTCAATTTTTTTTAAAGCTTTCTCCTTGATAACCTGGGTAACTGTATTATCAAGAAATTCTTCAAAATTTTCCACAATGAATTGAACATGACGCCTTGTGAGAGTTGTGTGACTATATAACTTACTAACAAAGTTCAATGCCTCCTCTTCTAAAGCATTTTTACACTGGGCAATGGACGCATTAACTATAATATCATTATTGTTGCATAATGCAGAAGATACTGATTCCTAGTTTATATGTAGTACATTTTGCATGTCTTCTTAATGAATTTTACGTTCTATACGTTCTATGGACGAACCTGTCACGTCACCTTAGACAAGTACTTAGTTCTCTAAGGTGTTTATCGTGGAAATGAGGCTACTTACAGCTGTGAACCTCTTATCCCACACTGTTTCCATTCCGTACATATGATGTTGTATAAAGGTCCATGCCTGCTCGCTCTCCTGTGGGTATTTTCCATTCAAGACGTGAAATGATTTGAAGCATATATCTACCGCCTTGAGTGCACTTTCCACTTTGTAAATATTTCCTTCTATGCTCACATAAAAATGTTCTGGTTCTGTTCTGACACCATTTAAAAACACATTAGGCGCAACTACAATTGGTAAGGGCTTCACAGTACCTCCCAATCTTTTAATTTTCAAATGGTGTCTCTCAAGATCTGAAAGGAGATCCGAACCTTCCTGAAATTATAAATATATGAATGTTATTAGTAATCAGCGTGAAATTGCAGATAGTAATTATGTATCTTAATGCACATAATTTGTCAGTTTTAAAAAAAGGTGTATTAATAATTATTTTACTTAAGAAAATATATTACATCAGTTTAAATATTTTCGCATTGTTCTTGCAGGTCACTATACATTCATAAGCATTTCAAATCATCCGCATGTTCCTCTTACTTACTTCATATAAATTAAATAACTCTACATATACTGTACTTCAAAGCTATATAATTAAATATCATTAGCCAATATTGAGTAATTTCATGTCACAATGATGAACACAAGGAAAAGAGTTGTATTGCCCATACTCTCTATAAGAATGTAAACGGAATAAAATCCCATTATTGGCTTTTAAAAAGTCAGAAAAAGGTGAAATAACTGAAAATCATATGAGAAAGGATAAAAAATTCCTTTTTATCCTTTCAACCTCCCGCATGATTTCTACCGTTATTTTACATTTTTCATACTTTTCAAGCTAACATTGGTGCAGTTGTTCCCTGAAAATGTTACTTCATAGAGTGTGCGGTGAGTACTAAGCTATATCTTGTGTTTGTCATTGTGATGATCATAATTGATTGCAATTTGTACTTATATAATTTTATTTAAGTCCAATCAATGTCCTAAGCCTGAATATCCCAAGACCGTATAAACATTTCTGTTAGTATAAATTTGTATGCTTATTTCAAAACTGCAAATTGTCTCACAATCGGTCCACTGAATCCCGAGTTACAAATTTTGACAGTTTGGCTACATTTGCGTAAACAGTTGTGATTGCCATTTTTGAGTTCGAGATCATTCGGAATCACGTCTATTAACTTCCTTTGTAATTGAGATAGTGTTTATTTTTTTCCTCGTAATCAAATTTGCTTTCAAATAAGAGAGAAATAGTGCCATTTAATCCCCCTCCAAAAAAAAGTTTAAGGAAAAGCTTACATTATTAAGCACATTATCCTTTGTAGCTTTTTAGCCGATGCTTGGATTATGATGAGAATTTCTTTTTTTTTTATTCCTAAGTTTATAAACACGAATATGATTGAAATACTTTTGAGCATCTTTTCCCTATACTCCGACTTGCTTTTATCACAAACGCAGTTGTTTTCATTCCAGGAAATGCAGTAAAGATATTAAAAAGACATGTCGTTATCGTTCCACAATGGGATATGTTTAAGAAGGAAAGATATCTTGGATTTAAGCGTAATTACTTTTTGAGAGTTGAAATTAATTGCTCCAATGTCCGTTTCTGCACACACACACACACACACACACACACACACACATATATATATATATATATATATATATATATATATATATATAAAACAATGAATGCGAAATATATTTCCGAAATGTTTAACTCATTACATCTGCTGCTTTCTTTCATAAAACACAACAATCTGTAATTTGTTCTCATATCAGTGAAAAAACATACTCATAAAGTAAGAAACATAATTCATAGGGTCAGGTAGGGTTATGTTGAGACGCTATACAGAGTGTACAGTCGTACAGAATTCAAACTACGTACGAAGGATACCTCTAAAAATTATTTCATTAAGTGATCTATTGAATCGATGTATGGAAAACATTCTTGCACACAAGCTAACGGTAAAAAAAAAAATTCTTCTTTTCAAATCCTTCCATTTCTGTAACAAAAAAAAAAAAAAACTTTTCTGCCAGGAACTCTAAAACTTTCGTTAAAGCTATTGAACTATAATGGCAATCCAAAATTCAAAAAAGTAGCCGGTAGTAGACTTTATGGAGTAACAGAATCACCACAAAATTGAACGTATCAAGCAGTGTGTGGAGAAGCAGGAGTTGTAAAATGCATGGGACTATTATGGGACAATATCTGGGGCTACTGTAAAACAGCTTTTACAACCCTTGAAATACACTACTTTCCTCTGTATGTATATGTAACACATTAATTCTACTTTCATGCTTTTACGAAATGGTTCGCAACAAAACCTACTTTTTTTTTTTTTATCACACAGCAAAAATATTGTATCACATATGCTAAACGAAGTATACTGTTTACCTTGTTCAAATGCTGAGAAAATAATTATTCAAGTTAAATGTTTTACTTTTATTATTCAGGATCATAAGTGCATCATTTTTAGATAAATAAGACCATAATATAACAAATTGATTTACGTGTCGTCAATAATATGTAGCAAATCCTGTAAAGCTTTGAGTGCTTATTAGCCTAATTTTCATTTTTAAACTTAGAAACTTGGCAACAACAAAGAAAACACTAGGATAAATTCGTAGTGAAACAGAACGTCATACTTTAAAAAAGTTTCAAAATCTGGATGTAATTAAAAGTTTCCATTATTTTCTGAACTGTCGTAGTACTGATTTTGAATAAATACTGTAAATAAAAACTATCCATCACAGTCACCAATCTTGATTTCTTAAAGATGTTCGCGACTTCCTTACAGGAGCCCACACAGGTTCGTATGATCACCTGGGCCAGAGTAATAAACATGCCCCGTTATAGCCCCATCACTGTCTCATAATAGCCCCCGGGGCTATGATACACTATTTTTATCTTTTAATGCAAAACCTTCAGAATTAGGACATTAAAATGGTGGAATCCAATAGAGTTCTCAGTTCGATTATATTCTGACGTTTGTTTGTCTTCCTAGCATTAATACAGGAGTGGCAACAGATTTTTGTATCTCAAAATAGCCCTACCTGACCCTATTTATTATTATCAGTGAAAGTGGTCTTCCGATTTATTCATACTTATAAATACCTTTACATGAAAAATGAAGGACTGCTGTGACTCTATCTTCGACGGTCTCCATACGCCAATTTTGTCTTTTCGCTTCATAGACGTCAGAACAGGTGGAAAATATCTGCCCAGTAGCATAAGTAATACTAGTGTTTTGGATCCTGTAAAAGATACAAAAATACTATATTAAAATATATTTCAGACGTTCCAATGACACGCGCAGGAGTTCTAATCATATTACTACTTACTCTTCCATGCAACTCCCGAAGATTTCTTACCAAGCTTTCGACTCTCCTCTGGGGTCTTGCTCACGAAGGTTAAAAACATTAGTAAGAAAAATAAAAATTTAAAAAAAATCCAGGAAATAAAAGGAATTGAATTAATAGAGTGGGGAGCCCTGCTGTAGACACGTTGTCAAGATCGTACGCGGACATTTCTTAATGAAGGGTCTTCAACATCTGCGACGTTACTGCCAATTTTACAGTTTTTCTGTAAGATCTTCAAAACAAATAAAATTAGTCGACAGGCAAAAACACAGTGCACTACAGAATATTATTTTGCACGTAGTACCGTTAGCACGACTCGTCTATCTGCTTTCAGTTTGTAGCTGTTTATAGATTTTGCATTTATTTGCGGGTTTATAAATACCCGCAGTGCGAAAGCAGATACATGAGTCGTGATAACGTTATCACGTACACAATAATATTCTCTAGTGCTCTGTGTCTTTGCCTTTCAGTTACTTTTATTCCTGTTGAAAATATTCCAGAATAACTAAAATTGGCTGTAGTTAATTTTGCTAGTGTTGAAGACCATTAATTGCATTCTTTCCATGTCTATGATCGTAACATATGACGAACGCTTATCACGTGAATGTAATATGCAAATAGTTATAAGAGATTTGATAATTACCAGATATTAAATCATTTGAAACAAATACCTTTAGTAGCCTATGAAAGATTTTTCTAAGCTTTTATGGGTGTATAACGCAGGAGTTAGGCTATATGATTTAAAGCTCTTCATTACTTGCGGTGAGATATTAAGAAATAACGTCTTTTTTTCGGTAATTATCTGTGTTTTGTGGAATGTTGATAACAGGTGCAGATAAGAAATAAAATATAAATTATTACGTTAATGTTGAATCTCAGGATCAGAGAAATAATTAACGATGTCGAATATACAATCTGAGTCAAAAAAGGCTCTTAACACCCCAATATGTTACCACTCTATGTCAAATGTGGAAATGGTGTCAATGAATCATCACATCAAAAATGAATGATCAACACCATCTTGGCTGTCAATGGCTACGGGGCGGTTGATCACGTGCATAGTACCAGCCTGTTTCCGCCTTGATGTGATGATCAATTACATTCTCCATTTCCACGTCGGACTCTACAATAGAGATATACTTAAGATGCTAAAATACTTTTCGCTTCACTTTGTATAGTATATATAATTCAGAATGTGTTATGGAATTAAAGTTAACTGCATCTTAATATACTGTAACTTAGGAAACCAGACAGGATGAAGAGAAAACGTAATTGTTTTAATCTGTGAATATACGAAACGAGCACTACAATAATTTACATTTAGTTAGCTTGACGCTTCAATTCATACTCAATATGATCTGGTTAATATAATTTTATTTTCATTAACGTGTTTTTTCAACTATGGATGAAAAAAAAATAAGTTACCTGCATTTATATTTTCAAATTCCAAAGCTTGCACTAGTTCCACTGCTTCTGGAGCTGTGTATGTGGTACTCTTAAAAATTCTTTCTAATTTTGGACTTTCTTCTGCCCATCTCGAATAGAATAGTATCTCTTTGTCAGGGTATGTATGACAGAAATAAGCATCCAAGTAAAAAAAAAAAAAGTACATTATTGACCTTCATCCTAGAATGGATAAATGCGTATAAAGAGTAAATGCTATTACTATTGATTATTACAGGATCATATTTGTCTTTAACTGAATCGAAGGATCTTGTATAATACGAATGATCAAAATCATGGGTTTCATTATCCGACAAATGGTATGGTGTTATTATAGACACCACTCACCTAATTTATTGACACCAGGCAGGTACTACATAATTTCTTTCCAGGTCTACTAAACGAGGCAAATGTCGACATGATGGTAATATATTGTTCATTGATATTTCGTTTTGCAGGTTTTTGTGACCACAGGCTTATTGGCCACAGTTGCCACAAATCTCCAAGACTGCTTGCAACAATAGCAAGAGAGTGAGTTGGTCCTTTTGTTACTTGGGAGAACAAAACCTGAATTTTGTTTACTATGATTCCATACTGAGTAAAATCACTCGTTTTTAACGAAGCAGGAAAACAATAGTTTGCTCAGAAACAAAATCAACTTTTTCCTTGAATGGGCCGCAATGGATCAGTGGTAGAGCGTTCACTTCTAGTGCGTTGGATTCCCAGTTCGATCCTAGCTCACACCAAGTGGGCTCTGTGTAGGACAAACATCATGCGCTGTACCCCTTGTTTCCTTTTATAGTTTTTATTACACTATTTCATTCATTTCCCCTCACCACAGTCTCCCTCAACCCACCGTCCACCTTAGCACATACTTGGTGACATTCAAAGGAGGGAGCAGGTCAATCTTATAATTCTTACTAAGAATGGCAAGTGCCTACCCTTTTGTAATGGTGGCAACATTTCATTCGTTAATAGTTCGCAAATGATTCTAACGTCCTCGCCCTTCTGACAGTTTGTAACTGTACTTCTACTATACATTGACCTAGCAATACTCATAAGATAACCACTTAATATCTGCTCGGCCCCCTCTGGACCTGCGGAGCGCCGCTATACGGTGCGGAACTTGGTCTGCAAGTCCCTGATGTACTTCCGGAGACAGTTGACACCACGTACAGATTTACCTATTCGTGGGTCACGGATCCAATGCACAGAGCCTGAGTTCAACGGCATGACAGATATGCTCGATGAGGTTCATATCAGGGTTCCGGGTGGCCAGTTCAGTCATTGAACTTGCATGTTCTTCGAATCATTCGAGAACGATATTGGTAGCGATGTGGGAGCACATTGTCCTGCTGAAACATTGTAACGTCACCCGGTATGTGGCCCGTTGTAGCCCGTGACGCCTTCATCCATCAATTCTTGGTGCACTCTAGACACGGATGCACGTGGGAAATCAAATTCCTGTACCACTTCCGAAATCCGATGCTTCATACGTCGGGCACTCAGCACTGGACTCCGTCCAAAATGTCATCAACTCACGATGACGTCGCATTTCAGATGAATCACTCTCACAACGTCTCACACAAAACTGCAACCATCGCGGAGCACTGCAGTGGGCGTGGAACACAGTAGTGTCCGCCCGCGAATCAGTTACCTGCTATCCTACGAATTTTATTTACTGAGTATACAATTCATTGCATTCCCTCACAAAACGAACATTATATATAAAAGACACCAAATATAAGTAATGTGAAATACAAATTACATAGGAATGGAAATGTAAATTACAACTTACAAGCATGTATCCAAGTGGTTGCTTTAAAATCGGATACTGACTGAAGTATTCAGCAATGGATGTATCACTGTTCACGAATTATCTCTGGCGCTGCGGATATGTTCTTTTCCAATATTCCAAAACTTTCTCCCAGGGTTCTAAGTTGTTCCGAAGCCACAATAAGTATTCATTGTTGTTTTCTTCAGTTAAACCTATAAAATGCATATTGCAAAAGTATCACCAAATGTTGAAATGCACTCTTTTGAATACGATAATTAGTATTGGTAATGTGATATCACACACACACACACTAAACTATACATACACTATTAACACCATATTATATATATATATATATATATATAGACTGATAGATAGATATAGGGTGTTAATGAACTAGACCGACATACTGAAACAGGTAATTCCTCACATCAAAATAAGAAAAAAGTCCATATGGGTCTGTGGTCAAAAGTGCATAATTTCGGAGTCATGGGCTGCCGAATACGAGGAAGAATGAAATATCAAGGTCCTTAGATCCACTGTTATAGGAACTATTGTAGTCGGGTCAAGACATCACTTACAAAATAGGATATGCGCTATGCAAATATCCACGTTTCACAATCGTGTAGTACATTTTAAACACGTTTTAGAGAGGCAATCGATGAGTACTCAGAAAATATGAAGCACACCCAAACTGCTTCTCAAAAATTGTCGGGCAAGTACCAGAAGATTGTGAAAGATGGATGTTATGAACAAAAAAGTACTCTTCGATAAAAAGAATTAAAGTCGGTTAAGTGCAACATCCGGGACGGCTAAAATAAAGTTATATAAAAATTACAATTTAAAAAATGTTCCTTTATATATGATATAAACAAGAAATGTATTCGACAAGCAACAATTAAAATCCTGAGAAACAGTGAGAATAATAGAAACATTTAAAGTGAATACTAACTTACCTTGAACAATGGAATATCGTCTGAACTTAATTGATTGCTACAATTTCCTTGACTGCTTCGCCTTTTTCGACTCAGAATACTGCTTTCACGGAGTGATCTTTTCCTGTTGTTATATTTATCCCATAGTTTCCCCTTTGCTAAAATTTTCCTCCCTTGGGCCAAGGAGTAGGGAATGTAATATGTATGCTGTAAAACACAAATGAAAATAGGAACTTCATTTCAGTAATTTTCTTTTAATACTGAATGATACATGTAGTTAACATATAAGCATTTACCAGAAACATGCAGAAATACATCTTTCTGTGATGACAGAAACCACATATACATATTATTATTAAATATATGATAACTATTCCTACCATCATTTAACGAAATAAAAGAAATTAGTTTTATCTGAAATTCGAACAGCTGATACTCTAAAGAAAAAGAATTCAGTTAAAAACACAAGCAAATAAAGTAAGAAAAATGAAGGAAGGACATGTGAAATGAAACAAATTTGACACAACCTTTTCTCTTACTTTTCTGGCATTTTCTGTGAGCTATTTCCTGAGTGCGTCACACCTGAGACAAATGACCGCGGAAAGAAGTCACATCATGGCCATATATGTTACGATAAAAATCTCTTACTTGCCTTCTATGACTAAGGAAAATCCCCCCTCCCCCAAAAAAACTATATAAAAGCATAACGCATTAAACATTCCCACTGAAAATGAAAGCCAGTACCGCCTGCAACGAAGGTTACATCATTAATTCTTATACTGCGCGGAGCCCGTCAAGGAATACACAAACATAAAAGATAATGCCTGGCATTGCCCTGCTTGATGAATATATGCCTCTTTCACATTTAATCTTTCAGTATTACTGTACCACTATTGTAATATGAGAAATTACAGTAGAAAGCGTGAATTTGTTTATCGATTTGTACTATATTGGAAGAAGAATTGTTTCATCAAACAACTGACTTATGCCTTGCACGTATGATTACTTTTTTTTTTTTTTACAAACCTTATTTTCTGTTGGAAAAAGGTCAACAATAGCTTCACTTATTCTGGTGAAAGTTGCACTCGTAATCCTGTGAAGTAAGAAATTATAAATTAATATTAATAAAATTACACTTCATGCCCCCAAAGAAAGAAGAATTGAAAAATACAAGAGCAGTAACCAAATATTCGATTAAATGAGACACCTTTTATAACAATTATAACGAAATAACATTATCATCACACAGTGGCTGCACAGTGTAAACTTTTACTTGTGTTTTATGGTGTGCCCTTTGATAAGGGACAATAATGATACCGAATACAATATCAACAGTAAAATTTAAAATTTATAATAAGCAGAACTCTTCCCGGAACAAATATGTACTTGTCGTAATAAGAGAAAAATATCTTTATATTGTGTTTATTTGATACGGAATGACGCCTTACTGTCACTCCTTTAAAAGAATCAAATTAGTCCCGGGGAAAGAAGTAGCCTAAAACCTATAACATACATATCATCTTGGAGTTCAAGTGCTTTCTCTACAAACACAGGATGGATAATCGTAAGTACAGTGTGAGTACAGCAACAGTAATTCTAACAAATGAACCTCTAAACAACTACTTTTATGTACACAAGTTTATGAACGTTTACATGTGTTCCACCAGTAAATTGTATCCCTGTAAATGAAAAGAACTTCAGTTGATTAATTACAAAGGTAAATAATTGAAACACATTTCATTAAGAGTTTTCTATTTAAGAGAGTGCTTTCACAGTACAGGACCTGAAAATTCAGTTGAGTTGATTTTGAGTTTAATGTCTCTTTCAGCAACGAGGGTATATGAGACGGGACCTACTGATTAACGTAGAATCCGAACCACACGAGTTGAGTTGAGTTGATTTTGAGTTTAACATCCCGTTCAGCAGCGAGGCTATATGAGACGTGGACCTACTGATTAACGTGGAATCCGAACCACATGAGCTCCCGCCGGGAATCGAACCCGGGACTCCCACGCCAAAGGCACATACGCTAACCGCTTAGCCAAGGAGGAGCTCCCGAACCACACGAGTTCCAGCCGGAAATCGAACCCGGGTGTGCCACGCCAAAGGCGAGTACGCTAACCGTTTAGCCACGAAGGAGCTCAGGACCTGAAAATTATCAGAGGTACACAACTGGAAGTTATATATATATATATATATATATATATATATACCGAAAGAGGCAACAGAAATGAATATACCTTGTATTCGGACCAACGTGGCGAATTATAACATCAGTGAGTAACTGTCGTGTTCTTTGATTTAAACATCCTTTTGTCTTGTATATATTCAATACTTCTCTTCCATCTAGGTAAGAGTTCAATATGCAGGACAAGTTCTGTAAGAAATAAATGTAGTGTTTACCAAAACAGCATTACACCTGGTAAGGAATACAGTTCGCATATAACATTGTACAATTCCCTGTAGGATAAAGAGATGGGCAGAGTGAAATCCCCCAAAAAATTACATCTATCTTATATAAAAAACATTAAAACACTCAAAGTGCTCATGTTATGGAATATGTACACGAAATCGAACAAAAAGAATAATGTGTCGGACACACATGTTAGTTCTCCGAATGTTTTGAAGTCGAACATATCAAGTATGATGTTTTTCTGAAACAGGAGCATGCTCTATGACAGTCTGTCAATCTGAAAATATTATGCTAATCCTAAAGATGCAGAAAAATAAAACACAAGTGAAAAGTAATCATTTATAGCAATAATATATCAAACTTTACAACATACACATCTAAAAACGTTTCGAAGACTGCGATCGGAATTTAGGAAAATTAAAGCACGGTGTCATTATTCGCTTACACATGTACATCTTGTACATGTGCGAGAAGTAGGCACACAGAAGTGACAAAACGTATCATACATTTTTCGTTAACAGTATTTTCAAATAAAGTAATACATTCGAAAATCATACTTACGAAGTCCTCTACGAAGTTCGTTTTCACTTCCTTACTGCGTACTTCATCACATGTTTCTTGTGATATCCCTTGTACTACTACAACATCATAATCACCTGCAAATAGTTCCTAGTGAAAGTATATGCATACAATACTTATTTCACTTATGTAATATACTTTAATAATTAACATTTTAGCAGCTGAGACTTGAATAATATAGCCTAGACATATAAGAAGACAAACACTCATAACCTTAGAGTTGGCCCTACTCAAGAAAAAGGTCGTTGTGTGTTTCGAAACGAAATATTTTCTTCTAGGTTACAAATTCATGATCACACTATAGTAGAACTGTAAAAACCCGTTGGAAATAGAAAAGAAAATCACCCAGTCGGAGATCTGGGATTCGAATTAAGTTCAAAATCATTAAAAAATAATAAAAGGGAAGACAACTGAAGAAATTAGTTTCACTAAATATTAAACTTCGCAGAAGCCTCTATTATCCATTATTATTTTCAAATTTTCATGTTCGAAGAGAAACTGTTTTTAAACTACAACTTTGTCTTAAAAGCACAACCACAAGTTTTCTGTTTTGTTCAAGCACCATTTTCGATCTGAAAATAATGTAACATTGAGTACCAAATAGGGATTGAATATTTCAAACATCGAAGTGTGAGCAGTGTTTGGAATGTTTGGTTACTTTTTCCTCTGAAAGCTATGTTACCAACTTGTACTTCTTAACGGACTTACAAATATTCAAACTTTGGAGGCGTGAACATAAGCTACTTGTTTAATTCTTTTGAACGCCTTACAAACTACATCGGAAGATAAACGTTCAGTTTGAGTACTCAAGTAACCAACTTATTACATCCTAACGTGGGGGCGCGGTGGCTCAGTGGTAGTGTTCACCTCCGATGCTTGGGGTCCCCTGGTTCGATCCCAGCTTGCGCTGTATGGACTTTGTGGTGGAGAAACACCGTGTTCGTGAGTTTTCTCGGAGTTCTCCAGTTTCCTCCATTTTCATTGCACCATTTCATTCATTTCTCATCATCATCGTCTCCTTCAGCCTAACCGGCATGTGTGGGTCATAAAACTAAATATTTCGTTTCATTTCATTTTACATCCTAATGAAATCATATTCAACATTTAAAAAAAAACTTCACTTCTACAATAATGCTGAAAAAAGTAGAAAAAATTCTTACATGATTCTGCCACAACGTTAGAAATGTTAGTGTTTTTACTGGTTGAGCTGCTACTACTACTGGCTGTTAAGTTGTCTATTAAAGTATCCGGCTCAAAGTTTATAATTTCACTCATTACAACGTAAATTAAAAAGTATAAGATCGTGAGAGAAGTTTACAGTCATGTTGTAAGCGTTCAATATGTGTTATTAACTTTTTGTACTATTTAAACAAACTATGGGATAAATTTGAGTGGCCTTTTTTTGTACTAACCAGAAAAATCGAAGAAGGTTCAATTTAGCTAACTCAGAATTTATGTACCTTTGTACTAGCCCAATGAACGAAAGAACAAATTTGGGTGTTCTACTTTCTTGTACCAAATAAAGAAGAACCATTTTAACTAGCTGAGTATTTTTGTGCTACACAAATCAATAAATGAGTAAATTTGTACTAAGCAAAAAAAAGCGAATTTATTTTTGCGCTACTCAAATAAACGAAAGAATAAATTTGAGTGATCTATTCAATCTGGTACCAACGAGAAATGCCATTTTAACTAACTCAGAATTTTATACCATTTTGTACTAATCAAACAAACGAAGGAATAAATTTGGGTGGCTCATTTATTTTTGTACCAATCAGAAGAAAAGCAAAGAAGTTCCATTCTTTAACTAGCTCAATATTTCAGTACCATTGTAACTAACTCAAACAAACGAAAGAATAAATCTGAGTGGCTTAAACAAAGAAAGTCAATTTGTACCTTTTTGTGCTATTAAATTTGAGTGACCTATTCAATTTTGTACCAAGTAGAAAAAATTGAAGAATGAATAAATTTTGTTTGCAATTAAAAAAGCGGAGAAGGTCTATTTTTATGTATATTTTGTACTACTCAAATTCTACTTTCTGTACCAACCAGAGAAAAACAAACGAATAAGCTCAGAATTTCTATACCTTTTTGTGCTATTTAAATAAACGAAGGAATAAACCTATTCACATATAGCAAGCAGAAAAAGCTCTTTTTAGTTTTGTACCAACCACGAAGGTCCATTATAACAAGCTCGGTATTTTTATACCATTTTGTATTACTCTAATAAATTTGGGTGGTCTATTTCATTTTTTGTAAAAACCAGAAGAAAAGCTCAGAATGCTATACCTTTGTGAGGGATTAAAATAGTTGTGTCATAATTTTGTATATTTTTGTGTCATCCAGAGAACAATTTTAATTGACTCTCACTGACAATCCAGTTGCCAGAGTCCAATGTTTGTAGTCTGTTAAATTCTTAATATTACAATACTATAAATTGATCCATTTAAAAATAATATAGTTAATAGTTTATAAAATAATATAGTTAAATTTATCCCATAGTTTGTTTAAATAGTACAAAAAGGTATGGAAATTCTCAGTTAGTTAAAATGGGTCTTCTTCGGTTTTTTTTCTGGTCTCACTCATATTTATGCCTTGGTTTATTAGACTAGTTTAAAATGGTCCTTTTTTATTTTTTCTGGTTAATATAAATTTATTCTTTTGTTTGTTAAAATAATACAAAATTGTATAAAATACTCAGCTAGTTAAGATGATCCTGCATCGTTTTTTTGTGGTTTTTACAAAATTAAATAGTTCACTCAAACGCATTACTTCGTTTAATTGATTTCGAGTTAGTTAAAATGGTCCTTTTTTAGAGTTGACAATGGTAAAATATTCTTAGTTTGTTAAAATGGTATTTCTTTGTTTTTCTCGGTGGTACAAAAATATTCCATTGTTTATTTGAGTAGTAAAATTATATAAAATAGTTCTTCGCCTTTTTTAGACCACTCAAATTCTGAGCCAGTTAAAATGCAATTTCTCATGGGTTCAAAATTGAGTAGGTCACTTAAATTTATTCTTTCGTATATTAAGCTAGTTAATTTTTTCTCGTTGGTATAAAAAGTAGGACATCGAAATAATTCTTTCGTTACAGAAATTATGAACTTGTTAAAATGATCCTCCTTCGGTTTTTTCTGATTGATACAAAAATAGAACATTTCACTAGTTCAAAAGTTACATAAATTCTAAGCTAGTTAAAATAGTCAATTTTCGTTTCTTTAAACAGTACATAATTAGCTAGTTAAAGTAGCTCTTCTTCAGTTGGTACAAAAGAAAATAATCCACCTAAATTTTATTCATTCTTCACTTCTTTTTTTCTAGTTGGTACAAAACTAAATATTCTATTCCTTCGTTTATTGGAGTAGTACAAAATGATATAAAAGTCTGAGTTAGTTAAAATGAACCTTCTTCGGATTTTTGTTTATTTGAGTAGTGCAAAATTATATAAAATTCTGGGCTAGATAAAATGGCATTTCTCGTTGGTACAAAATTGAATAGGTCATTCAAATTTATTCTTTCGTTTATTTGAGTAGCACAAAAATATTGAGCTAGTTAAAATTATGTTTATTTGTTTTCTTTCTCGTTAATACAAAAGTAAATAAGCCACTCACTTTTTCTGCTTGATACAAAATAGATGACACAAATTTATCCGTTGCTCTGTTACGAGTTATTTGACCTTTTGACCTCAATAATCAATGTTTTGGTATATGTAGTTGATGATCTGTTACTAAATTAGGAACCAGAGTTCGCTGCGGTTAAAAATAGCTGAAATATTGATTTTTGAAAATTTAAGTATTTCTGGACTTTGTCAAAATTCAAGGAGAGTGATTTTTAAGTGTTCCTCATAACCGCACCCATGATTGATTATGTTTTGAAATATACGTTGTGTTGAATATGTTCATGAAAACACCATCTCAATATGTGAATCTGTTTCCGAGTTATTAGGTTTTATGTATTTTGACCTTTAACCTCGATGGTCAATAATTTTGGAACTTGTAGTACCTGATGACCAATTACTAAATGTGGAAACACCACCTCAGTATGTGGATCCATTTTCGAGTTATTAGGTTTTAAGTATTTTGACCTCTGACCTCGATGGTCACTAATTTTGGAACTACTAGTACCTGATGAACAATTACTAAATGTGGAAACACCACCTTAGTATGTGGATCCATTTTCGAGTTATTAGGTTTTAAGTATTTTGACCTTTGACCTCGATGGTCATTATTTTGGAACTTGTAGTAGTTGATGAACTATTACTAGATGTGGAAACACCACCTCAATATGTTACTTCGTTTACGAGTGATTGAGTTTTAAGTGTCATACAAAGGGCGTATCCCACAGAAACTATAAGACCCGAGTAAAATAGATATGATATTCGTAATCAGCATGTCCGAAAACGCCCTTATGCCGAGTTTCATCCAAATCGGTTAAAATTATCATAGAAACGGCGTATCCCACATAAAGTATAAGACCCAGGTAAAAAGAATTCTTTGCTATGTAATCTTCTATGTCCGTAGCCTCTGTGGGAAATAAAGGTTAAAAAAGGGAACAAGAACATCCCCATTATTCTCTAGTTTGTTGCTGTGTTCAAATAGGTTTTGAAAAGAGAACGAATACACCCCTAAAATAATCATAAAAGGGAATGAATATATCCCTGCTATGTTTTATCTGCTATGGTAAAATAAGGGTTGAAAAAGTGATCATAAAAGAAAACGAGTACACCCCTTAAAAGGGAATGAATCATGTATTCTCTGCTCTGCTGTGTGTTTGTAGTCTCAGTGTAATTTCTGCTATGGTAAAATAAGGGGTGGAAAAAGTGATCATAAAAGACAACGAATACACCCCTAAAAAGTTCATAAAAGGGAATGAATCTTATGTATTATTTGCTCTGCTATGTGAACGTAATTTCTGCTATGTTAAAATAGGGGTTGAACTGAGTACAGCCCTGCTATGTTAAATAGTCTTATGTACTATCTGCTATGTTCAAATAGGGGTTGAAAAAGAGATCATAAAAGGGAATGAATACACCCTTGCTATGTTACGTAGTCTTACGCTCTTATATGTGTTCGTAGGGAAATGAATATTATGTATTCTCTGCTATGTTAAAATGTCTGCTATAGTACAACCTTGTTATGTTACGTACTCTTATGTGTTATCTGCTTTGCTGTGTGTTATGTAGCCTTATATGTTATCTGCTCTTGTATGTGTTCGTAATCTTATGTGTTATCTCCTATGTTAAAATAGGGGTTGAAAAATATGCTCATAAAAGAGAACGAATACACCCCCTAAAAAGTGCTCATAAAAGGGAATAAATTTACCCCTAAAATGGAGGTCGTAAAAGACCGTGGGTTCACGGTGTAAGATGTTCAATTTCCCAGGGGCTCCTGAATTGGCCAACACTGAGTAATACTGTTCCAGATCGATCTATTTTCTACTACTATCGAAAAACATTTCATATCGCAATCAGTCACTTTAACACCGCTGTGGCCCTCGTCATATTATATATGTAAACATCACACTGGTTTCCGACATTGTGGATATATGCTTCAATCATGGGAACTAATATTCTACATAATTCTCTTTCATACGCACTAACTCACTTTCACCATAAAATTACGATATTTTTAGCCAATACAAAAAAGCACTACACACACTGGGCCTTATGCAGAGTCGTTCTGAAGCGTGATTATTACCGTACTAAAGAGTTCGACTAACATATGCTTCCTGCAGTAGTGAGGCTTTTAGTATAACTCTAATCATACGTCAAAACGACTCTGAATAAGGCGGACTGGGTCTAGACGCAAAACTCAAATCAAAGTTTATCTAAAGCTTTTCATTGTCATTATTCTGTTAATCCCAGCAAGATTTTCAACATGCAAATGACGACTTATAAATAGGTTTTGTTTCGTCCACTGAGTACATAGCTTTGGCGCGGCGGTATGTACCGAAATTTAAACAGCTTCTTCTTACTTGGAAGAAGTTGAAATTTTGAAGAAACATAAGAAAATACTCTCCAGTGCACCTAAAGAATAGTCTGTTAAAAACAAATGTACATATTAATCGCTAAGACTCCCTAGACTAGTACTAAACTGGCACGAATATTACGATTATTTCGGCATAAGACAGATTAGCCTTCATCTAGTGGTGTGCAGATTGATAATAGGCATGCAAACTGATGTCTATCCCCTCCAAGTACAAACTTGCGTCCTTACGTACAAAGAAAGAACATTGCGTAAAGCACAAACTTACGTTAGATCGCTAGTAAATGCTACCTTTGTGAATCAAAGCAGAAATACAGTGCACGAGCGCACGGGTTCGACATAAGTAGAAGACGCGTCAGCGACTTTGGGCATACCCACAAACGAGGTTAGTAAAATAAACTTGGTTAGGTGGCGAACAGTTATAATGGTACCTAACTGACTCAGAGCAAAAACACAGCAGGGGCCCTGTACTCCTGTACGTTTGTAAGGGGCAGGAGACACAGGGAATTCGCAATACCGAGAATAGTGAAAAAATTTATATGCGATAAAATCACATAATTTTGAGCACGCAATGATTTCACATTAGTAAGTCCTTAGAAAAAAATACTTGTAACCATAAAATATATCATGCGGAAATAGTTCACTTGTGGAAACTAGCATCTTACAGTAATAACATACCCTCCGATATTATATCCCGATGTGGCAGTACGCATATTTTCTATTTTTGATTTTATCTTTTCATGTACAAATAAATTTTAGATATTAATTTATAAAATGACATTCTTCAAAACAGAGTTAAGAAAGAAAACAAACAACAAAACAGGTTACATAGAAGCTTGACATTGCATTTAATTTATGAAACGATTATATAACATTGGCATTAAGGAAACTAAAATTTGGCAGATTATTCTAATTGTAAAAAAATGAGAACAAAATCTAAATTACGTATCATTGGAAAGAATTACAGAAATCTAATTCATGAAGCTTGTAAAATGTTTGTTAACACAGACACAATTTCGGTTAGGTCAGAATTGCCAAGTATCGCAGACACAGGCATTCTAGGAATTGCAATCGCTGAAAAACAATGAGGAAACTAAAAAGTTTCCTGAAGTAGAAAGAAAACACGCTTCAGACATCATGTTGAGAAGGCAGATTCCAGATTTGAGGAAGTCAAAAAAAACCCAAGGATAGAGTGAATTTAGGGGAGGAAGTCAGGAGAGCAATTGAGAGATATTCAGAACGGAGTAACTTCGGAGCGCGGGGACGCGCAGTTGCATTCTAAGATTACGAAACTTATAAATTTACAATTACCGAGAAAAGTCGAAGTATGAACATGATTAGTTTACGTTAAACTCGGTGAATTTATATTTTATCGTCAGGACTGTGAATACGTAAATAAGTCCGACTCGCTGCTCGTGAGATTCACCCAAGACGCCTAGGAGACTAAGTTCATCTGTCACACCAACCATCTGGGATTGCTCTAGAGTAGCTGATCATAATTCCAAGGACTACAAGGTACATTAGAGGCATATGTTACTTTCTAAATCTGTTGTCAGCGATTCAATGTTTAGAAATGCCGTATTCGATCTGGTAGAAATGAAATACCCGATATTAACATCCAACATGATACACAAGTATTTACACATGAATTGAAAATACATGAACAAATTACTGGTTAAAATTGAGTTATTATTTCATACAAATTATTACATCTCTTAGTTAATGTTTACTTCAATATTCCCGTTCATTCTAGAAGGTGAACGGAAGGTGATTTTTCTGCGTTCAATTTCATCCCCAAAATATAGACACTGGACCAGGCAAGTACACATGGTGGAGACATGATGTGAGGCTTGCGCCTTATAACGATCCCAAACATAAAGTTGATTGATTAACATTATAGAGTATTTTGAATTAAACCAGATAAATTACACTCAACTTGCCGACTGCTAAACTAAAGTTATAATTATAGTAGAAAACCCGCCCATCCCTCCCACGCTTAGAATAAATATTGTAACAATAGAATAAATCAATGACGAAGTAATTCGAACACGGGCTCAGAAAGGAGTTAGAGGTGTACAAATTAGCATTTATAATTTATTTACTTTAGGAAATCCAGATAAAAAGAAACAAGTTAAAACAATAAATCGAGATAAGAAAATAGGGTTTTCAAGTCTTACACCGAATTTTCGATTAGGACCAGTAGAGAATTTTCCTTCGAGTCCGGTAGCTCAATCGTTTACGGAAGATTTCCCGTCTGTTGCACAATTTGATAATAGTTTGATGGATAAATATAAGATAGAAGATAATTTAACTATATCTAATACAAGTAGAAAATTTTGAATTTAGTATAGAAAATAGAGCGAGTAGTGAACACAAAATGGCGTCAAATATTACGTTTTACGCGGATGTAAATAAACTGTCAAAACTTGACTTAAAAGTAGATAATGATATAATAGGTTTCTATGATGAATTCAATGACGCGTGTCAGATGACAGGAGTTAATGAAAATAAAAGGAAAGAGTTGTTACCGAGTGTGTTCAAAGGTGCAGGTAGACAATGGATAAAATTATTTTTAAAATGTAGAAATGTAGACGAAGTAACTTATAAAGAGTTGCAGGACAACATAATAGAAAAATTTACTAGAAAAAACGTGACAATGAATATTAACAACCTCCTAACGTCGTGCCTTAAGAGCATGGGGATGAAAAGTGAGACGTTCAGAGTTTGCTACTACTCATTGTCCGAAATGAGTAGGTCGAAGTGAATTGAGAGGAAATGATAACACATTATATTTCATTTAAGAAATGTATTGGGTAAATAAATATCATTTAATTTGTGTGTCTGTGTGAGTGTGAATATGGCATAACAATTCAGATCACAAATCGCAAACCTCCAGAAATTGTATCACGATCAACAAGCACATAGCTGAGATACACATACCTGTTTAAATGATGAGTGTCTGGACTGGATAATAATAAAACTTCACGATACTGGATCTCCTGGACAAGATAATTGGTAGTTTGTAGTATCCAACTAGATGCCAACCATAAGTATAGGACTATGGTTGTCTTTGAAGAAGAATAGATCACCCTTGATCTTTTCGTAGTCGAAAGGATAGCAAACCACTGCTTGGCTGCTAATTACTTTCCAAGTGTCTCTGATTCCTCTGATCCACTTCTGCTCCCAATCCTCTCCGACGAGAGGTTTTTGTTCATGATTTCAGACACTGGAATCCGCTTCGTTGATCATTTCTGTTTATCTTAGCTATTGGTGAAACATTGGTTTCGACCCGTATTACATCGTGACCAAATTCCCAGTCCAGCAATCTTTGCAACTCTGACAGTTGTGCCACATTCAAATTGTGTCAATGTTAACATACAATATTTCACATTGATGACATTACATATTACTTCCACAATTTTACAAATCAACACAAAACAAATAAACTGACGACTTAGCGTCTAGCCATTAATTTAGTGACAACATAACACAAATAAACAAATACACGTGTTTGTAAGACATGACAACATTTCATTATTGCTCATATTTAATCTCTTTAATTTTAATTCGAAAAATATTAATTTCCATCATCAAAATAAAATAATAAACCGTATATCGCTACATGCCCCTCCTTCAAAACGAGGGAACTCTGTTCTCGCCTAAATTTCTAGATAGAAATTGGTATAATCTTTGTTACAAAAATACAAGAATTAAAATAAAAATTTGCACATATTTTTCCTCACCTATATATATATATATCAATATACTCCTATAAACATTTATTAATACAAACTCTTTAATATATAACTTTATATACATTCTCTATATTTGAATTTAACTTTATATACATTAATTTCTCTTTGTTTCATTTTTAAAAAAAATCTGTGGCAAGAATCTCAATTAAAGTGTAGCCTCCTGCCATGTAGTATTTTTTATATAGAACTACATGCTACTTCATGCTCTTGCAAACTCATATATATGTACTTTTTATGTCTTTTTTTCTGTAATTTTCCACTGAGTTCTGTATCAAAGTCCAAGACATACTTTCTCACTGTACCACTTTTCTCATAAATGTCAGTGTCGTAATCACTGATTTATTTCACGAAAAGATTCACTTTACTAAAACACAATTCACTTTTTAACAATGCGTTCATACACTCTTGCTACTTAGTATCAACGTCCATTTGCGTTGTTTCATTTTAAAGCGTGATTAAAAATTGATAAAAATAAAAATCACTTCACTACAGTTACCATTTCCACTCCTGAGGTTAGCAACTATGTTCCACAACCATTCCGTAAAATGTTTATTCTGCAGTTTTTGGTTAAGTTGACCATGAACTTCAATATTCTCCACGTTGCTTCCTCAGTCGCTTCCTTCCGTTGTTCACAATTGACCGTGAAACTCGTGCTCGAGAAATTTCGAGATTTATCACAAAATTATCACATCACACGGGTGAAAGTAAACTTTTACACTATTCGGGTCTGGTTAAATGTTCGTCCGTATTTACGGTTTCGGCATTCTCCAAATTCGTGTTCCCATGTG
This sequence comes from Thermobia domestica, assembly GCF_964235325.1. Lineage (NCBI taxonomy): Eukaryota > Metazoa > Arthropoda > Insecta > Zygentoma > Lepismatidae > Thermobia > Thermobia domestica. Next base: position 191,587,958 of record NC_137467.1, on the reverse strand, counting down.
CAACGCTCTGGATTTCGGTAGTTTTCAATGCTATATGTGTATCATTTATGCTTGTGTTTTCTCGTGCTGATTCTACTAGTGCACGACTGTGATCTATATTATTCTCAGTGCTATTTTTGTGTTTTTCAGTGTTATTTTTGTGAATCAGTGTACAAATAGGCGTACTTGCATAGTGTTTAATGTGTGTAGCATCTTCGTAGATAGTGTTCTTGTTTTCTATGTTATTAACCTTTCCTCTCTGATTATTTAATTTCTGTAATTTACATACTAAATATACTATAATAATTATCGTCCCTACGACAAACATTAATAACCCCGTTAATATTATAATCACTACCATAATCTTCTTTTCCATAGTTCTGCAAAATATAAATGACTAATCGTGAGATTCAATTTTCGCTATTTTAAGCTATTATAATTCTATATCTGTGTCTATGGTTACTCTTTGTAAAATCTTACATTATATTTCCATAGGCCTACCTATTACTGTACTAAAATCTTACATTGTCGCTTCAAATGAACAAAAGATGCATATTTCCTTACAATCAATTATGTTCTCACTCATGTAACCTATTCAAGTGCTAGACATCACTTTCGTTACATATTAATTCTCTTCTTTTCGTTTTTGCCTTTTTTTAAAGTCGTAGTAGCGAAATATTTTCGCTCATATTTACGTACTTAAATACGCTTTATGCTTGCATATTCGCATATATTTAGGTACTAATGCATGTATTGATGTTTCTTCTACCTTTCTATAACGTTACAATACTTTATTGATTCAGAAATCATACGTATTGCATCAAAATTCGCGTGAAAATGCTGTATTCTTCCAATGTGGGAGTGGCCTGAGCCTAGCAGCTACTAAGATGGCTGTCAAGCTCCGTCCCCTTGGATACGGAATACTGCGGCCAGATGGTTGTGAGAGATGACTGACATCCCGTCTCTCGCATGCACAGCTCCGCTGATGCACTACCGGCAACCTGTTGATTCTTTTCCATAAATCTACTGTTAAATATCTAATGTAATGAATACTTTACTTCTCATTAATAACTATCAATATGCCAATTGGTTATTATATAAATTATTAAATATCAATCATTTTCACTCTTTCTTCTTTTTTTAAAAAAACTTGAATTTAGAAAATAAACTTGGTCCAAAATACCTAGTTTGCATACCAATTTTTATTATTCTAGACAAGATGCAGTACGTACGTATTCTCTTTTGACAATTTTACGTCTATTAACTATTCTTTTAACTATTATTTTACTATTTTCTTTCTCGATCTTTATCTATTTTTAAAACTTTTCACATACTTTATACGACTTATTTATTTGACTAGTAAGCTTACTTTTTCTAGTTCTACACTTATATTCTATTATTCTTTATTTCTCTATTTATCTAGCTTCTATCATTATTTTTAATAGACCTTAATTTCTTATTTTCGATGTTCACGTAGCTTTCAGCTAATGATCTCACTGATGTTTTGATGTTACTCAACTTAGTCATTACTCTATTTGCATGATGTTATCTATTTTTTATCTATGATATTCTATTTACTATTTCTATTCTTAATGCTTTTCTTGCATAACCAAAATACAGGGTGTTGTCGTTCTATTTCGCGCGTGACTCTTTTCGTTAAATACCCTTTTCGTTCCACCAATGGATAGTCTGACCCTAGGTAGTCTAGGATTTTATTACCTAGGCTTATTGACTCAAGTCTACCAATTTCGCTTGGTAAGTATTTATACTTATTAGCCAATTGTTTAATATTTTAATAGTGTTTCTTTTCCAGGTTTTTGTTTCGCCATTCAATTTCTTTTTTTAAAAAATAGTTTTCTTCTCCATACCTCTAAATTTTAAAACTTTTTTTTAAAACGCAAGGCATATACAACATGGTTTTACGTCATTCGCTTTACTTTATTATTATTAGTTGTTGTTGTTGATTATTATTATTATTATTATTATTATTATTATTATTATTATTATTATTATTATTATTATTGATTTTGAATTTTATATTGCCGCATCGACTTGTAGAGTGTAGAGTACAATATTATAAGCAACGTAGTCGTTGATATTAGAGCTATGAGAATTCCACCTACTACATACATAATATAATCCGTTTTTAAATGTAACTCAGGGATTGTTGTATCTACTTTTAATTTTAATAGTTTTTCAGTCAGTCCGTTTAACTCTTGCGTATGCAAAGAAAAATTAATTTGTTTCTCCGTCCAATTATCAATTAATTTAATGTGTTTATTCCGAACTTGTACTATTTGTTTAGTCGGTATTACTAATTCACCTATTATTATATTATCAAATTTCTCGTAATTTATAAAATATGATTTAGTCTTAGTCTGTTCCAATTTTGTGGAAATAATTTCTTGATGCACACCTACCTTTGTCATATACGCATCCTGTTCAACAGAAGAGTACATAACACCTGCATGTGTATATCTGAACATTACTTTCCCCCAAAATGTTTCAGAATTTTGTTGGCATCCTTCTAAAGAATTATTTAATACAATATTATTTGAACATTTAGCCTCGTCATCTAATGTAATGCTTTCACAAAAATATAGGAAACTTTTAAATTCACACTTGCTTTTATCCAACGAATGATATTTACCTTCCGCCAAATATACTGCTTCCGGTAATTCATAGAATATTCTAGTACTATTAATTAAATAACCCATTGAAATTACACCATACATAATTGAAATACTACTATCACATATTATCGGAGTGTTTAACAATAAATCTACATTATTTTCTTCATAATGATACTTCATTATCTATACGTTAGACATTTGGTAAAACATCCCAATGTCTGACCTATAAATAGTGTGTTTCAAAACATCATGAAAATTTACTAATCTTTTTACGTCTTCATTAGAAAGAATGTAGTATTATTGTTTAATATTTAATATTCTTTTTATGATTTTATTTACCCTTTCTTGAACGAGGTGAGCGAATAAATTCGCAAGTATCTAGCGTTGCGATTGATGTAAATAACAATGTAATTCCTGAATTTTACTCTTAAATCCTTGCATGTTGTACTTTTACTACAATACCATGGACTAGAGAAATTTCATTATTAAATGATGTCTTTAGACTTTTAATTTCATTAGTTAGCAAGTTTTCGTGTTTCGTAAGTTTTTCTATTGAATGGGACATTTGTTGATTATGCACTAAATTATACGTAGATAAACCAATAGATGACAACCCTAATAACCAAGAAAATATAAATCTTTTACTCCTAAAATTGTGACTACACCTAGTCTTGCCATTTTCATACACAAAATGACAAGGCAATGAATTTACAATGTTTCGCCTAAATTCTTTTTCTTTCGTTGCATATTCATTTAGAATGACTTATGCATCGGTACATTTATCATGCACCGGCACAGATTCTTGAAAATTTAAACGTTTTTTACAGTTGTGTACACCATGTTTGTTGGATGCACGGCATACGCGTTCTGCACTAATGCTAACCCAATTTCTGGCAAAGTAATCTGCTGATGATCGTCTTCTGCTATGCACACGGTCATCACTATCATTCCCAAAATTATATTCTTTAACATGGTGTTTACTGTAAATAATTAAAACCTAAAATTACTTATTCTTTTCTACATATTAAATTTATTTATTTTAATCAATTTTAAATATTTTATTTAACTATTACTTATACTGTTTACTTATTTATTTTATCATGTTTTTATTTACTTTATTTATGTTGTATGCGTACCTTAGATCATTTACTACAAAAAGGATTATGAAATCTCTAATTAAAAAACTCTATATTCCTATTGACTCTAATTTCTGAAAACAAAACATGTTTACCAGTTCAGGTTTTCTGATGGAAACCGACATTTCCTTCGGCTTCGGATGGACTTTGGATGATAAACGGCGGTCCAGCTCGCCGTTCACTGATAAAAATATTTTGTCTATAGATCACCTATTAAAAAAATCAAACAAAAAACTTAATTTTATTTTATTTTCGTTTTGATCGCAACAATCGTTAACTGTTGTGGTACTTGAGTATGTGAAACCATGAGGTTCACTCTAACGTTTTTTTCTGAACATCGCTATCTGAATTTGAATCATCCTCTTCTTTGTCAGACTCTCCATCATTCGGTCCAATGAAAGGTTTTAAACGACGAATGTCAACCGTATCGATTTTCTCTTGACCCTTCTTTGTTCCATACTTTACTTTATATGAATTGTTGTTCATCCGCTCTAAGATAACGCCACAGGTGTTGAATCTTCCCCCAAAACATGCTGGAATTCCGGCTCTTGGCATTTCTCTTATCCAAACTTTCTGTCCAATGTCGAAGTTGGGTTGAGAAAATTTCTTCTCTATTTGTTTTTTCTGCGACCTGAATCGTTTCTGTAAATTTTGACATGCCACCTTTCTTGCTTCCTTGACGGCCTTGATTCGCACATCGTTCTCAACGTACTCACAGGGAATGTCCAGATCTTGCTCTAGAAACGTTCTGGGTTCACGTCCTGTCAGTAGATAATATGGCGAATGTTTTGTCCCATCGTAAACTTGAGTATTCATAGTGAACACTTTGCATGGGAGAATCTCATCCCAATTCGTGAATTCTCTATCGATGTAATGCTTCATCATCTGTTGAATTGATCCTACTGCGCGTTCCGTTGTACCTATACTATAATGAGCATCAGTGTTTGGGAAGTTCAACTTCATACCAAAACATTCTGCCAATTCCTCCATTACTTTGCTGCGGTGGGTACTATGTCTATCCATAGATAAAATTTCGGGAATCCCATGCTTGGTAATTAATTCCTTGAAAATTATTTCAGCTATTATTTCGGATGTAATAGCTGGAACTGCTTTCGCAATTACGTACCTCGTCGCACTGTCAACAAACACAATGACATACTTATTCCGATGATTCCTTGAACGTTTAAATTTCCCGATTTCATCCATCGTTACATACTGAAACGGCATGTAACTAGGATATGTATGCGGGTGTAATGGCGTTCAACCTGCTTTCCTTTTCTGAATTTGACAGCTCACACATTGGCTTAGCTTCTCTTGGAAAAACTTCTTCATGTTGGGAAAATAGATTGATTTGAGTGCTCTATTATAACTTTTGGTGTAGAAGTAGTGACCTCCACCGTAGATTGAGCAATGCAAGTTTCTAAAAACTTGTTCCCTTAACGCGAAAGGAATACACAAGAGGAACTTCATTCCACTTGCCATCCTTTGTGTCCTATACAGTTTTCCTTCCTTAATAACATACCAACGTGCCTGCTTCTCTGCCTTAATCTCAGCTACTTCTGGGTGTTCGATAGCATTCATGATTGGTCCAAAGAATGTGTCTTTTCTTTGGAGTTTCGCCACATCTACGTCATCGTCAAATGTAATATTCACTTCAAGATCTTCTTTATTAATTGGCAAAACGTCTAAATCCACGTCTTCTGCTGTTGGTTGGATATCCGTGTTCCGAGAAAGCACATCACTGGGGTTTTTCTCTCCAGGACAATGGACTGGTGTGTACTGATATTAAGCCATTTCCGAACTACACCTTAACAATTTAGGTGATAGTTTCGGTGTAGTTTGCAGATATTTTATACACCCGCAATCCGTAAATAATTCAAACTCTTTATTATAAGGTAATAATTAAATGCTTTAAATGCACTCACCACGGCTAGGATTTCAACTTCCACAATATGTATCTTTGCCTCCTGTGGTCGCAATACTCTACTATAGTACGCGATAGGAGTCCGTTCATCATTCGTTTGTTTTTGCATTAACACCGCTCCTATGGACTTAGATGAAGCATCTGTATACACTCGTGTTTCCAAATTTTCACGAAAAGGAGCTAGCAGAGGTGCATTCAATAACACATTTTTCAATCTCTCAAAACCTTTTTGATGTTTCTCTTTCCAGACGAACTTGTGAGTCATTCTTCCTGAGCAATGGCTGAAAAATTGCTGAGATTTCTGTCTAATCTTTGCAGAATTTCCGTACATAGTTCGTTAGACCTAGAAATGACTTTAGTTCTTTTGCGGATTTTGGTGGTTTGCATGCATTTATCACTTCGATTACCTTCGGACTTATTTCATATCCCGCCTCACTCACTATATGGTCTAATGCCAAAACTTTCTAATCCATGAAATGACACTTCTCCACGGACAATTTTAACCCATGCAGGATTTAAAAGATAGATCTCAGAACTAACACCATTTTCTCTTGCTCGTTCACGTATATGAACACATCGTCCATGTAATATGACACCGCCTCCTGACTAACGTTAGCTAGTGTCATAGTCATGATTTAAGTGTATACTGCGGGCGATTGCATGTATCCCATTGGAAGAACGTTATATTGATAAGCACCGACGACAGGAATGTTAAACGCAGTGTATTTCCTAGAATCTTTCGATATAGCCACCGTATGATAAGCACTTTTAATATCCAGGACACTGAAAAATTTGTGACCTTCCATACATGTTAAGATTTGATGTATGGGCGGTAATGCCACTGAATGGAATCTAACATGGCGGTTGAGATGACGGCAGTCGAGACAAGCTGTGATCGCACCAGATGGTTTTTTGACGAACAGCATAGGCGAATTATAAGAACTGTTCCTTTCCTCTATAATATTCTGCTCAAGCAAGATGTTAATCTGTTTCTTGACCTTTTCTTTCAGTGCAATGGGGATCGGATATCGTTGTCTTTGGAAAGGAACTTCCATCTCTGATTCTATCCTGTGTTTCACACCTTTTACACGACATAAATCATTCTTTTTCCATGCGAACACGTCCGCATAATCGAAACATAATTTCTCTAATTTATTCTTAATTTCATGTTATGTATTTTCACCAAATTTTAATTTAGCCTTACCATAATCCTTTCGTGCCTCTAACACTTTCTCTATCTCATCCTCCGTCAAACCTTCCTGTCTTAACTCACTCTCACGCATTCCTCAGCATCACCAATTTTCAAATTTCTCGTCAACATAACTTTATTGGAGGGGTTTATGATTTCTAATTTTTTATTTCCTTTAGATAAAATTGCTCTAGGTATAAAAATATTGTAGTGACTTTCTAATCGCCTATCTGGTTCTAACAATTATTCGTTACTATTCCAAGAATTCACTAGATTGACTTCTACAGTCGTTCTAGTTCTCGGTAATAACCTTACTTTATGACTCAATGCCCTTTTTGGTTTTAGGCTAGTTCTAACACTAACAGCAATGTTATCAGAAACTGATCTCGGTTCCTGATGATTTTCGTTTCTCTTTTTAGGTCTTCCAAATCTTTGTACCAAAATTTTACCATTACCATAATCAATCTGGCAATTCTGAGACTTTAGAAAATCGTTTCCTATCAACATTTGATAAGGAAAATCTTTAATCACTCTAAATTCCTGATGAAAACTTTGATTGGAAATTTTGAACTTTACTATCGCCAATTTATTGATTACAAGTACATTCTGTGTTATTCCCCGTATTTTCGTCTGCTTAGGTATAACTCTCGCATTCGGTGGTACTAATTTTTCATTAATAATGGATATTTTGCGATCCGCTATCCAATAACGCTTTCAGTTGTCTATTTTCGATTTCCAATGGTAATTATACCATGTTATTCTCTAATACTACTGAGGCTGTTACGTCACGTGTTCTATAATTTCTACTACCTGTAAATGTGCCTCGCTCATTTACAGATTTGGCTGGTTTAAATTACTTGCACCCATTGGTTGATAGTACGTCGTACCATTCACTTGTGCAGGTACAACTTGCACGAATCTTTGCGGATTTTCATTTGAATTCTGATTTTGATGACAGCCCGTATGCTGACAATGACTATCTCTTTGCCAGTTTCCTTGCTGAGCTCGACCTCGATTACCACGCCAGTACCCGCTTCGATTTCCCCGCCTACTTGGAAATAAGTTGTTTCCTCTACTATTTCGAAAATTATTCGGGCGTCTTGCGTTACCATTATTATTCCAATACCTGTTGTTATTATTACGGTAATTGTTCGTACCATTACCTCTGTATTGTTTATTATTTCTAAAATTCTGATTTTTCGATTGCTTATTATCCTGATTTTCACGTTTTCATCCTCCTGCGTTTTCGCTGACAACGCGATCTGAAGTTTATCGATCTTCTTTTCTAATTCGGCAAGCTGTGCCAAATTTTGCGGTTCCTGTTTTACTTTGTGATCATCTTTACTCTTTCGTACAATTACGTGGTCTAATTCGGACTCTCATCATCTTCCACTTGCTCACGAATTTTTTTCACTAAATCTTTTTGCAATTTTACTCTTGTTCCGTTCAATATTTTATAAGTCATCCACAAATTTATCCAGGCTTCAGTAGGCCACAGTCCCTACCTTCTCCGTATAGTAAGGGTGGAGACCACTCACTATTATACCCATCTTCTTTTTGTCCGACATGTTTGTATCTAATCTTTCGCATAAGACAAAAAATGAAATGAAATCTTTGAGTTTTACGTCCCACGCTTATGCCGGTTAGGCTAAAAGAGACGGTGATGATGAGTAATGAATAAAATGGCGGAATGAAAAAAGTAGGAGGAAACGGGAGAACCCCGAGAAAACCCACGCACGCGGTGTAGCATAAGACAAGCATGTCATACACATAGTTTATGACTGCTTCGTTTTCATGTTGCAAACGCTCTCGTATTTTATCCTCGATATCAAGCGTTACATTTGATTTCGTGAATTCTTCCACTATTTCGGCCTGTAACTCTTGTACGAAATTTCTGACACATTTTTACGTTTAAGAAACAGCTTTCTCCACTGTCTTCCAACTCCTTTAAAAATATTTGGAATTAGTTCTTTTCTCTTGTTTTCGGCGACGCCTGCTATTTGACATGCATCGTCGAATTCATCGAAAAAACAAACAATATCTCCGTCATTCTTTAAATCAAATTTTGGCAACTTATTGACATAGGCATAGAACATTACATTTGAAGCCATATTTACGTTTTTAGTATTAATCAAGTTCTCGTCTATGTTCAAAATTGAAGGAAAATCTTCCGAAAACGATTTTACCACCGGACTACTCGGGAAATTAAATACTGGCTCTTTACTTATTACTGTTTTTGGACTCGCGGACTCAACGGCTGTTCCTGACTTCTAATATAACTTCGTCTTTCAGGTGTCCTCACACTAAAAAAATCATTAACTTCTACCTGAATACCTTTACTTGCTTTTTGTGCACTCGTTAACACTGTATTTTCTGTCATTTATCAATATATTCAACACTTCTAATAACTTATATTTAAAACTTAGTGTGGGAGGGTGGTAAGCGTTAACCTGATAACTTAAACAATAATTGAGTCGTTTTTAAGCCTATTGTGGTTCGAACCAAAACTTCGCATTGTTCCAATGGTGGACGAAAAATTTTACTTGACTTCCTTATCATACTAATTGATTAACCTAATTTTAATCGTGCTGGGACTCGAACCAAAAGTTTTTCTACAATTATAAGAATGGATACTATTACTAAACGCTTTAGTAGCGCCCCGGGAATCGAACCAAACGCATCTCCACCATAACAATGGTGGGTTAACTTAATAACTATCTCGGGAATCGAACCAAAGGGCCTGGGGTCGTTACAAGCCTTAAGCCTCGCAGCTATCTCCACCATAACAATGGTGGTTTATTCTAATAGCTGTACCGGGAATCAAACAAGCATACTCCACCATAACAACCTCCTAACGTCGAGCCTTAAGAGCATGGGGATGAAAGGTGAGACGTTCAGAGATTGCTACTACTCATTGTCCGAAATGAGTAGGTCGAAGTGAATTGAGAGGAAATGATAACACATATTTCATTTAAGAAATGTATTGGGTAAATAAATATAATTTAGTTTGTGTGTCTGTGTGAGTGTGAATATGGCATAACACTTCAGATCACAAATCGCTAACCTCCAGAAATTGTATCACGATCAACACGCACATAGCTGAGATACACATACCTGCTTAAATGATGAGCGCCTGGACTGGACAATAATAAAACTTCACGATACTGGATCTCCTGGACGAGATAATTGGTAATTTGTAGTATCCAACTAGAAGCCAACCATAACTATAGGACTGCGGTTGTCTTTGAAGAAGAATAGATCACCCTTGATCTGTTCGTAGTCGAAAGGATAGCAAACCACTGCGTGGCTGCTAATTACTTTCCAAGTGTCTCTGATTCCTCTGATCCACTTCTGCTCCCAATCCTCTCCGACGAGAGGTTTTTTCATGATTTCAGACACTGGAATCCGCTTCGTTGATCATTTCTGTTTATCTCAGCTATTTGTGAAACATTGGTTTCGACCCGTATTACATCGTGACCAAATTCCCAGACCAGCAATCTTTGCAACTCTGACAGTTGTGCCACATTCAAATTGTGTCAATGTTAACATACAATATTTCACATTGATGACATTACATATTACTTCCAAAACTTTACAAATCAACACAAAACAAATAAACTGACGACTTAGCGTCTAGCCATTAATTTAGTGACAACATAACACAAATAAACAAATACACGTGTTTGTGAGACATGACAACATTTTATTATTGCTCATATTTAATCTCTAATTTTAATTCGAAATATATTAATTTTCATCACCAAAATAAAATAATAAACCGTATATCGCTACAATATAGAGAAGTTTTAAAGAAAGACTACACCAGGAAGACGAACCGATAATTAATTATGTATACGAATGCTAGTTACGTGTGAGAGATTAGATTCAAAGATGACGGATAAGAAAAAGATCGGAATTATAGTAAGCGGTTTACAAACATTTTATGTGGAAAAAGTAGGGACAGTGTCGTACTCTATAATTGAATTTCGTGGAAGACCTACAGAAAATAGAGAAGAATAAATGGAAGGCCAACAATCGCGAAAGAATTAGGCAAACATCGATTATGAAGATTAATAGTGCACGTTAATGACCACAATTAAAATTCTATTGTGTAACATATAGAATAGCAATAAGAATTTTGATATTTTCTCCATTCAGATCTTAATTTTAGTCAATAGATGTATTGACTAGTATCATCCTATTAAGGCGAATATTCGCCACTGAATTGTGTTATGACATATCAATATTGATAACAGTCAATATTTTGTGAAACACAAACAATATTGACCTTGTAAGTAATGTATTTTATTTGAAATTAGTATAGTTAGGGATTTGTTTTTACTGTAAACAAAACGGGTCTATTGATGTACTGCAAGTAGGGCGGCAGCTTATCGACCAAAGCCTAATCCGAGGTGTAAGAAAAAGCGGACTTCCGTCTGAAGTTTGAATCGGTAGACATGTTTTGGTTGCATTAATTAGTAGGTTTGTAGATATTATACACATATATATATATTTATTAACAAAACAACTAAAATATAGTACTTAGGATGTAAATAAATGAATAGATAAATAATAATAATAATAATAATAATAATAATAATAATAATAATAATAATAATAATAATAATAATGGAACAGAAATCAGGCCAATGTTTATTTTTTATCCTGTGACCTAAAAACAAGAAGGGTTTAAGGACATTTAAAGTTTAGTAATTTTTCTAAAATTACAAAAAAACAAGAAAACAAAATAAATGGTCATGGAAAATGAATAAGGTTCAATACCAAACTGATCTATAGAAAACATGCAGTAGGGTACTTACGTAATAGCCATCACCGTTACCGTCACCATCACCCATGTGTAAGTCTATGATCTAGAATCTAGGATACCCTACACCAATCAACCGAGTGAGATGTAAGTAGGTGAAACCAGGAAGCCCAATTAAGATCAGGAAATACGCAGATAGACGGAAAAAATAGCGACAGAAATAGATAAATCCTAGACAAGTCTAGTTAATATATCTGTTATCAGAGAAAAGAGATTAATTATTAGTACGTAGAAAGGCTTAGATAATTTAATTACAGCTTTAAAATTAGCTAGATGTATTTAAATAAGAAATTAATGGCAATAAAAGCAAGCACATTTTTCCGTTTATTTTTTCACGAAAGGAGAGCAAAAAAGTGAAAAATATGTTGTAATAAGTACGTTTTGATAACGACAGTATATTACACGCAGCTGTAGTAATTAATGAGTAAAATTACACGTAAAATACATAAACTGTATAAAGAAGTGTAAAGTTCAATTTAGAATAATTATAGATCTACTTTAAATAATAACGTAGATTTACGATCTTAGTAAAGTAGACAAAAGATCAGAAAGTAGAAAATATCTACAGTCAATAACAGACAATAAAGAAATATTAGAGCTTTAAAATGAGCCGTTTCTTCCAACGCTTTTCTCTCTCTCAAAAACATACTATATGATTTAAATGAAGTGAAGTAGTGAGTGTTGCATATAAAATAGTGAATAAAAATATGTTTTTTTAAAAAATAAAGTGAGAAAGTGTGTGAAAATTTTGTAAGCAAGCCCTAGTGAAGCATGGAACCCCGTAACAAATACCGCAAAGTGGCAAGGCGGTGGGAGTGTGGCAGTACGCATATATTTGATTATTTTATTTTATTTTTGATTTTATCTTATCATTTACAAATAAATTTCAGATATTAATTTATAAAATGACATTCAGCAAAACAGAGTTAAGAAAGAAAACGAACAACAAAACAATTACATAAAACCTTGACATTGCATTTAATTTATGAAACGATTATATAACACTGGCAATTATATAACCAAAAATTCGGGACATCAAGGGTGTCATTCCTTTTTCGGCCAACTGTAACTCGGTGGCAGAGTGCTTGACTGCGGGGTCCCAGGTTCTATTCTAGCTCTCCAAGTGTGATTCGTTGAGGACAAATAGTGTTTACGTGGATTTTCTCGTTTTCCTCACTGTCTTCATTACACCCTCTTTCATTACATCATGGTCCCCTTAGTTCGCGTAAATATCGTAGGACGTTAAATTAAATATACATTACTAATCCAGCGTGCCGCGATTATGGCCTGGGTGTTAAAGCAGAGAAATACTATGTAAACATTAATGATTATGAAAGAATTTATGCATTTAAAATAATGGGAAGAAATGGGGAAAATTGCATGAAACCTACAAAAACGTTTCCACTACAAACTTGTATCATAAATATCGAGGATGCTTACCGATAGAGGTTGTCCTTCATCACTCGGCCACCGTACATCAACTAATTTTATTTTATGGATTAGTGGAAAGCATGTAATTGTTTTCTTGTAGCGAGACTATCTTTGTCTCGAAATTTTATAAAATCAAAACATTAGGAAGTCGGTTTGCGTGGTATCAAGTTTGGGGTTATAAAAGACATTCCTAGAAAACTAATATCAAATATATGTACATTCATTTGCGTATCATGTGAACATTTTAACCAAATAAAATATAGTATTCATATCACATTTATAACACAATATAATATATTTAATAAGAAACATACATTACTGATGTTATTACAGTCAAAGTGTTCATTGTCTTAACATACTGGAAGTCACTGGTAGGACGTGTACATTTGATCCTTGAAATATGCGCCCGCGAAAACGTGGCTTTCTCACAGCTTTGGCAACATTGCGGCCACTCACTGGTTGACGCCGAACGCTAGTTCGGCTGACGCGAATTTCCAGGGTATTATTAGTCTTCGTGTCTAGAGGGCAGCCTATATTTATGTGCACAAAAGTGTTCAACGTGATGTTATAACACTGGATGCAAACAATACGGTGAAGAGTTCAATAGATTGTAGTCTTGCAGCCTTTGCATGAACTCAACTCAACAGGAAACGACACGTCATACGGGACAATTTTAGCCTGGTTATGCCTCTTAATGTTCCGAAATGACTATCAAAAATTAATGGCCTTTTAGATAAAAAAAAATCATTTCCAGTGAGTGATATACGTTTATACTTTTAATTACAATTCAAAGAGGATAAATTTAATGACAATTTCAGTCCAATATCGAAATTCTGATGTACTCGTCGGAGCTTACTCTATATTAGACGCAATTAAGCTTTAAAGATATTTAGAACTGTTGGAAATCTTGACCTTCCATTGTGATTCTATTATGTTTACTGTGACCAATTGAAACATACCACATAACTAGAGTGCTTTACAGGATGTACGACGAATTAATTACGTGATGAAAAAATCATATATTGAGATATTCGAGTCTGGAGGACACACGTACGCCCAAAAATATAAATTCGGCACAGATGGGACAAATTACAATTGTAACATTTTAAGATTTCCCTTAATACAAAGCAACGTTAAAGCTCACAATCCTTGAACGAAGGATTGTAAATCAATGCCAGAAAGAAATCAATAGAAACAATACATAAAATTTTAGAAAATTCATATATACTAGAACCAGGATAGATAGTTATTAAAACACAGATTGTTTGAATAAACACTATTATATTTCAGAATCTACATTTGGAATTCTGTTTGTTTCTTAAAAACATCTTAGTGGTAAGAGTTTTACTTGTGCATAAAAATTACAAGAAACGGAATTTTCTGAAATCTTGAACTTCGTTAATTAAAAAATGTAGATAGATTATCAAAAATATTCAACGGCAACTAAGATACTAATAATATTGAGAAAGCGTATTAGTATTGTAACGCCCTTGTTCACATTTTAAGCTTCTGTATCACTTTATAATGTTGTTCTACCTGATAGTGCGGTTTAACTAAAAGGAATCAATCGTGAGAAGTCAAATTTATGTTCTGGTATTATAGGAAGTTAAAAATATCGCAGGATTTGCTTAATCATTTACGTATAATTTTCTGTTTTTAATCGGTTCCACCAAATTAGTAGATTTATTACTACTCCGATCTTAAAAATTGTTTGGTTCACTACATGCTCAGGTTAATGCTTATATTACAGCAACCCTGAAATTTTAAGTTACACGTCAAAATCCGTAGAATAAACAGATGAATGATGAAAGGCCGAATCATTATGTAAAATTTGGTGGAATAAGAATGGGAAAGAGAATAGAATGTTGTCTAATACAAACTCACAGTGACCGTATTAAATATTTCTTGTACCGGCCTGACAAAATTACAAGACACTCATGATTGAAAAAAAAATATAAAGAGAAAATTATAAACAAAAGAAAATAGCCATAATTTTATATATATATTTGCAGGTAAGCAGTAAAATTAAATAGTCCTGAGAACCGTCAAAGTCGAGGGTTCTCAACGGAATTATAATTACCTTATCAAAAATATGCATTTTCCAAGTGACAGAAACTAATACAGATTCTAGGTCAATTAATACAAGTAGGAAAATCAACAAAAAAAATAACTTCACATACGACGGAACACGGATTTTTTGACAGGGAAATTATTTACCACCATACACTAAGGTCATTGTCTCAATAGAATTAAAAAATTACCTTTTCATACTAAAATCAGTGGTTCGAACCAAGTTAGCATAAAGAACAGATGAGTTACTGCAAAAAAATTCAGAAGAATGAAAAGTGTCAAACAATGACTGGTTGCTTCTAGATGTCCTTCTCAAAAATTGACCGAGTATTCTGCCTTCATAAATTCTCTTATAAACAGTAGTGTCACCTACGAGACAGTAATCGCATTTATAAATTCCGGACAACAAACATGAAAATTCCCATTTTCCAAAGACGAAGCACAGCTCATAGACAACACTAGTTTGAGAAAGTTTGGTATAACAACATTATAAAGTGATACAGTAGGTATACAAATATGACGAAGAACATTTATGAAGGGTTTAAACATATGAAAATCATTAGACAATACATTTGTACTAAAATATAATTTAAAAATTGTCGTATCACAACCTTTATCGATTTGTCGTGACTCAGGAAAAGATCAATACCCTCTCGATGAAATGAAAGAAATGGGTTCATTGAACAAAAGAGGACTATAAATAAAGAACGAAAATTGAGACGAAAGTCTTATATTTTGTATTTTGTGAAATAATTCTTTCCAACCATTAAAGCATCTACATAGAAAGTGAACCGAAATGACAATTACATTGCCGCTCAATTTGCAGTTATAATTAATTGACCTGAAACACTAATACAAATGCAAGACCCATCAACCTTGTGAATATACCATTTTCAGGAGAAAATTGCCAACAACTATCCTTTGACAACCTGTTTCTCATTTTGTAATAATCTGCTTTCGTAAAATCAATGTGTTTTCATGGCTTTGTTATTTTCGTGATTAGATAAATGCTTTTTCAAATTATGCTTTCGAGAAAATGCTTTGCCGCAATGATCACATTTATAGGGCTTTCCACCTGTGTGAGAATTCATATTGTACTCTAAATATCCTTAAAGAAATTAGCATAGTCAAGCCGAAATCACATCAATCTGGACATGTGCACTCACTTCCTGTTCCTGTTGCGCCAAATATGACGCAGAGAGTTTGCTTTTGTCAAATATAAGACCCATCGGCAATTTACAGAAGTAACAACAAGAAAGAAAAATAGGTCAAAGAGGGTAGAGAATAAACTCTTTGAAATTTAAGAGATAAGCGGTTGTCAAGTGAGAGCACTATGAACTAAAGGAAAACATGCGATTTTTAGAGAGGTAAAACAGAAAAAAATTGAGAAGAGAAATCGGTTCCGTGAATAGAAGAGAATCAAAGTCGAAAGGTCCCAAACCATAAGTTGCCTACAAGAGAGAGTAGAACTGGGAACGATAGAGAGAGGAAAGAGGACATGAAAAAAACAAATGATTACCTGTACCAAGGTCCACCTCACAGTCACAGCGTGAGAGAGACGTTGACGGAGACGATAGTTGCGAACGGGAGTAGGTGTGACATGAAGACGGAGTTGGAGTAAGATATGGATTTGAAAGGTGGAGAGGGACCCACACAGCAAGGAATATTTCCTCAAAAAAAAAAAAAAAAAATATATATATATATATATATATATATATATATATATATATATGTTGGTTTCTAAAAGGTTTTCCTTCTCTGTAGATTTGCATGCTGGTTTCCCCAATGTACTCCGAATATTTCCCGAAAATATTTTCCCAAAAATGTTTTGAAAACTTTTTAGAAATTACCGAAAGTATATTTTGAGAATTCTCGCCGGAAAGTAAATCCAGGAAAATATTCACAAAATGTATTAGAAATATTATATTGGATGTAATGTAATATGTTTTCACTGTTGAGAAGGAAAATATTTTCGAAATGATACTAAAAATGATTTATATATATGATATGGAAAACAATGAAATTAAATATATTCCATATATTCAAAAAATGTTTTCCAATACTATATTTCAATGTTTTCTTTTTTTACGAGAAAACATATTGAATATATATTTTTAAAAACGTTTAGAATATTTTAAAAATAAATTATTTCGTAATGTAAGAAATATCTTTCAGAAAAGTTTTTAAAACCTTTACTTAATTTTAAGAAAGTATTTTTGTAATCTTGTCTTATAACTTAAATGAAATATTTTCGTACATTTTGTTACTATTTCCAGAATATTTTTTTTCTTCGAATTTTTAATATAAAACTTTAAAACGAAAAGGAAAACATGTTAAAAATGAATAGAAATTGTTTTCTATTGTGTTTTGGAATATATGTTCTGTTTTTAGTGAACAACGTTTTCTGATATATTATAGAAACATTTTTAGATTGTTTTCAGAATATACTCTTCCGTTACTAGAGAAAACATATTCTTTGTTATATCTGAGAAGTATTCCAAATATTAACCGGAAAGGCTTTTTAAAGAGTGTTTGGAAAACATTTTATGAAGTACATTTTAAGAACGTTAGCAGGAAAATAATGTAAAGAAAATTTTCACAAATTGTACTAGAAATATTGGGCGTTAGGCAGAGACGTTCCGACGCGTGATAAGTGCCATACCAAGAAGTTCGACTAACATAATATGTTAGTCGAACTTTTTAGTATGGCACTTATCACGCAGGCTTTTAGTAGTCAGGCTTTTAGTATGACGCTAATCATACGTCAGAACGCCTCTGCATAGGGCGTATTGTGTTAAATGTAATGTAATATGTTTCCAATGTTGAGAGAGAAAATGTTTTCGAAGTAATACTAAACATGTCTTACATACATGATAAATAGGACAGGTATTCCATATATTTTACAAACGTTTCCCAACATATTATTTGCAATCGTTTCTATTGTTACGAGAAAACATATGAAACATAATTTTTAAAATGTTTCGAATATTTTAAAATTAAATTCGTTCGTAATATAAGAAATATTTTTAAAACGCCTATTCATTTTGTATGGAAATGTTTTTGTTACCTTCTATTGTAACTTAATTGAAATATTTTCATGCAATATTTTATAATTATTTCCAGAATATTTTATTGAATGTTGAATAAAAAAAATTAAAACAGATATTAATAATGAATAGAAACTGTGTACCATCGTGTTTATGAAATATAGTTTGTGCTTTTAGCTTATAATATTTTCTGATATATTAAAGAAATATTTTACAATATTCTCATATATTCTTTAGTTACAATAAAAGTACATAATACCTAAAATGAATTTTACCGGAAATCTTTCTCGAACATTTTGCTAATTTAAATTGTTGCATATCCTTAGACAGTGGTCGAAGTGAGACGGTATGCGGTGGTATACCATACCGCTTCTGATTTTTCAGTGATGAAGGCAAAACGTCTCTGGAGAGTAGATGCTAAATACCTATAATAAATCCATTTGTATACACAGTAATTGACGAACAGCTTTGCACGTAAAGAGATTTTATTTATGTAGAAGTAATTACTAAGTTGACAACACTGACATTTTTGTTATATTTTTGCTACTTTTTGTTTTTAAAATGAGATGTCTTCAAAGAAGTTCATCTAGTTATATATTTTGACCAGCCTTTGGCTAGCTGGGGCTCCACCCCCAGACCCCGCATTTAGTCGGCCGGCGGCCCGCACCTCTTGTGTATCAACAGTGAATTTCGTGCATTTGATTTTCATAGTACTTGAATGTGCCCAGTTGGGGGCTTCACCCCCACACTCCCGCTCGGCCTAGCACCTCTTAGACCCACAATTCTACCGAATTTCAAGTTTGTTTTCCTATTTCAATTATATAAAAGATAAGATTTTGTATCCGAAGAAAACGACTATTTAAATAACATGGAAATTTTTTCATCTCTTTTAAATCCCTTAAAAAATAAAAATATTCACTTTTGGCAATTTTCCTGTCGGTTAGTCCCGGAAGACTACAATCATGCCAAATTCCATCATTCTAATCCTGCCAGAAGTGCTTAAACATTTTCGAATGTAGAAAATGTCGCGTATAAATAACATGGGAAATATTTTTCAGTTCCCCATAAAACCACTCTAAAGTTGGGCATTTTTATTTTTAGTGATTTATTTAGGTAACGCTAACGAAAATATGCAAGCATGCAGCATTTTAAGTTTGTATTCCAATTCCAAGTACCGAAAATATGAGATTATAAGTCCAAAAAAGGTCCATTTAAATAACATGGGGCTATTTTGCATCTCCCCTTTAGACCCCTAAAAATTAAAAATATTCACTTTTGGCAATTTTTCTGTCTGAAAAGCTACAATCATGTCAAATTTAATCATTGTAGCCCTAAGGGAAGTACCCAATAATTTTGGGAGGTAAAATGTGTTCCATATAAATAACATGGGGAAGGTTTTTCAGTTCGCCATTAAACAACCCCAAAGTTAGAAAATTTTATTTTTAGTGATCTAGTTAGGTAATGCTAACGAGAGCGAACAAACATACCGACTTTCTAGTTTTTATTCCGATTCCAATTGCCTGAAACATGCGATTAAAGATGAAAAGTGAGAGAGACTCATTTAAATAACACGTGGAAATTCTTCATCCCCCCTTTAGACACCCTAAAAATTAAAAATATTAACGTTTGGAAATTTTCCTATCGGTTACTCCCAGAAAGCTTCAGTCACGCCAAATTTCAACTTTCCACGTCAACCGGAAGTATCTCTTTATGTCAGTCATATAGTTTTATTTATAGTTAGGATGTGTCACATTGAATTGTTTCTTTCGTATGAATTTTTGTGTCTTCTTGTCTTAATTCATACAAATGTCGTGTTTTCAGCATTAGCGTATTTAGGGATTGTCTGTTGTTGGGGTGATTCTTCCGGAAGTTTAGAATACACCTTAGTCGAGTGGGGGGTCCGGGAGCTTCTCGAAGGAAATGGTTAATATGAAAGCTCGGTTTTTGAGCATTTTCGCGTATAATTCTCTATAATACAACATAAGAAGATATTTTTTACAGAATATAATTGGCGAAGGATGAAAGTCTCTCAATACCCCTCCTAAGAAGCTATTCGGTGGTTTTCAGCTATTATGTAAATAGCAGTGCAATCGTTCAGGCAACATACCGCCACTGTATTCCCAGCCGGTCTGTCGCGTTAAAATCGTGATAACACATACCGCCTCTGTTATATATATATATATATATATATATATATATATATATATATATATATATATATATATATATATATATATCCCATGCAGGGTCGGGCTTGGTCCTACCTGAAGCGCACGGGTCGGCGCTTCAGGAAGGACATTCGTTGATACAAATGTATTGAAATGTAAAGTGAGTCGAATGTAATTTATATGAAAGTCAAAAGTGAGTCAACGGGCGGTCGTTATGAGCGCATTTTTCGACTCGGGAGAATGGCGGGACAATAGTGGTAAAGAAGTTGGCCAGCCGCCGACAGCTGCAAACCCCAATAGACGCGACGTTCTGGGGTGTCTCACCATAGCCCATTTACACCTCAATGGGACACATCCCTATAAGATGTCAGTGGTACATTACTGAGAAATCTTAATGGTACTTTTTCCAAAATGACAAATGGTACATATCTAAGACGTCTCTGCGATATCCTCAAGTGTACATCATAAATTTTCTCATGAGATATCTTCCCGGGAATTTACCCATTCCTAGCTGGCCACGTGTGAGACCAAGATGACGTCATGCGCCAGAGCGACAAGAATGTAGCACTGCATTGCATCCACCTTGTAGTCTTTCCACCATGGTCTGTGCTTTAAGTGGAAAAGTTAGAATAAAAATGTAGGAAAGGTAAAGTTCGTGCTCATGTTTCAGGAAGAATATTTGCGCTATCTCTGTATTTAATCATTTCCATTGTGAAACCAGTAGTAACGTAACGGTTAGACAGTAGCGTAGCCAGGATGTGTGTTTGGGGTGGGGCAAGTGCTGTTATAGGTACATATAGAAAAAATACAAAAAATATATAAACATAAAAATATATAAAAAAATTACAAACATGAAAGTACCAAAGTACATTGTCGGACCTCTTTGGGGGCCCGGCCCCTCTGGGCCCCCCCTTCCCTGCGCCACTGCGGTTAGAGTTCTGTGTTTGACAACGCAACTCTCGATATATCAAGGTGGATATCAAGTGAAATGCCGTTATTTTATGTTGCAACATTACCCACTCTTAATATAATTTACAATGCTGAACACAGATGATAAGAAAACAGTGAGAGTGGCTTGGACAACGTCATTTCACGCAGGAGAAGTGTGCCAAATTAGGTGCTCCATATTCTATTTTCGTTTTGTGTGGTGATTGTACAGACGAATGCTGGTCCAAATTGCAATGAACAGGAAACTACGTTTAAAGTATACTACTAAAATATACAAGCTCGTTTAAAGTATACTACTAAAACAAGCTCGCGGATAGTGCTATTAATATTGGTTAGTTGCTGGAATATGACTGTTTAGTGGTGAGTGAATCATAGATGAAAGATTCGGAAAGGAACAATGAAATACCTTTTTAGAATCAATTCTCTATATAGAGGAACGACCGCAAGATCAGAGGGGGCGGAGTGTTAGTGTGAATTACGAAGATGGAGCAGCACAGGCATAATGATCTTGTACGTGAGCGTGAAATCATTTGAGCCCGGGTAAGTCTGTGCAAGAACACAAACTTCAACCGGTGTTTCTGCAGACCACATAGAAACAGTCACCGAAGTTTACTCTAATCATGCCATGAATCGCATTTAAATAACGTCACAAGGTAAGAAATTTGTTCATTTTGGTGACTATAACTTGGGATAAGAATGGATCGACAATAAACATGTGATAATATCAGACACAAATGAGACCCGTTCGTCGACTATTCTATTGAGGAACTCGATTTGGGATAGAACAATATGCATAAAGCGCGTAAAAATAACAGCTTTCATTATATTCTCTCTACTTTTTCGACAGAATGTATCATCTGATATAAAAAGTTACATCTCTTAGAGCACGAGTCTCTAGAATTGACCTACCGCCTACCCTATCTTACTCGATCCCCAAAAGGCAGCAACCCGTCTCAAAAGAAAAGGTTCTATCTGAATGGGAGAAAGAATTTGTGGTGAAATTTGTAAAGTTCTATAGATGTTACCGCGGACACTTTTACTAGAAGGAACAATGTACGTAGCACTGGATTCCTTTGCCGATGTTCATAGAACAGTAAAAGATTTTGCACTGTTAATATATTAAAAACGATGGAATTTCCGATATGGCACGTCAAAGAGACTCGAGACACATTCCGAAATAAGAAAAAGACTTGTTAACTGTGGCGTGTATTTCCAAATGAATATATATTGATATATATAATTTTTCAAATATAAGACATCACACGAAAAAGCTATTGAGATGTAAATACCAATTATATTTAAAAATTCAGGCATCAGCATTAACAACACTAAACAACAATGGTTTCTTATCATATCTAGGTCTAAATTTCTAGCACACATCCTCTGATGTAGAATGGTGTATCAAGTGCAGAAGATGAGGAAGGAACAAAATTTTAATGAATAGTTTTGTAACAAATTATAAAAGACACAATGGGCGTACCTCCATTTTTAATCCGTTATCTAATTTATCTCTATAAGTCCTACAGAGGATGACTTATTTTCTCTCCGGCCTGAGAGAGCCTCTCACACGGACAATATAAGCATGCGTTCGACAGCATCTATTATTCCATTTGCACTTTCGCTCATTTTTAATAGATGTTTCAGGGAAAGCTGTTTTCCCTCTTCTTGGGAAACACCCCGTGTCTCACATTTATAAATCTGGATTGAAAGATCACATGTCATCCTAAAGCAACATCTCGCTTCTCGAAGACACATCGATCGTCGGTGAGAAAATTATCAAAGACAGAGTTTTCAAATTCACCTCTCCCTATCTTAAGACAGCTCAAAATGGTTTCATGTATATAGCTCTTGCCTCACTAACCTCATTTACATATTTAATCACTCTGTACATAGTGCTTCCAACAATGCAAAACCTTGCGCCATCTATTTCGGTTTATCTAGTGCCTTCAATTCCATTAACCATTCTTATGTAACTTACAAAATTTCCAATACATTCTGTGTTCATGGACCACTTATATCATTGTTGAATAGGTACTTGCAATGTCGCACTAGAGTCGTCTTGGTAAGATCGATTTCTAACCCTTAAATCCGGAGAAGCACACGGAAGCGTATCTGAAACACTCGTATTGATATTGGACGTGAATGACTCGACTAGCTGCTTCAACTCAAATTTTGAGAACGCTCTTATTTCCAGAAGACTGCAAAATCTTCAAAGAAGTGTACACAATAATGGACCCCGAGCTGCTTCAAAGCGACATTAACAATGTTTCCTCCTGGTGTAATGCATGGCTTCTAAAAGTTCATCCCGATAAAAGTAAATGCATAACATTAGCGGTAAAGAAAAATATTTACATACTTCGTACAACATAAACGATTTGGCTATCTCAAGAATCAATACTCATAAGGATCTCAGAGTTACTTTTGACACAAAACAAAAGTTCCACAGAACATACAAACACTTTCACTAAGCATTATATGCGTCTTCTAACACCTCTGAACAGATAACATATTTACGAAAAATCTCATACCTAGCAACTTCCTACAGAGCAATAATTTTACAAAACTTTAATATTATTCGTCTAGCTGGAAAATGGTAGCTCCTACAAACTTATCTCTTATTAACTTTGTTCCAAATTTATTACTTGCAATTGTACGCATTAGTTTGCCTCACTCAAGTGCGATGACAAAACACAAATTATTACGAACACTAAATAATCAACTCTCTAATACTCGTCACAAAATCATTGACCTCAAATATCTGAATCACTCACACATGGTAAACTCTGGTCCGAAATGCTATTCTCAGAATTTCATTTCCAAATTCCCTTCAGAGTAACACGTAACACATTTTTTCTTATAATACGCTCTAGACATTCAATACTTCAATCTTCTCTGTTCAACAGGTTTCAGAAAATTATAAAGCGAAATACTGCATACAACCATAGACTTCCTTAATTCTGAACGAATATATAACTCTGCACTACGACGTAATTTTAGCCGATAAAATTTAGTCAGCTACTGTGAATAATTCTTATCAATTACATACTATTATTATTATTATAACTACTGTGATTACTATTACTCTTAATATTGCATTATACTATCATATCATAGATTTATGAACTTGGACAAAATATCTTGTCACACTCTTAGCACGTAGAAAGTTTGTCATCTGTATTTTAACATTTGTCTTAAGGAACGCGACATATACGAATTTTGTCGCACAATTTGACAAGTCAGATATTTCGCACTTGTATGTGTTACCATATGTGTAACTTGACTACATTCTCTAAAATACAAGCATGATATATTAATAAATCGCGTCACATATGTTTGGCTGTATTTCCACTAACAAAATATGGAATTCAAGTTAACGCTTTTCACACTTTTGCACACCATTTTTTTTACCTGTATGGAATAGTATGTCTTTCGGAGAGTAAACTTAGAGTAAATCATTCTTCATAGTTTTGACATGTACAATCCTCAACATCTGTATTAATAAATTTGTTGCCAAATATAAACTCCAATGAATTCCACCCTACATATTTAGAACGTTTTAGTTTCTTCATCCCTGTAGTAATGTTTCCCCTGTGTATTTTAACATGTGCCTTGCAAAATGTATGCTGCCTATTCAACATCTTTTCACGTGAAGCCTGCCGTATGAGATATTCATCTGTCTGTTAAAATGTCTTGGAAAATATGAAGGTAGATTAAATACATTCCACACTTATCGCATATGTGAAATTTACCCTTATGTATATTAAAATTTGCTCCCAAATTTGAATATAAAACCAATTCCTTGTACCACAAAAGATTTAAACCTGTGCAGTTATATGACTTGCCATCATTGAAAGGAAACTAAATCCTTTCCCCCACACTCGGCTTTTTTGAGAATTTCTAAGTGGGTGTATCAGTTTAGCCAAACTTGAACGCCGATTAAACCACTTTCCTTCATTGTACGCGTGAGACTTTTGTGCTCAGTGCATTATGAATACACAAAGCTGAAAGTACGGTAAACCCCTTTTCACACTACTGATATTTGTGACGTCTTTCCCCTGTGTGGATTAACTTGTGTCTTACCAAACTTGAACGTTGACTAAACCCCTTTCCGCATTCTTGGCATGTGTAAGGCTTCTCGCCTGTGTGAATTAACATGTTTAAAAAAACTTGAACGTACATTAAATACCTTTTGACACTCATTACATGTGTGACGCTTTTCTCCTGTGTGCGCTAACTTGTCCCTCGCCAAGCTTGGACGTAGAGTAAAACCCTGGCTACACTCTTGGCAAATGTGATTTTCTGTCCTTTGTGTATTAAAATGTGTTTAGCCAGATTGATTGTACAGTAATTTCCTTTCCACACTCCTGACATTTGTGAGTTTTTTCACCTGTGTGAATTAACATGTGACTTGACAAGTTTGAAAGTTCAAGAAACCCCTTCCAACACTTTTGGCATGTGTGAGGCTTCTCGCCTGTGTGAATTAACAATAGTTTAACCAAAGTTGAATGTTCATTAAAATCCCTTTCACACTTTTTTCATGTGAGACTCTTTTCTCTTGTATGGATTAAAATGTGATTAGCCAGTCTTGAACGTATACTAAATTCCTTTCCACACTCTTGACATTTGTAAGGTTCTTTTGTATGGGTTAACATGTGTCTTGCTAAGTTTGAACGTAGTGAAAATCCCTTACCGCAAACTACGCACGTGTGAAAGCTTTCACCTCTGTGTATCCTGATATGCCTTACCAGGCTTGAACGTTGTCTAAATACTTTTCCGCAAAGACATGTGTGAGGGTTTTCTCCTCTGTGGATTAAGATGTGACTTGACAAGTGCGAACGTCGATAAAATCCCTTTCCACACTCTACGCATGTGTGAGGTCTTTCTCCTGTGTGGAATAACTTGTGTGTTACCAAACTTGAACGTTGACTAAATCCATTTCCACACTCTTGACATTTGTAAGGTTTTTCTCCTGTATGGGTTAACATGTGTCTTGCTAGGCTTGAACGTAGTGAAAATCGCTTTCCACAATCTTCGCACGTGTGAAATTTTTCACCTCCGTGTATTTTCATATGCCTTACCAGGTTTGAACGTTTACTAAATCCTTTTCCGCAAGGACATGTGTGAGGTTTTTCTCCTTTGTGGATTAAAATGTGACTTGACAAGTTCGAACGTCGATAAAATGCCTTACCACACTCTACGCATGTGTGAGGTTTTTCACCTGTATGGATTAACATATGTCTTGTCAAGTCATAACGTTGACTAAATCCATTTCCACACTCTTGACATTTGTAAGGTTTTTCTCCTGTATGGGTGAACATGTGTCTTGCTAGGCTTGAACGTAGTGAAAATCCCCTACCACAATCTTCGCATGTGTGAAATTTTTCACCTCTGTGTATCCTCATATGACTTACGAGGTTTGAACGTTGACTAAATACTTTTCCGCAAAGACATGTGTAAGGTTTTTCTCGTTTGTGGATTAAGATGTGACTTGACAAGTGCGAATGTCGATAAAATCCCTTTCCACACTCTACGCATGTGTGAGGTTTTTCTCCTGTATGGATTAACATGTGTCTTGTCAAGTTATAACGGCGACTAAATCCCTTTGCACACTCTTGGCATGTGTGAGGCTTTTCTCCGGTGTGGATTAACGGGTGCTTAGCCAAATTTGAACAGTCACTAAATATCTTTCCACCCTCTTTGTGTGTGTGGGGATTTTCAACTTTATGGATGTGTGTAGCCGAACTTGAACGTACGCTATATCCCACACCACACTGTTCGTACCGGTGGGATTTCTCAGCTGTATGTATGAACTTATTAGTTGATGAAGTTAAAGTTTGAGCAATTTTATGTCTTACCATATTACTTGACAAACCTGACAGAATAATTCCTTTGCCGAACTGCTTCGTACTATCAGATTTCTCATCTGAATGAGAAATGGCTTCCTTTAATATAATACGCGTATTCGCTTCTCTTTGAAGATCATATTCGTTGTAGCGCCTGTAACAAGTTCAATAAACAAGGAAACGTGAATTGAGTTAATTAATAAGTAACAGCCAAAAATGAAATTATTCGTTATATTTCAAGATAAAATTATGTTTATTTTTGTTCTCTTACATGAAATATTGTAGAAATATGAATCCGAGAACGGTCGAGGTTTTTCCATATCCATCTTTTCTCGAAAAAAAATGTGTAATTTGCTTTACTATATCCAACTGTGCAATTATTTATATATACGATATTAGAGTTCAATACATGTGAACGTTATATATATATATATATATATATATATATATATATATATATATATATATATATATATATATATATATATATTGTGCTATGGAATAAATATTTCATTATTATCAGTGAAAATAGAGAACTATTACCACTAAAATATTGATATATCATTAATTTTTGTGTCACAAAATTTAACAATCTTGTTGCAATTGCCACTACAAAAAAATGATGTTGGCAAAAAAATATAGGAAAGGTATAATACTGCACAAAATATCTGATTTGAATCAATACACCAATCTCTACGTGTTTTTAATATAATCTGATAATTTGAGATGCTAAACTTTAATATGTAACACAATCTCTGCGTCTATTGATATATAGCTACGCGGTTACATCGAATACATTCTTAAGCCCTCTTATTAAGTAAATACTTTTGAGAGGCGGCGAGTATCCAATTTCTTGTAGTTTTTATCTGTTTATATGAAATACATGACATTGTGATTCCAGAAGTCCACGTTAAAGTAATGTGGACCAGCATTACCACCATCGTCACCATTAGGTTATTACTAGTGCTATTGTACGTTTCTGCTCAAAACATTCACATTTCTAATAACCTGGTGTAATTCCATTCGGAGAAATTAAATTCTATACTCGGTATGGAAATATGCTATTAGTTGGGGGCAGCGGTGGCTAAGTGGTCGAGCGTTCACTTCTGGTGCTTGGGGTCCTGGGTTCGATCCCAGCCCTCGCCAAGTGAAATTTGTGGTGGACAAACACCGTGTGTGTGGGTTTTCTCGGGGTTCTCCCGTTTCTTCCCACTTTCCTCATTCCACCATTTCATTCATTACTCATCATCACCGTCTCCTTTTGCCGAACCGGCATAACCCTGGGACGTAAAACTCAAAGATTTCATTTCATTTCATGCTATTAGTTTTCTTTCAAACAATGCCCCCGAGTGTTATCAGCATCGTGAAACACTATAATCATTATTATTTTTAACACTAAATTTAAGATGGCGTTTAAAGATAAATGCTACACGATGAACAGCAAACAATGCAAGAAATTTGATATGCATCATATTACAGTGTTTTGCATCACATTACATAAGAATGGTTATCAAAGGACGGGAAGAGGATTAGATTTTTACGTGAAAAATATATTTTGACGGGTCTCTCTCTTTAGAGAGAGGACAGTTTCACATTAGATTTGTTAGCTTTGAAAAACTGACGCGTGCATCAGTGTTTTGGGAAATACAACATTCAAGAGGGAGAAGATCAACAATCTGCCTGTCGTCGCATAAGAACCAGATGATAGTAACTCCATTCTCGTAGGTTTACAAGCTAGAAGAGACAAAAATTTTGTTTTCTTAGAAAAATGTGAATTTAATACGATGGTAATTGAGCTACATTACAAGAGACGGTCGACAAGAAGAACAGACGGAGTTACGTTCCGTTTACACCAAATGGGGCTTTCAAAATTGTGTCCAAACATAAAGAAATAAATACCGCATTTTTGAAGTTACGTTCCTCTGGTTTTCACGAAACGATATTATTTATCAGTGAACAAACACAACATCTAGCTAATGTTCAATTAGCTATGGAAATGAGTAAATCGATTGGAATTAGATTTTACATTGCAGGTAGCCAGACACGTAGTTTAGGTAGAAAACTTCCTTTCTTTTTGTGTTACTATCATTAGAATGAAGATCCTACGAAAAAGAGAACAGATTTTAATTTTAGGCGAAAAGCAATGTATCTGAGGAGTGGATTAGGGAACGTGGGTGAAATTCGTTATATAAAATCTCTAATCAATACCAGTGAGCAAGTGATCAACGCCTAACGACATGAAACGGGCAATTTCCGTAGATTTCTTTATATACAAATTTAACATATAATCTAAAATTAATCTGTAATGTATAGAACTCCATCATGCATTCTCTGATGCAGTTAAGTGATCACAATTTGGTAGCATACAAGAAATTTTAAGAAAACGACGTTTTCAATGGATTGTGAAACTGCCCTGTAAATCCAGGTTACGTCCAATCAACTTATAGACTTATATATACTTTTTAACACATGCAACGTAAAACTTAACAAAAGCTTGCAGTATACGACTTAAGAATTAACTAATGGGAGGCAAAGCATCTTCATAATTTCTTTTCCAAATTACGCCTTTATAGTTTTCGAACGTGTTTCTTTACTTATATGGAGCATTCTACTTCATGGGAAAAATATCGAGGAATCACTACTTCCTCTTCCGGAATTCACATTAATATTCCATGTTTCATTCCCGCGTTATTACAATACAATACTGAAAGGAGAAGAATATGTATGTCTTCACTAAGTATGTCTACGTAGCTTTAAGGGCCATATACATAATATGTCTTCTTTATACAAAAACTTCACGGAATAAAAATTACATAATACTACATGCCTAATATTATAATGAACACTGGACATTTATAAACCATTACAACATAAAAACTACAAAAGTAATTTATACTTAACTAGAGAAAGTCCAAGCTAATTTTAACCTTGAAAGGCTCAAGAGGTGCCTCTGAGGCTCCCTGCTGCATATACAAGCTACCTGAACTCCCCGCGAACATTTGTATTTTCCGTCATTAATAGGAAAGATTAGTCACTACTTTGTTATGAAATCATTTGTCAATGGTAATAAACAATGAACAGTATCAAATTATTAGAAAAGTGAACACTTCAATAGGAGTCTCAGAGGCACTCCTTGGGCCTTTAAGTTAGTATAAAAAACAACGCTATCCTATCTGAGGTAAAATAAATAAAAATGCTTAGGAAACGCAATCAGAAAGTGTATTTCCAAGAGGTAGAAGAATTCTAGAGCGCAGGACACGGGACCAAAATATCTATTAAAAATAATGGCATTAAAATTGACCAGGGTGCCACCGAGGCACCGATTGGGTAGTGACGGACAGTAGGAATATTCGCGGTGGGGAGCAATTTAAAAAGGGAAATATTTCCAGTTTTTTTCCCGGCTTATAAATTCCCTGGAAGTAATTTATTTCCATTTCTTTACTTCATCTTCCAAATTATAATAACCGTATGACTAATTACATTATTTTAATATATTATGATTTATTTCTAGGTTTAATACAATTTGGATGTTAAAAAATTTAATTTTTTTGACTGTACTTTATATTAATAATAATATGAATTTTAAGTTCCATTTACATTTGCACTAAAAAGTAGGGTAATTGTTTAGTATTCGGGGCCTAAAACTAGCAAAAACTACTTGATAGTGGTGTTTATGTTGTCAAGAAAATATCGAACACAATTTTTTTTAGGGCAGTAGGGGATTTGTACAAACCGCAACGATAAGTAGAAGTGATTTATGTGAAAAAAAAAAGTGAATTGTTGGTAACGAAGCTAGAAAACAACGTGCTCTGCGGGGCTCTACCTCGCCTTCACTCGCTAACGCGCGCTCGGCAATGCTGAGTGAATTTAATGTTGGTAACGTAACTTACCATACAACACTAAAAAACAACCGCATTCGGATTAGCAAACAACCGGATTAGAATATCGCAAAAAGTAGGCGCAAAAGCTGGTAAGCCAAAGCTAAACAATAGCCAAACTTAGCAAAGTACTAATTTATAAATTTTGAAAAGTAACCATTTTGCAAAGTAAAGTAGAATTACGTAGAAATAGAGATGAAGTACTATTAATAAACCCTGAACCACTGTTAGTAATAGACGTCGGTCTGTCTCCTGTCTCTGATTCGAATTTCTGAAAAGGTACTCGGACTTCTCTTACGTATGAATTAACACATGAAATTTCGAGAAATAGGTATTAACAAACGTGTGTGGCAATGTTAAATGCTAAATTATAAAGATAAGAACACATCTTGAAAATATTGTGAACACACATATTTATGCGCATATGTTGAAAAAACGGTGGGACATGTGTCTTCTGGCAGTTACGCAACCTAATCTGATAATAAAGTTAAAAAATTTATTATGTTTATATCAGTAGTAGAGTCAAGTTTAGAAAATCCACTTACATGTAAATTTAAATTTTTCGGCGGTTTGAAACTATGTGGACTTACTATACCATTTTTGAAGAATACTTACTTTCATAGAACATATTGTAAATAAAAATCCATTTATGCGTACTCCCTAACTGTAGTAAAATAGTAATAAAATAACATAACATCGTTTAGAATATACAATTTAAAGACTCTTCTGGGGACAACAGTAACAATATACTGTGACAAAAAAACGAATTTAACTTTTAAATTATAATATAGTAAAACAATGCAATTTTATTTGTGATTGTACATATTTTCCCGGAAAATTCCCAATTTGGGAATTTTCCCGGGAATATCCCCGAAAGATATTTTCCAGGGAATTTACCCATCACTTCCTTTGGGCCTTTACGTCAATATAAAAAATAAATATTTTTTCTGAAGTAAAATAAGAAAATGTATGAACAACTCAATCACGGGCCATATTCCAAAGAGATAGGAGAATTCTAGAGCGGAAGACACGCGACGAAACATCTATTACGAATAGTTTCATTAAAAGTGGACTAGGGTGCTTGTAGTAGGAAGAATGTACTTGGGTTGGGCGTGGGAAAATTTTCAAAAATTTCCCCATGGGAACGTTCCCTGGACGCTGTTACTATGCTAGTATAAGGAAGTATACTCTTGGACGCCTACCAGATGTAGAAACAAGATGAAACATGCCTTTTTCGTGTTCCTGTCGTGTATTGGCTAATAATTTGAATCCCCAAACCCCCCTACCCCTCCTGCGAAGAGCGTAAGCTGAACGTATCTGCTTATGTAGATCATTCTGTTAGCAGCTGTTGCAAAGGAAGAAACGTCAAAAAATTTAAAGATGTCATCGTCAATGAGTTTATTAGAAAAGCTTAATAAGCCATCAATGGTACCCTATATAAAAATGCGAGATTTGGAGATTGGAGTACCATTTCGTATTGTAAACTGTGAGATAATTACAACGGTATATGGTAGGAAGGCATGCGTGATATTTCAAGGAGGCGAAAAAGTGACTTTACCAGGACGTTGTACTGAAAAATTGGAAGCAGATAATGGTGCATTATTAACGTATTTACAAAGTGGGAATCTCTGTTTAATATATAAAGGAATGAAAATTAATGTATCTGGGCGTAACATGCACGATCTTGAATTTACTGAACTGGTATACTCATCGTAAGTGTATGGTGGCATGTAGAAACAAGATGAAACATGAATTTTCCTCTTCGCCCCCTTCCTCTTCATCCATGCGCAGTCATCTGTATGCATAGTGTCGTTATTCTGTGTTGAGCAGCTACTGGAGTAACATGTCTTTGAGTGCTTGTGCATCAACTATGGATACCAAGAAAGAGTACTGGTTAAATGTTGAATATGGACTTAATTCAATGAAAACGAAATTAATTTGTATTGGACTGGATAGTGATACATTTGAGCCAGTGATTCGTGTTGGCAAAGGACTTGTGTTTGGAGTGGAGTTAAATTTGCAGAGTGGGAGAAACTTGTACATTTGACCCCATTTGTTACGGACTATTGAAATTCTCAAGCGGAAATTGCATTTATAAAATATCTTGGTCGAAAAAACGAACTGGTGGTGCGAAAACTAATGGGTGAAAAATTAGTGATGTTAGAGAAAGAAGGAACATTTCATGCTCCTCGAAACATTGTGTACTTAACTTCAAGTGATTGGCTTTATTTCTTGCAAATATTACCATGTATTGAGCATGCTGTGAAAAACAGTAAAGTTTGTAGTGTTGTGCTACGTGAATATTTTGACTTGTGTACAGATACTATTCGTAATCATGTACAATTGCAGTGTCTTACATGCAGAGGACTTGCCGGAATCCATACTTGTGTAGATGAACAGAGTATTATTAATGATATGAACATCAGTTTTCCAAGTGTCTCTCTTGATAAGAACATTGATGTGAACATTGATGGTGAACGAATAAATTGGAAATGAAAGTATTTTGCAAACAAAAACTCATAGATTCAATTATGGTTGATTTATTTGATAGTGTACCGACACAGCCATGGTGGGGGGAAAACGATACTCAACCTTCGGAGGGTATCAATGAAGTGAACGTCATAAAGAAGAACATTGATTAGTTTTTCATGTATACTAAACAACGTAATATCAAATGTAATAAAAACATATATAGTGAAAGTAAAATGTTTTGTGTTTGTGTGTTTTGTGTTCGTTTCATACATCTCAATATGATAGGATTTTTAATTAGTATACTAATTTTTATAAGAAAAAATCCTAGCATATTTTTTCCTCGTATACTATAAGTGATATGTATAATAATAATAATCATAATGAATTCAAATTTTTGAAATGAATGTTAAAATAAAAATTAGTATTTGAAATTTTTATTATTATTATTATTATTATTATTATTATTATTATTATACAACTTTGTCTTCAGTATGATAGGACTTCTTCATTTTAGAAGGAACTAAAATAAATATTAAAATTTTAGAAACAAAAGTCCTATCATAATAATATTGAACTCACATACCTGATTTAATTTACGAAAGAATAACTGATAAAGTATTTGAATTCAGTATTATTATTTAGTTATGTGATTACATTGAATCACATAACTATTGAATCACACATCATTGAATTAAAAAATCAGTTTTAGAATCTTTTTTAAAAACACCATGAAATTCAATGACTTAAAAATATGTTTTGTGATATGTGATATTTAATTACATAATTGATCATAAAACATATTTATTTATTAGGAAACGGAGAAAATAAAAAATAAAACATTTGTTTTCAAAGAGAAAAAGAATACAAAGTATTTATTGCTGATGAAACTATTTACACAATTAAAACGACGGCAAGTATAGTACATTTTTAACAGAACGTTAGATTTTTTTCATTGTTCAGGTGATCACTTCACAACTGCCATATACTGTTCACTGATGCTGTCTATACACAGTTCAATTAATGATAATTTCACAGATGATACTACTGCTGTTGATGATGGTGATGAAACGTAGATAGAAGTCATACTGTACAATGATGATGTCCATACACACGATGATGATGTCATACTTTCTGAAATGAAAAAAATTGAAAAACATAACTTAAAATTTATGTTATCTATAATCATGAACAAATAAAACAACAAATGATAATATATACAAACACATTATAATAAAGAAGTAGAAGAAATGACTACCTCCAATAATATGAAAAAAGTAATCAAAACATACGAAGAAGAATGAAGACATGATTACCTGTAAAAGTAAATACAGCAAGCGACGATCATTTTTTTCTGGAGTTGATAAGAAAGTGTAATGAAATTCATTTAAGGACTTTTCTTTAGGTTTGAAGCATACGAAAAGATATGAATAATGCCCACATAGGGACGATTTCACACTTTGAATTTGTTTATTATTAAATGTATAAGAAGTGGAATTTTTACGTAGAAATTGAATATGTTGCATTACATATGGAGGAAATCCAAATGTATCGAAGTAGTGGGCACGTCCGTCAGTATGAATATATACGGAAATCCAGTGTGTGCCAAGTTTGTTCGAGGGATCTGTATTTATGATGATAGCTGCAGGTAGTGGAACATGTGTTGGTAATTGGTTGGCTGCATATACGCCAACGAAATAATTGTGAAATAAAGAATTTGTTTGCAAAGCATTCAGTAAATCTAGTGTAGAGGACATCATGTATAATAATGCAGACATGTACATATGTGATATGATATTTAAATAACGTACCTTTAAAAATCCATGATTATGTTCCTCTGATGATCCACTTCTAAGAGAGATTGGAATTCTCCATACGTGATGCATGAGATAGGTGCTGGTAGAGGCTTCGTAAAATAAACTTCCAGACGAACACAGCCGTGACGTATAAGGTTCCAATGCTGCACAGCGCTGGCTTCTCCATCTTGAGTAATGTCGAAAACAAAGATGGTGCATCCTTGAGGAAAGGCAAGGCGAGGAATATTGTTGCCATGATTGGAAAAGTGAATACCTGATCCACAGAATAAGGTATGATATGAGGAAACATAGAGGTTGTTTTCGAAATTTGGCTGTAATGGTTTTGAAGGTACAGGTTTTCCATCAATGTATAGAGAAAAGAAATCGATGTCAAAATGTTTGAAATGAAATGGATTTGAAGTTATTGTTCCTGTATAGGCATCATTTTGTGTAAACGCCACAATCACTCGAGTTGGTAATACTCCCATAAATAAATTATTAATTGTTTTTGATTGAAGATCCTTTGGAATGACGAATGATTTCATTTGCACTCTTGTGAGAGGATATTTGGCTGTTGTTGATTGTAGAAGCTTGTTATGTGCTAGTTTTATTGTAGGACTAACATTAATATTTTTAATATGTAAAGCAGCGTCTAAAATATTCACTCGTCGGTTGAGGTTGGTGTCTGATGAAGACAACGTTACGTTGTTGAAACTGTTACACTGGAATTTAGTTTTTAATAAACAAGTGTATATACTCTGGTCAGAAGTGTTTATTATTTCTTTAGCGAGCTCCAGAGTCGTGATGGATAGAGTTGCACGTTTCCTCTTGTCCTTCTTCTTGCGCTTGATGATTTGTAATGATGAAGGGTTAAAGATGGAATATGTGTAATTCTTTTTTTCGTTGATATCCAGATCCTAGCATAGATTTCAGTTTATTTTTTGCTTTGTCTTGCAAGACGGATCTCGCTTCACCCATTCGTTGATGAGAGGATTCGTTAATAGGTTGATTATCGATGATGACATCAGTAATAACGTTTGCTCCAGATGTTAATAATTCCTTTCCTGTTTTAGCTGCTTGTTTTACTAGTGGCATGACAGAACGAAATAACCCTCCAAGGAAACTTCCAATACCATGTCCAACTTGATAAGGGGAACCAACATAAACGTTTCCAGTTCCAGAAAGAGCTTGTTTTTGATGATATTGTAAATATGGATTATTCATATTTGTCGATGTTGACGCACTGGTCGAAAATGTAGTTTAACGCATACAGTTCCGAAAGTGAATGCCAGTGGAGAGCCTGTATTATCTCTTATATCTATTTTGATGTGTTCAAAATTCATGTTCTCTATAGCCACATAATGTGGAGGATTAAAAATTTCTATAACATTACTTCCAAATGTATGATTCACAGGATTGATATTTATGATTCGTAATAATGGTGCTACTGTATCCCCAACAAATACAGATTGAATTATATCACAATACACATACATGTAGATGGAAGTCCTAAACGTAAATTTGAAATGCTTAGGCCTTGTTGCATATCCTTTAAATCAACGTGTGTATCAAACCCCAACATCGCAATAACACTTGGTGATAATGCACCGTCCACACCTATGTCTTTATGAAGTAATCGTATAAAACAGGTATTACTCTCACGAGTGTGGAAATATGTAAATTTGTGAATCTGTTGTACGTATTTATTATCTTTATCAATTCTGATATGTCAGTGTAATAACGTACAGGAATAGTTATAAATTTCTATTCATCACTTTTTGCAGGTTTGTAAAAAATTGTATTATTTTCTTCATTAATATTTAATATTGAATGAGGATAATGAATTTCAACAATAGCCACTTCCCACTTTTCATGGAATTCCAATCTTTGATGAAGTTTCGTAGTGTATGATGTTAAGGTGTTGTCAGGAAAATATTCCATAGAACTATTACTGGGAAGCGTAACGTAAAAATCTCCAACAGGTTCCATTGTATCTCGATCTTCTTCACGGCTGATGCAGGTATCCAGGAATCGAAAGAAGGATATCCTTTCCAATGAACAAGATATTCTTTTCTGCTGCCTTTTCTTCTTGTACGTATGATTTTATCTATGTAAAATGTCTTTGATAACGTCACAGGTTGTAATTCTTCTCTGTAAAATAATCCATCCAGTGGTTCCTTGTTTAAATCTTCAATTTCATAAACAGGTGGATCTCTTGGTATTATCTTCTTCACTTTAAATATTTCCCAAGTCCAATTTTGCATATGTCCTTTATCAAATGTACGTTTAGTTTTACTAATTCGTACTGTATCCCCAATTTTAAGATGTTTTGGGAAATTTGGATTCTTCTATATTTTATTATCATATTGATTATGCGATACTTGTAATAGGTTATTTTGAGAAACACTTGCAGGTGACATCTTTGTGCTTGAATGATAACCTTCATTGTATGATTTCACAAGAAGAGGTAATACATTTAAATAATTATACGTTTGATACTTAGTAAAATACTTCCACATTTTTTCTTTTAGAGTTCTGTTAAAACGTTCTACAATACTAGCTTTTATATCAGGATTTTTAGTTGTACTATGTTTTATTTTGATGTCATCTAAGTACTTCTGTATTGTTTTATTAGTAAACTCACTTCCTTTATCTGTTCGGAATGTAATTGGTTTTCTGTCTTTGAACACAAGTTTTAATGCTTTTAAGACATCATTTGTACTTTTAGATTTTAATGCCACAGCAGATGCATATCGACTGAACACATCTATCGCTGTAAGAATATAACGATATCCATCATTAAATTTATGAAGAGATTCAAGATCATTAATATCACTTTCCCACTCATCATCAAGGTTATTCACTACATAGAAATCTCTTTTAAAACGACGACGTACAGGTTTGTGTAACGTATATGTTGTTTGTTGCAGTAACCATCTTCTTATACAATGTATAGGAATTTTCTTCTTTGTAGCTATCCACAATTTTTAACAGTTGCAAACGAGGCAGGATGTGAAGGGTTGTAGTAAATATTGCTTAACTGTTTGTTTACGGTTTCCACCTTGACCATACTGGACGTTTACACGCACGTTTCCTTTTCCCTATAGGAGATACTACTTTTCTTTTTCTTCTTCATCTTCTGCTTCATCGTCGTCTTCTGGAAACGATTTCGGAGGTATTTTTTCCCTTGACGATGATGCTGTTGGTGACGCTTTAGTTCGTCGTAAAATATATGACAAATGTTTTGGATTTCCAATAAGTTCTTGAGGTGTGTTATTAGAAGATAAATAATTACAAAATTTCTCCCATCCCGGTGGATTTGTGTTTCCGAGGTCGCGACACATCAGAAATTAAATCTACAATGTGAGATCCTTCTAGTTTATCACCTCTGATGTAAACAGTTCCTTTATTATCCCACGTAATATTATCATCATGTTTCATTCTATGTAGTAGTAATTCAGCTCTTTTACGAAACATTTTAGGTATAGATAATAATATTTCTTCTTCTACTTCAGGCTTCTCTGATTTAGTTGACGTAATTGAAAGTGTCACAGGTTCTTGTTTTCGTATTAAATGTAAATATTTTTGAAGAATATTATTATAATGATTCCACTTTTCTTCGTCACTAAGCGATGATAACTGTAAAATCTCTTGCATTTCTTGATCCAAATTAGATTCACGTTTCTCCAGGGCTTATGATGATGGTGATGCTGGTGTTTGTATACGATTAAGAACTTCAGGTGGACCTAAAATCATCTTTGCGTGTTCCATTGCACTAACGGAATAGTAAACTTGATAATGCACCAGTTAAAATAGGAGCTAATAATGCCGGTAGGAATCCACCCTGCTGTTGCACTAATAATTGCTTCTTCTTCTTTTGGATGGAGTTTCCTTTCTTCACAAGATATTGAAGCGTCCTCTTGTATTGCTTTAATCTTGCTTTCTGTGTCTTTGTAAGAGGTACATTCCCTTTTAATGCATTATAACAACATTCGCAAATACTTCGAATCACTGAAGAGTCTGCATTGGCCAGTATAGCTTTACGTAATTTAGGATTTGCTTTGCTCGGCGTACGAAGAAGATCGTGTTTTACTCTTGGAGACATATTGTCAGAATGAAGAAACACAGTTTAAAACAAACATTGTAAACACATCTTCTTCTATTTCGTTGGAACATAAACGTAATTATAAATATTATCAGGAAAGACATTTGTTTGAAAAAGAAGTTCATCTGGCGTATCCTGTTTTAAATCATTAAACAAATATCCATATGGTAACTTTGTTGCGTCGTTGAAACTTTCTTGAAGAAATTTTGGATTCTCAGGAGTTAGTTGATAACTCAAATGTTTAATTTGTGATTTATCTCTTGGATTTTTAAATAATACGAGATAAGAACAATTCAAGCTCATATCTCTGCTTTCTTTTCCCTGATGAAATATGTTTTGTGTAATAAATAGTACACTAAGATTTCTATGATGAGAACCCTTTGTAAAGAAATCAACTATATTGCGGTTCACTTCACACATTTGATCATCAATAATAATATGTGGTCCAGTTTCAGGTAAAAAGTCTTTTGTTCGAGGTAATCCTTCAATAAATTGTACTTTTGTCGAAATTTCTCTGTATTCATTTTGCCATTCTGCATAGTACCAATAAATATGACGAAACGATGTATTAACCATACGTGATAAATTGGACAGGAATCGTATTACAAAGGAAGTTTTTCCACATACTTGGTCCGGCAACAATACATGAAAAGGGATGTTTCCACGTCGTGTCCATGTTAAAGAGTATGATCATTCTTTCTTCATACGTATATTTATAAAGGGCCTTATTACATTTGTCTTCTTCTTTTGTTGGAAGTAGTGTAGTCACATGGAAGAGTATCATATGAATTTGGTATTCTACGTCGTTTTATATAATTTATCTCATAAATTTTTGTTTCGGGCATGCTGACAATAGTATGGTCTTTCCTGCGGCAATTTTTTTTCTCATTGGTAATTTTGACTTCCGTGGGACGAGATTCTTCTTCTTCCGAATTCTCTTCATTAGCTACTATCATTTTCTTCATTACATCAAAATTTAGGTGTTTTGAAGATTCATAGTTTAATGAAAAGCCCCGTATCTTGCATATTTGAAACTCCTTCTTCGTACTGGGATCAAAAATACGTATTCCATAGTTCTTGGGTCCAGCCGAGACGTATTCTGAAATATAGGCCTCTTTACCATACTCGAGTACTTCATTTGTTAAAGCGCCTAAAAAGTCACCAGTTGGAATTGTAGTTTCACCAGGTTTTTTGCGTATAAATGACTGAATCTGTATCAAAATACAATACTCTTTCTTGCAGTTGATCTAAATACTTGTACAATTCTAATCTTGCTTGAGCTGTTGTGTATGCGGCTATGACGACGTTTACTGTTGGTAGTGAAACAGGAACTTCATCAGTGTATTGTCAATATACATATATCATATCATCATTTACTGGAAATGTGTGATGAACGTCTATATCATGAGACGTTAATTTCTGATATAATTCCTTTTGATCATTAATAATGCTTACATGTTCTCACGTTGTCCAAATTTTTCCCAAAATTAATTTAACATTAATTTAGCTAAACTCCTAAGTGCTGGATTATGTTGAATTTTATTTTCATCGAGACGTATTCCTTCCTTTCCATAAAATTGCTGAATGTACTTCTGCTTTAAATCATCTGTTTCACACCATGATGGCCATCCACTAGCTTCCGTTTTTGCTTTCAGGAAGGTGTTTATGTACTCTGCAAATAAGCCGCCACTTTTTGTTTCTTCATCATATTGAACAACATCATATGCCCAATTTTCATGAATATCTATTATTTTTTATCCTTTTTCTAATGCTTTTCTTACTTCATCTGCTACCCATGTACCATGTAGAACTCGATCTTCATCGCTGTGATTACAAGATGACTGGTTTAATTCATCACAACATGTACGACAAAGTGGAAACATCAATCTATCATTTGACTTGTAAGGAAGAACTGCGTGTAAGAGATTTTTTGGAGGTAGAATACTTAGTTTAACTAATCCTTCAACATCTTCAATGGTGGGAATATTTGAATCTCCAGGCAGATAGATAGTAGGATGACGAATTGGAAACTTCTAAGTCTTACAGATATGCGGATAAAGCGAAATAACATCTTTGTATTGAATTCTCCTTCAGATTCTTGTGCTTTATGATACAAACGTATGGCATTCACACGTCCTCCATAAAAGCATCACGAAGATTTAATGGTGTTTTCTTTGTATACGGATGATTAATAACATACTTCTTCATCTCTTCATTTCTTGCCAATTGTTTTTTTTAATTCACAGCCCCATATTTCATGCACTTCACAGCCAAAATCTTGTAATTTTTGAATTTTTTTCTTTGTTGCTTTATATCGAAATTCCATGGCATCTGTAGCATTGTTATAGATGGGTTTATCTCTGTCGTTAGGGTAACAGTAGATACATCCATGTGTGAAATCGCCTTCATATTCCCACACGTGTATTCTTCCTGTGTTGGGATTTGTTCATACACCATCTACTTTCATTGATGCAATTCGTTTTTCCTTACTATGTGCAGCATTGGTAATTTGTATGTTTCTTGTTTTTTTCTTCCCAAGCTATCCATTGTACTGCTTCAACTGATTGGACATCTCTCCATCGATACCCGTTCTTTGGTATGATACCAATCGTATTTTCCTTTAAGAAATTTCTTCGATACACCAAATTACATGCACTGACAATTGTAATGCATTCAAGTAAGGGATTTACATTTGTTTCAGATTTAAATGTATTCATAAAGGAAATACATGCTTGGCGTAATACTTCAACATCCTGTACACAATATTTGATGAGTTCTTCTTTAATTTTAAAGGTATCGTTTCGATGTTCAGTATACCATTGGAGAAACTTGCGTCTTTCGTCTACTTTCATGGTATCTGCTCCATAATATCTAATGTCTGGAAGTGTATCTTCATATGTTTGGTTCTCACGTCGATTGAAAAAGTGTGGAAAATATTCTTTGCACGATTAAAGACCAAATGCACCACTTTACTTACTTAAGGGAATAGGAAGAAAGCTTAGTGAATCAATGAATGTTACGTTCCCTATTTTAAAAGATAGAATTTTCGACCCATTCATGATTACTTCTGGAGTCCAATTCATCTTCTCAACCATAGTCTTAATGATGAAATGTGCATCATAGCCCTTAGAATTATGGGCTACACATGTTACTGATTTAATGTTTGGACGTCGCTGTTGAAGGTGTTTTAGAAAGTCTTCAATTACATTTACTCCGTCAAATATATTTTCTCGTTTTCCACAAAAGATACAATTATTTTTGATGTCGTTGTCTTCATAACATCTGTAACATGTATGCTGACTAACCAAGACATTAGGTATATGTTCATATATGTTTGCGTTCTCATCTTCTATTTTCGTGTCTTGTGTGCATTCAATATCATAAAACACAATCATAGCTTTCTTCTCCATGATAATTTTTTCATTGGCTTTCTTTGATTTTCTTTTTTCATTCACTTTCATGTAACATTCATGATTGGGTGGTACTACAGCATAGCAAATGTTGCAATAAGTTTCTCCACATACGTGAGAACCTTTTTCTTTTACTACATAAATTTTCAAACAGAGGACACAACATTTCACAATGGAACATAAAGGCTTTCCATTTTGATACGGCGCTGACTTGTGATAGTCATAGCATGAGTGGCCGTAAAATTCTCGATTACAATCATTGCAAGTAATATGAGTTTGTTTATAGTCACATGGTGGCTTCTGTTGACAACGATAACATACAGCTGTACAATGTTTCAAATGTTCATGTGTGTTTTCATATTTCTTATGACAGCTTTCGCAATAATATCCACAGCTAAAACATGCTGTTAAGCTTTCTATGACGTTGTAGTGATTATCTATGAACTGTAAATTTAAGCAGTTCTGTCGTTATTACCTGCTGGTGCTTCAAACATAACACCATTTCCTAAAAATCCCCTATACACTGTAATTTTATAATCCTTTAAATATTCCTGAAATTTACGAATTTCAGGAATTCCACCACCATGACTAAGATCTACACCGGCAGCTTCACAGAGGTCTTCTGCTTCTTGCCGAATTAAATATTTATTTTGATATTTAACATATCTATTATATTGAGTTTGATTTCTTCCCTTGTGTTTTTTCAGTTATATGGCAACGACGATATCATGTGCTAAACATTTTGTACCTGTATTCTTAACTGTGATAATACCACGTTTTGCCTTTACGTATTCCTCGCTATTCATAATATGTTGTTTCAAACGACCTTGTCTTCTCGGCATACGTACGTGATGAAAATTCACGATGCAATCTTCATTTATAAGAAAAGCCGCATTACTTTGCAGTACTTTTTCATAACTTGTCCATAGAACTTCTGCTGAGAGATTTCTTGCTTCTCTGAACGATAACCAAAAAGGGCTATGTCCTTCTCTTTCATTTGCGATTTTTACTCTTTCGTAATCATGCTGGTCCACATTACGTAGCAAATAATCTATTAAATCCCGTAGACTTGTTTCAATTGCAGTAAAAGGATTTTCACCGGCACGCACGGAGGCTAGGCGGAATCTTAACATTGTACCCTCCATATTGTATCTTCTGTATTGTCTTCAGCGTTCTTCTATTATATGAAATCTATTGTTTCCATCATTGCGTCTGTTATTTCCAAATCCTACTTGCACATTTGATTTTCGTTCTGCTTCAAATACGGATAGCAACTCGTACATTCTTTTTTCTATTTCCTCCAAATCGATTTCTATTTCTGTATGTTCTGTATTAGTCTCTGCTAATATTTCCATATTTGATGGATATATTCTTGTTCTTCTTCTTTTTCAGGATTAGGAAATAAATTGGTAATCCATTTTTCTAGCTCAGTTTCGTAGAACTCACCTTCTGTCTTCTTCTCTTTCTCATTGTAAGTCTCTCCTATTATTTGGGAGAACGTTAGATTTAGCAATTCTTCTTCTTTTTTTGTTCTTTCTTCGACGTCTTCTTCTTCTATTGGTCCTTCTTGTAACCATTTTTTAATTTGGGCAATACGGTCCGATGCTTCCTCTTCTTCTTCTGTTATCATTCTATTACCTGCACTTTCCAATATTTCTAATAGCTGTTCTTCTTCATTTTCTTCTGCAATTTGAATTTCACTAGCTGCATCTCTTTCTTCTTCTTCGGTATTGCTGATAATCTCTTCTTTTTCTTCTTCTTCTGTGAGTTCTTCCTCCTTTTGTGTACCTTTCTTCATTTCAGCTTCTTCTCTCCTTTCATGATGATCTTCTATTCCAATTACGGC
This sequence comes from Thermobia domestica, assembly GCF_964235325.1. NCBI lineage: Eukaryota > Metazoa > Arthropoda > Insecta > Zygentoma > Lepismatidae > Thermobia > Thermobia domestica. The sequence goes on along the minus strand of NC_137467.1, from coordinate 191,543,261 downwards.
ATCTATTTCTTTTAGAAGAACTTGCGTCTCTTTATTTATTGCGATCTCATATTCTTCTTCTTCTATGTCATTAATAAATGCAGTCATTTCTTTTAATAGCTCTTGCGTACACTTGCTTTCCATTTTACTCCCCAGATGTATATAGGTAATGCAAAAAAATCCAATATGTATATGTAAATAGTAGATATATAAGTATTATTTCAAATAGAATATAAATAAAAGCGCTTTAAAATATACGAAAAAATAAAAAAGGGTTTTATATATATATATATATATATATATATATAATGATAAGGAAAGGATTACACGTATCTTTATTTCTATTCAACCTAAAATAAAAAGAAATGCATATTGTTACTTATAAATATATATAAACAGTATATATATACACATGGATTTCAATTCGTTATATGGAAAAAGTGGAAATTTCAAGGGAAAAAATAGCATACCTTTTAAGTAGTTAAAATGAATTGTAACGTTTTCCCGTATTCCACGGGAGTGAAACAAATTTATGTTCACAGTTTGCTTCAAGTGTGTTGTCTAATGTATAAACGTTCTGTACGTGAATTTTATACTTGTTCTTTCAGAGTTTCAGCGACCACGAATAATATGTAATTGACACTAATATCGTCCGTTTTACAACGTAAGGAGCATATTTGTGGGACGTTAAACTGAAATATTTCTCTCTCTCTTACGAGGGTATGATTTGAATGATTACGAAAGCTATCACTTAACTCAGTATGATATTTTTATTCCGTAGCAAATACGGAAACTCATTTTTTAAATTATTTTTACGGGTCTTGATACCAACTACCCTAAAACCAATGAACAAAATCTGTGAGCCCCAGCATAGATAAAGGAAAATTTATTGACGAACTAAAATTATTTGCAGAGGTTCGATCCTAAACATCTAACGCAGATGTGAGTGAATATGAAGAGGAAATATGGTGAGACGATACTGAACCAGAGATGTAAAAATCAACTTAAAGAAAACTTGCAAGTCTTGCCTCACGTGTGCGTTCAAAATTGTCGCATGCATGTCTTATGTTATACATAGCTCTTTAAAGTGTACAAATTCCTCCTTACGATCCCTCTAACACAAGTAAATTGTTAATAAGCGTTTTTCAAACTCAAGATTATTAAATCTACAGTAAGGGCGAACCTCGGTCAACACAACATTGAATCATATCTGTTAATGCAGTATGAAATGAATATACTAAACAAAGTGAATAAAAATGTAATAATTAGCAAACTCTGTCATTTTAGTATAGAATTAAAAATATTTCTTATGTATGGTAAGAATGCCCTTTTTTCTTGTCATGTAAACAGATCAAAGTGATAAAAGTTAAATGTTATATACATAATATGGCAATGCACCAATTGTAATCAAGCTGTCTGAAACCGAATTGAACTATCATAACTCCATTATTCGAAATGTCAACAAGTACGTGTAAAACCTTAAACCCATTATCTCAAATACCACATAAAAGATAGATTGCTACAGTGTTACATCACCTTTTAATGTGAATTTATCTATCACTGTTTTCAAAAACGCTTATTTATCATAAATTAAAAACTACAAAGTTCAATCTGGCTACAGATAATTCGAAAGTACATTTAGTTCAGTTTTCACACTGCTCAAATGAGAGACCCATAAAAAAAGGGATCTAAGTTATACATGACGTTGCCAATAAGGTATATTTATATTCAGAAATTTACTCTCCGCAGCACAATATGCTAACTAGAAGAACAACATCGCAGTCCACTTACAAGTCTACAAATGATTGAACTCCATCGAGTTCTCCTCCAAGTTTATATATTTCCCTATGGATAATCCATTTCCTGGGCATAAATAAACTTACTTCAAAAGTCAGTTAGTCCCCTTGACCTCCTAGACCTTCACGTTATTTTTGATGTAGATGTTTTATTGAGTTTAACGGAATAAAATTATGTGCTTCTGAAACGTACAGTTTGAACGTTTAAACTCTCTGCAATGATAGTTTTTAATAGCACATTATATACTATTGCTGATCATCCAATTTAACATAAAATACGCATATTTAAAAACGTCTCTATGTTAGAGGTAGTGCGCCCTCCTGGTAGAGGTAGTGCTCCCTCATTGTGATTCTCCTAGAAATGAGAAAACTATTGATATTATAAAAAAAACTAATCCAGATGCATGGGATAACATCAGATCGTAAAATATAGAATTAAATTAATTTCAGAACTTAGCTAAATATATAATCAAGAATATGTCGATTGGAAAAACACATGGAAAACAAGAAAAAAGACGTACACTACTTTAGCACAGATTATAAATCTTTATAAACGAAAACGTGAAAATTTGTTATAAAAAATTAAATTCTCTGGAAATAACCTGGAACAGATGAACATCACTTTCGTTTTGCTAATAAACGTTATAATACATGTTTGTGATTCCAGGTGTAGCAAGAAATCAAATGCAAGAGAGGACAAACAATAACCAAATGATATTTGGAATCATGGTAAGAAAGCCGAGAACAGACTTCTAGAAGATATTCCTGAAGTAGTAAGGGCCTGACTTGGCGTAACTTTGTACTTTGACCGCGATTTTGTGACTCATAGGTCAAAGGTCAATGACCTTGGCCCGGGGTCAATGACCTAGGGGTACTTAGGACCACCCCGTCTAAATTTTGGCATGGTACCATGGCCCACCCCCTAAATTTTGGCAGGGGTACATAGGATCACCCCCCTTAAATTTTGGAAATTGCCAAATCTAAAAATTGGGTGTGGTAGCCTAGGACCATAGTATGCACCTCTAGTAGTATTGGGGGTCTATGTCGTTCCCTTTCATGGGTAAAAAAATTCCAAAAATTAAAATTTCGGAAATTTTGACCTAATTTATCCCCTTTGATGAAGTGTTATTATCCTATATGGTTATATGGGCGTATACAGAGGTTCATTACCTTTCATAAGACATGGGTAGATTTGTGCACCCATTGAAAAATTTCGGAAGGGGTATCTTGGCCCACCCCTTAAATTTTGGAAATTGACCAATTTAAACATTGGGTATTATAGTACAGTACCCTAATATGTATTATGTTAAATTTGGGTGGTCCACCTCATTCCCTTTTAGGGGTACAAAATTGCCAAAAATATAAACTTAAGCAATACGTTGTACCACGTGTTTGGTTTTCGACCTAATTTATCTCCTTGGATGAGCTCCTATTACCTTATATAGTTATATGGTCATGTATAGGGGTCCATTACCTATCATTAGACATAGGTACATTTGTGAACTCCTTTAAATTTTTGGAAGGGGTACCTTGGTCCACCCCTTTAATTTTGGAAATTGCCCAATTTAAACAATTGGTATTATAGTATAGGACCCTAATATAGATCACTATAAATTTGGGTGGTTCACCTTTTTCCCTTTTAGGGGTACAAAATTGCCAAATTTTAGTACAACCACGTGTTTGGTTTTTGGCCCAATTTATCCCCCTTTGATGAGGTTCTATCACCTTATATGGTTATATGGTCAAGTATAGGTGTCCATTCCCTTTCGTAAGATATGGGTATATTGATGCACCGATTAACATTTTTGGGAAGGGCACCTTGGCCCACCCCTTAAATTGTAGAAATTGCCAAATTTAAACATTTGGTATCATAGTGTTGGACCCTAATATATATCACTATAAAATTGGGTGGTCCATCTCGTTCCCTTTTAGGGGTACAAAAATGCCAAGATATAAATGTAAGCAATACGTTGTACCACGTGTTTGGTTTTTTGGTGCATTTTATCCCCTTTGATGAGATCCTATTACCTTATATGATTACCAGGGGTACATTTCTTGTCATATTGTTGCACCCTTCTTAAAATTTGGCAAGGGGTACACCCCTTCAATTTTGGAAATTGTCCAATTTAAGCATAGTACAGGGCCTCAATAAGTTTCGGTGGTGCTATTGCCAAATTTTTAGTGCAACCACGTGTTTGGTTATTGACTCAATTTATCCTATTTGATAAGGTTATAAGGTATGGACGGTTATCCCCTTTCAATTTGGTAGGACCCTACGGGTGTAGTACGGTCACGTGATCCATGATTTGGTTTTGATGCGCGACGAGGTCCCTGGTCAATGTTCTCTAGGAATTATGTGGAAACTTTGCCCAGGGGTTCTCGTCTTATATCGCACAGTTCTTTAGGAGAATCTGATAAAGGTTGTATGTATCATATTGATGGTATGAACATGAAAAACACATAGATAAGCATAAATTGTATTTTATTCATTTTTCTGGTTTCTTTTTCTCTTTCTTGTTACACTAAGGTATTGACAATATTTGTATATTGAGCTGGGTTTCTTCATTAGACCGCCTCCTCTTCTTGATTGCGATTATTTGTTTCCATGTTTTGCAGCATAGCACTTGTTTGCAAAGTTTCGTATTGTGAATTCTCTAAAAAGAACGAGGAAAAAGATGATTAGTATAGAAATAGACGATGATAAAACAAATACACTTACAATGATAAATATGATAAAATTACCTGGAAAGTATATTGCAGTAGTCTACGATCATTAACCGTGGATGTTGTTGTGAACCAGTATTGAATTTCACGCAGAGATTTTCCTTGGGCTTTACAGCACAAATAAAAATAAGCATAATAGCCACATACGGATGAACCAAGACTTTGCATTTGGCTATTATGTTTATAGTACATACAATGAAGTTTTAAGAATGCAACATGTAGTGGTATATAAGGAGGAAGGCCATAGTTGTCAAAATATTCTCCAACACCGCGATTATCAATATAAATTGCAATCCAATGGGTTCCTAGTTTTGTGGATGGATCTGTATTTACAATGATTGCCAGAGGAAGAGAAATCCGTGAGGGCAACTCATCGCTTGCAAATACCACGGTAAAATGATTTCTGAATAATGGACTACCGTTTAAAGTACTAGCTAATTGTAATGTATTCAACATCGTGAATGGAAATGATACATAAGGTATACGTACATTGTAATTTAAAAGTCCAGGATAATGTTGCGCTGGTGGTCGAACTCTAGAAGTGAGGAAAACTCCCCATACACAATACAGTTTGCAGGTGCTGCTAATTTCTCTTGGAAATGAACTTCCAATCGGATGGCTCCATAACGTTGTAAATTCCAATAGTGACAATCTCCAGCAGAAGAATCGGGAGTTAGGTCAAATACAAACACTGTATATCCATTCTTGTACTCGGCTCTTGAAATAGTATTTCCAGTATTGGTAAAATGTATGCCAGTGCCTGAGAACAATGTGTGGTACGATGAAATGTAGATATTTTCTTCAAAGTTGGGTTGCAATGGTTTTGAAGGTACAGCTTTTCCATCCATGTACAATGTAAAAAAATTAATGTTTAGATGTTGAAATTCAAATGGATTGCTGGTAATAATTTCACTGGATGCTTCATTCGATGTAAATCCTACAATAATACGATTTGGCAATGTTCCATAAACAGGTTATCAATAGTTTTGGATTGTATTAAATATATCCTTCGCGATGGTAAATGATTTCATTTGAATCCTTGTCAGAGGATACTTTGCCGGTGTAGATTGTAAAATTTTGTTGTGTGCCAATTTGACATTAGGGCTGATGATGACTTTTTTCACCTGCAACGTTGCATCTAGAATATTAATTTTTGCATTGACACCACTTTCACTGGCCATGAGACTAAAGTTTGGCTTTGCAGGAATAAGTTTCACACGTATTTCCACTCCATGAATTAAAAATTTATCTTGATTAAAAATGTCACAATGAAGATGTCCAATCATATCGAATTTCATACTTTGTTTTGTCAGTTCATAGCATTGTTGAAATCCTTTGTTCTCACTTGTGGTTGCATTCATATGACCAGTCGTATCTTGAAACCACATTGCTGTTTGTAAATATGTATTTTTAGCTGCATCACTATAATTGAGCAGTTTTTCCACGTACGAACGATATGGATGATTATGTGACAGAAATTAAATCAGTTTATTGTCAAGTAGATTTGTACTTCACTAAACATAGCATGTAGAAAATAATTGACAGGTGCAATTGCTTTATCCGTATTGGTGAAGGAGGAACCATCTGGTTTCACAATTTGTGCTTGGATGTATAATAAGGTTTGTGGCAAATCAATGTATTCATCACTGCTACCAGTCACTACAAATTCTATTGGTGAATTTTCAGCTATTGAACTAATTGGTTTGTAGCCTATAATACGATTGTCCAGAACACTGGGTTGCGTGTATAATGTTGAAAAAATGTCCAATTCACTTTTTACACATTCACGGGATTGATGATGTAAGAAAGCCATCGTTGAATTAATCAAAAATATCTGGCGACGATGCCAATGATCTTCTTCTTATGTGATAATTTACGTCTCTTCGTAGGATTGATGGTGTTGTTGATCGTTGGAAGGTCAACCTCAAACTGAGAGCAGTCATCCCATTTTCGTTTATGATATCCACTTCCCAGCATAGTTTTCAACTTATTTTTAGTTTCTTGTAAATTTGCTTTTGCCTCTTGCATCCGTTGATGAAACGATTCTTCCAGCGGTTGATTCGAGATCACAACATCATTAATCATATTGGCACCTGATTTTAATAATCCTTTTCCCACAGTTTTAGCTCTTTGCTTCAAAAGTGGTAACACTGAACGAAATAAGCTACCAAGGAAACTTCCAATGCCATGTCCTGCTTGATAGGGACTTCCCACATAGACGTTGCTGATACCGGATAACGATTGTTTTTGGTAGTATTGCAAATACGGATCAGTCATGACGACGACGACGGAAATGTAGTTTTGTACACACCGTTCCAAAGAGAATGGCATACGATGACCTGTGCTATCCCTTGTATCGATTTGTATTTGCTCAAAATTCATTTTTTCCACCGGAACATAATGTGCAGGATTAAAGATTTGTACTGCATGACTTCCAAAAGTATGATTCACAGGATCCATGTTGACAATTCGTAGCAAGGTTACCATTGTATCTCCAACAATGACAGATTCAATAATGTCACAGTAGAAGTCCATTTGTGATGGTAAACCTAATCGTACATCCGGTGTATATTGTCCCTTTTGCATATCTTTTAAATCACTTTTCGGTTCAAATCCAAGCATTAAACTAACACTTGGTGAGAATTGTACAGAGGTATGGATTTCCTTATTGGGATGTCTTATGAGGCATATATTATTAGTTGCATCATGGGATATAAATAAATTGGTTTCTTTATTATGTATATTAATTGCATGAATAAGATCCCTTATATTGTTATAATAGCGTACAGGGATCGTTACAACCTTCCACAGTTCCTGATCATTACTACTTGATGATTTGTAATATATTTTATTGTTTTCACTGTTAATGTTCAGCAAAGAATGTGTATAATGAATCTCTACAATTGCCATATCCCATTTCTAGCGAAACTCTACACGTCGTTGTAATTTCGTAATATATGAAGTCAATGTATTTTCTGGAAAATAATTCATGGAACTATTACTGGTAAGTGTAACGTAAAAATGTTGATCAGGTTCCATTCTTCTTCTTCTTCTTCAATGAAGTTGTAGGGATCCACGAATTGAAAGAGGAAGGATATCCTTTCCACTGGACGAGATACTCCTTTCTGCGACCTTTTGTTCTTGTACGTAATATTTTATCGATGAGGAACGTCGAAGGGAGCGGTACAGGTTGTAATTATTCTCTGTAGAAAACACCATCGATGAGTTGTTGATTTAAATCCTCAAGTCGATACACTGGTTGGTTTGTTGATACAATTGCTTTTACTCTAAATATTTCCCAAGTCCAGTTCTCGAGGTAACCCTTGTCAAATATACGTTTTGTTTTACTAATACGAACAGTATCACCAACAGAAAAATCCGTATCTTGTTTTGAACGTTGTAGCTTTTTGTCGTATGTTATTCCACACCTCCAGTAAATTGTCCTGTGAAATATTTGCAGCTGCCATTTTAATACTGAAATGCCGACTTTCATTGTATGCTTTTACAAGTAAAGGCAATACTTTGATGTAATTGTATGTTTGATATTTGGTAAAGTATTTCCACATACGATGTTTCAATGTCTGATTAAATCTTTCTGCGATGCTGGCTTTAATATCTGGATCATTTGTTGTAACATGTTGCACGTTGTTTTTCCTTAGAAACTTTTGTACTGTCTTGTTGGTAAATTCAGTTCCTTGATCACTACGTAGCACAATTGGTTTCCTGTCCTAGAAAATCATTTCAAATGCATTCACTATATCCTCGGCAATTTTTGATTTTAGTGGTACAGCCCACCCGTACCAACTAAACACATCCATCACTCTAAGAATATAGCGGTAATTGTCATTATAGTTTTGATGTGATTGTAAATCATTTAAATCACATTCCCATTGATCATCAACATTGTTGACAAGATAAAAATCTCTACGGAAACGACGACGTACAGGACGATGTAACGTGTAAGTAGGTTGTTTGTTTAACCAAAGTTTTATTTTGGCCAGAGGTATAGATTTTCCTCTGGCTTGCCAAAATTTCTTTGCAGCAGAAAACGATGCAAGGTGTGCTGGATTGTAATAAATGGATTTCAACTTTTTGTTTGTGGTTTGTACGTTGACGATTGTGGAATGATACGTTTTCTTTTTGGTCGAACTTCTAAAACATCATCATCATCTTCTTCTTCTTCTTCTCCGGAAGAAAATAATTCAGGTGCCGGTTTCGGTGGTGCTGATCCTTCAGATGCTGTTGTACTATTATGCTTGACAATATAGTTTAATCTTCGTGGATTACCAATCAATTCTTGAGGTGTATTTGACGATGCAAGGTAGTTGCAAAACAATTCCCAGCCTTGAGGATTAGATTCCTCGGTCGAGTCACATCGCACATTAAATCTACAATATTGGATTCATGTAGTTTATTATCGTTGATGTACACTGTTCCTTTATGATCCCACGTAATTGCGTCATCTTGTTTTAAACGACGGAATAGTAGTTCGGATTTCTTACGATACATTTGTGGTATTGCGGTTAAAATTTCTTGTTTCGTGCTATCGTCAACATTCGGGACGTCACCATCCGGTTTCGTTGATGTAATTGTAAGTGCTATTGGTTCTTCTTGTTTACGTATCACATAAAGATATTTCTGTAATATTCTATTGTACTGATTCCATTTTTCTTCATCACTTGGATACGATGTATTCAATATAGATCGCATTTCACGATCGAGATTAGATTCTCGATTTTCACTCGCACGGGATGATGATGCATGCATTCGTTGAAGCATTTCTGGTGGCACTAAAACCATCTTCTTGCTATGTTCCATGATGTTTATTGTTTAAACAAAATACTGGATAACACACTTCCTACAATAAGTGCAAGTAATGCAGGTAAGAATCCTCCTTGTTGTACGGCTAAATGTTTCTTCTTTTTATCCAATGATTTTGTATTGTCTACGAGATAGCGGAGCGTGTTCTTGTAACGCTTTAATCTTGACTTCTGCGCACTTGTCAGTGGAACATTGCCTTTTAAGACATTATAACAACATTCAGGAATACTATGAATTAATGAAGCGTCTGCATTGGCAATAATAGCTTTACGCAATCTTGGTTTAGCTTCGTGCAGAGCACGTAGCAGATCAGCGTGTTTCACTGTAGGAGACATCGTGACAGACTAAGTCATTCTTTTCACATGCACAATAATTTAAACATGTTTTGTTGGTACGTAAACATAAGGATGCAAATCGTCGGGAAAATTATTTGTACGAAATCGCATTTCATCGGGTGTATCTTGTTTAAGATCCATCATTAAATAGACATGTGGATTTCTTGTTGCGTCTGCATAACTTTCTTGTAGAAACAGTGGATGCTCATGCGTGATTTGATAATTTATATGCTTGATTTGTGACTTGTCACGTGGATTTTTATACAACACCAAATACGAACAATTTAAACTCATTTTTCTATTTGCTTTACTTTGATGAAATACATTTTGTGTTATAAAAATCACACTATTATTTCGATGATGCGATCCTTTCGTGAACATATCAACAATATCACTATTCACTTCTCGCATATGGTCATCAATAATAATCAAATGTGGTCCATCTTGAGGCTGAAAATCTTTAATTCGTGGAAGTCCTTCGTGAAACTCTACGGAAACCGGCATTGTTGCATACACGTCTTGCCATTCTGCATACTACCAGTATATCTTACGAAATTTTGCATTGATCATGGTTGGGAGATGTGACAGTAATCACTTCACAAAATAAGTTTCTCCACACCTACTAGGTCCTGCGAGAATACAGGTAAATGGATGTTTCCACTGTGTATCCATGATGAACACTAACACCTTGTTTCAAAAATGATGCGTATTTAAAGCGAGTACAATTTTTTTTGTTTTAGTTTGTAAATTCTTGACTCACTGGTAAATGTTGGCGAGAAACGGAAAAACCGTTCATCTGTTTATCGAATAGTTGAAAACCGTTTATTTGTTAATCGAATAGTTGAAGACCGTTTATTTGTTAATCGAATAGTTAACAACCGGATAAAGTTTAACGGCTAACCTTAAAAGCTGATCACTGTTTGATTTAAATTATATTTGAAAATTTTTCGTTTGAAATTTGTTTTGAAACTTTTGTTTCAAAAATTGTCATGAAAATTTTTTGTTTCAAAATTTTGGTTACAATTATTTTTTGTTTGTAATTTTTTCGTTTTAAAATTCTTTAGTTTGCAAATTTTTTTCGTTTTAAAATTTTTGTTGAATTTTTTTTGAAATTTTTGTTTGTAAATTTATTGTTTCAAAATTTTTGTTTGAAAATATTTCAAAATTTTACGTTTCAATTTTTTTTTGAAAATTTTGGTTTGATTTTTTAGTTTGAAAGTTGAAAAAAGTTTTAAATACCATGAATCTTGTTCAAAGGTTCCACCTAATTCCTAGAAAATACTGACCAGGGACCTCGTCGCGCATCAAAACCAAATCAACGATCACGTGACCGTACCAAGGGTCCTACCAAATTAAAAAGGGGATACCCGTCCATACCTTATAACCTTATCAAATAGCATAAACTTAGTCAATAACCGAACACGTGGTTGTACTAAAAAAATTTGGCAATAGCACCACCGAAACATATTGAGGTCCTGTACTATGCTTAAATTGGACAATTTCCAAAATTGAAGGGGTGTACCCCTTGCCAAATTTTAAGAACGGTGCAACAATCTGACAAGCAATGGACCCCTGTAATCATATAAGGTAATAGGATCTCATCAAAAGTAGTTTTTTGATTCACTCCCAGCTATTTTAGGTTTACCATGTGCGTAAGGTATTTGCTTTTAGAGTAATTTTAAAATTCAAAAAATAACATCAAAAAATAGAAGGAAACGAAGGAGAATAGGATTGAGTTTAAACTCCAGACTAGTGATGGGTAAATTCCCGGGAAGATATTTTTCGGGAATATTCCCAAAATATGAATTTATGCGGGAATTTATGTTCAATCAGTAAGAGAATTGCATATTATTACTATATTATGATTTCAAAGTTTAATTAATTTTTATATCAGAGCATATTATTACTGTTGTCCACAGAGGATTCTTGAAAATGTATATTCTGAACGGTAGGGCCTACTATGTTACTTTATTAACACTTTATTATATTTAGAAAGTACGCATAAATGTATATTTATTTACAATATGTTCTATTAATTAAATATGTGTGGAGAATTATATTGTAACAATTTAAATTTATATGTAAGTGGATTTGCTCAACTTGACTCTATTACTTATATCATAAACACATTAAATTTGTAAATGTTATAAACCAATTAGATTGAGTAAATGCTAGAATATACATGTCTCACCGATTTATCAACATTTGCACATACATATTTAGGTTCACAAAATTTACAAGATACCTACTTATCTTTATATTTTAGCACATAATATTGCCATACACGACCTTACATTCTACCTATTTCTCGAAATTCTATACGTTAATTCACATTTAAAAGAAGTCCGAGTACTTCTTCAGAAATTCGAGACAGAGAGAGGAGACAGACCGACGTCTATTACTAATGGTGGTTCAGGATTTATTAATACTACTACATCTCTATTTCTAACTAATTCTAAATTACTTTACAAAATGGATCTTTTTCTTCATTTGTAAATAAGAACTTTGCTAATTTTGGCTGCTCTCCAGCATTGGGAGCCAGCTTTTGCACATACTTTTTACGATACTCTATTCGGATGCGTTTGTTTTATGGTTTCATGCGTTAAATTATGTTACCAACATTAAACTCAGACAGCGTTGCAGAGCGAACGTTAGCGAATGAAGGCGGGTTAGAGCCTTGCATGGCACGTTGTTTTCTGTCTTCGTTACCAAAAATTCATCTTCTCTTCTCACATAAATCCCTTTCAATTACTTTTCCGTTTTGTATAAACCCTCTACTGCCCTAAAAAAAATGTGTTAGATACTTTCCTGACTATTTGAACATCACTATCAATTCATTTCTTCCATAAATCATCCTACTTTTTGCTAGTTTTGGCCCCCCATTTCTAAACAATTACCTTACTATTTAGAGCAGTGGAAATGGAACTTAGAAAATCATACTATTAGTTATATAAAGTACCGTCAAATAATTTTATATTCTTTAACCTCCAAATTCTTTAAAACCTAGAAGTATATCATAATATACTAAAATAAAGTGATTAGTCATATGGTTCTTATAATTTGGAAGATAAAGTAAAGAAATGGAAATAAATTCTTTCCCGGGAATTTATAGGCCAGGGAAAAAACCCGGGAATATTCCCATATTTAAATTCCTTTCCACCGGGAATATTCCCACTGCCCATCACTAGTTCAGACATCTGCAACATTTAAAATTCACAACCGTAACCTATTGAGCTAAAACTTACCATAAAAGGGTGGCAACGGAAATAGAAAATTACAAGGAAGAAAAAGGCACGAGGCAAGTGGCCTAGGTAAGACTGTAAGTAGTCGACAAAGAAGGCAGGATGCAGGCTATAATCTTAAAAGGTAACAATAGTATAAATTAAAGAGATCCGTTAGATAATGGAAATTTTTGTAAAGGGTTATGCATAAGTTAAAAACGACGTCCAAACCAGTATTCCAAGAGCCATCTGCAAAGGCTAATCGAACAAATGTTAAAGACGCAACATTTTGTTGGTAAGTTATGAGTATTTTGAGAACCTGTATTTTCAAATCATGAAAATGAAATCTTTAAGTTTTACGTCCCACGACTATGCCGGTTAGGCTAAAGGAGACGATGATGATGAGTAATGAATGAAACAGTGGAATGAAGAAAGTGGGAGGAAATGGGAGAACCCCGAGAAAATCCACGCACAAGGGCTTTGTCCACCATAAAGTTTACTTCGCGGGGGCTGGGATCGAAACCGAGACCCCAAGCACCAGAGATGGTCTGTATTTTTAAAACTGACATCAAAACAATCTCAGCTTTCCACTTTTTTTCGCCATTTGATAATACTATTTGAAAGGTGAAATTATCTATAATTTTTAAAGTTTCACCTGCCAACTTCCTGATTTTATATCGAATAGCTCAGCGTTTACATCTTAAAGTGCAAAAAGTATGGACCTTGCTATCGACTCCCGAAGCAAAAAAAAAAAAAAAAAAAAAAAAAAAATGCGCATATTTTATTGAATTTATAACTAATTCTTAGTGATAAATCTATCAGTTGGTATCTATGTGAGTGGTTTTACAGTATATGTCATCCCTTCGACGCCAAAAACTGACTTTTCTTGTGTATGTGTGCGTGTGGAGAACAATAGCCTTTTGTTTCGAAGGTACTGGAGTTTCTTTCTGCGTAGTTGTCTAGAACATTCGAAAAGTTGCTGTGTCATGCCACATATCCAACCACTTTCAAGTTCCATCCTGATTGGACAACTTTCGAATTATCAACCAATAGGGAACAGTGTTACATCCAGTACTTGCTTGCTCATCACGTGCCTTGTGGTGACTGAAAAGTGCGCCAAGCAATCGGGCGTCGACGATCAAGGAAGAGACCACGCATCTCAAGCGTGAGGAAGTACGTTAATACAAAATCATGGTTTAATTGTAACTATATCTTTAAAGGAATTTAGAGGAATTCTCCACGTTCATTCTTAGGCCCGATACCAATTAAAATTAGTGCCAGAAAGTATTCTTCTTAGTGATGTTGCAGTTATAGTACCAGTTGTAGTTACAGGACAGTGCCAAAGGAAAGATACCGCTTCAACAGAGACATTTGTAAGTAATTTTATAAAGTACGTTTGATGCAGCTGCAAGGAGCTAACCCTAGGACCGTCCCAAGGATGTTATTAATAGGAGAACGCCGTAGTGACAAGATAAAATGATTTTTCTTTAATCAGTGCGCCAGTTCTATCGTTACGTCGTAATAATATTAAAAAAGGGCCTTAAAAAATAGCCACTCACAATAGCGTGCATGAAAGATTCTTATATAAAGATAAATATATATACATTTCGCTAGATAGGGAAACTATTCAGGAAAAAGGAATTTACAATTTTACATATGGAAGTGCATTGGAACCGTAATACGGCAAATTGTGGAGGCGTTAAAATATTAAATAATATTTTTGATAAAGTGGATACTTTCAAATATTTAGGATTAAATGTCGACTAAAAGCAGGGAATTCGTGCTACTATTCGGTTCAAAATCTCTTGTTGTCGCGAATTCTGTCGTTCGAAGAATTTGGAGCTTAAAATATATAAAACGATAATCATGCCTGTTGTTATGTATGGTTGCGAAACATGGTCGCTTACTCTGAGGGAAGAACATAGACTGAAAGTATTTGAGAACAGGATCCTGAGAAGAATATTCGGACCCAAGAGGAACGAGAATGGGGAATGGCGGAAACTTCATAACGAGGAACTACATAGTTTATACGGTTTACCCAACATTGTTAGGGTCGTCAAATCTAGGACGCTTAGGTGGGCAGGTCATGTAGCTAGAATGGAAGAAAGTAGAAACGCTTTCAAATCTTGACTCGAAGACCCATAGGAAAACGACCATTGGGAAGACCTAGGCGCAGATGAGGGGATAATATTAAGATGGATCTCGTAGAGATAGGAATACAAAGTAGAAACTGGATGCAATTAGCTAAGGATAGAAGTCAGTGGAGAGCTTTTGTGAACGCGGCACTGAACCTCCGGGTTCCATAGGCCATAGAGTTAGTTAGTTATATGCGAACTACTTCTTTTTTACAATTGCTTATTTGATACAAATAGTACAAGTTTCATTTCATGGTGTTCATGTTTAATGATTGTTCATGTTTTAGTTCATATGCATATATCAAATTTATTGTGTCAATTCTTCTATGTAAAAAAGATTATTTTTATAGATAAATATGAGTATTTGAAGCGAACTCCCGATATTTGAGTTATTATTTGATTTTCTTTAAGTGTAAAGCCTAATTTTGACGCGAGAGTTTAGGTTGCGGCATGTACTTCATTTTAATAGATAAGTATTGAACTATCTCTCGCAGTAGACAGTAATAAGCGCGAAAAGAAGGTAAAATTAGTATTCGTTTTCTATTTAATTCTTAAATTAGGATAGTTCATACGCAACCGACAACGTTGCGACCAATCTTGTCATTCAAGTTCTCCCAAGCTTCAATGGAGGCTGGCAAAGCATGTTTATGCATCCTGACGCAGGAGATGATTGGTGAGTTTTACTTTGTGATTAACGTAGATTGGAAGTGCAAGGCGAATTCATATGACCTCCTTCCTCAGGCGATAGCATAATTAATTGGTGTTTCCGCCCGGCAGACCTTTACAATAACGCGAAAAAGTTCTTCTAGCTACCGGTATTGAAAAAAAATTTAAAAAATAATAATGATAAGTTTGTGCATTACTAGTGTGAAGGGTATGTTTCCTGTAGTGATTTTGTATGTGTGTTAGTTGAATTATATTGTCATTCTAGAGAAGAATTTAGCTACATTTAGAGAAATTATTAGCTTCTCATAGAGGAATTATTAGTTCACTTAGTGTCAATTAACAGAATCATTCACAATGGCAGATTCTGAGCAGTTGAAGGAAAAGCTTACCACTCTACTCGAAAAACAGTCAGAAGAATTAAGTGTAAAGTTGGAAGAAAATAATGATAAAATTGCTAGTTTAAGGGAAGATCTGGGTAATAAATTTGAAGAACTAGATGTTAAGTTAGTAAGAACAAGTAAAGACATAGTGCAGACTAATAATGCTGTTGCTAACATTACAGTGAATATTCAGGCCATGGAGGAGAAAATAGAGGAATATAGAGCGAATGTAGGAGGAACTTGGAGTCCGCGAAGGCACAGATTGAAAGTTACCGGGCCGAAGTCGCAAAGGATCGTGAATCAAACCAAGAAAAATTTAAAGAACTAAAGAACAGGCACGCGATGTTAGAGGTTAACGTCAACAAACATCATACTCAAGTAAATAATCAGATTTTAGAATTTGAGGCAACGATAGGCGCCGGAAATACGTATATTCGAGAAACTATGAAAGGATTACGAGAGCAACGTTGCAAGGTAAGCCAAATGCAAGATGACATCGCGGAAACTAAGAAGGTAGCTTTAGAAAACACAGATAACATTAAGCAGGCAACAATGCGAATAGACAGATTAGAATCCCACCCAAGCCAGTCCATCCAAGGCGTTATCCAACAGGTGCAAAATATCCCCGCTCGATTAGCTGTTACATCAGAAATAGATCAGGAAGTTAAGAGTAAAGTTTTTAAATTGGAACGAGAAATGGGCGATTTACGAAACAATATTAATCAAACGAGTGATAGGAGGTTCAAACCGCGACTCAGATATTTTTAAGTATGAAGCTGATAATAGTAGCGAGCACGAGGATAGCAGTGAAGGTTATGGATCTGACCATTCGGAGACCAAGTTAAAGGGTAATACATCTTTTCGTAGAACGCGCAAACCTTGCCGTCGTATCACCATTCAAGAAATTCGCGATTTACCGACGTACAGTGCAATGCCAGATAAAGAGACAGCCCGTTCGTACTTGCGTAACCTCCAACACAAATTAGATGTTTTAAATGTACATAAAGATGCGGTGTTGCCAGTATTACCGAGTTTGTTGCAGAACCCGTGTTTAGAGTGATTTCGAACACGCCAGCACTTGTTTACGACTTTTAAAGAATTTAGTCACACTTTAGTTGATGCGTTTGAATCTGAAGCCATTGTAGTGAGCAGATTGACCGCTTTGCGAAATACCTTGTTCGATCTGAGAGTACATGGTTCAGTTTTAGAATTTGCAATCACCCAATATCGTGCATTAAGTGATTTAAATCCAGAGAGCTCGCCCGCAAAAATACTAGCCAGCATCGTGCCTACATAGCCATAAAAATACAGAGAAATGTTTGCATTCTACCCGTGCACAGATTTCGCGCAATTCATTGCCAGTGTTAACGTCTTGAGTCTTTACGACAGCCTAACGAAAAAGGTTACAGGCGGGGAGGTAATGATTATGAGCATCGAAACAAATCGTATCAGTCGCTCAGGGTACAATATAGTAGGTCAACCAGAGACAGGCCGAATAATGACAATAATATTAATGCTCAAAGCAGCAGAAATTCAGACCAAACCAACTTCGAAGAAACAATCGGGAGAATAGTCCTGGACAGCATTTTACGGATGATGCTCGTACAGAAAATGAACGGTCGAATAGTGGCCCCAGATAACAACGCAATGATAATAACCGCAATTTACGGAATCGTAACAATTGGCGAAGGGGAAACAATCGCAATAATAATAGCAGAAGACGTAATTTCAATTTTCACTCGAGTAATGAACGGCAGAATTGGCGAGAGCGCACGCCCGAGCGAGACCGTGGGCACACATCAGATCACAGTCAGCAAGGAAACTAAGATCCGATGGGCAGGAAGGGGTCGCGTCCGTCGAGGGTAGGTCATTTATAAATTTCCCGAATTTTATACGAGTCAGGAACTATGCTTTCGCTACAGACGATGCGTTAGATAGTGATGGAAGGAATGATGTGGAGGAAGATAGCGAAGAGAGAGAACTTGTTACGGCCTATGACCGGGACTACTCCGCGTATACAGAAACCAAAGTTAATGATATTTCAGTTAAAACACTCCTTGATACGGGAGCAGACGCCTCATTAATTTCATATGAATTTTGGAAAGTAATAAGTAAGGATATTTCCGCACCCAGGCTGCAATTAGCTGACGATGTCCTTTTAGTTGATTATAGTAGTCGTTTCAAAAGAAAATGCAAGGGTAAAACAATAGTACCAGTTTAAATCGATATATTGACTTTTTTCCTTGTGTTATGTGTTGTTCAAGATTTAAATGAGTGTTTCATCCTTGGTGTTAATGCACTTTCGCAATTACAAAGTATCATTGATTTTAGTCAGGGAACGTTTTCGTTGGAACATGAAAATATCATGGTCGTTATATCTCTGCTTCCCGTCCCGGTGCAATCAACTTTGGAGGATAGTGATGAGGAACAAAATGATAGTAGCGACGTCATAAAGTACCAACACTTTAATCGCGTTGAAGTTAGCGAGTTAGAGATTTTTCAAAAACAGTGTGCCACGGATGAACAAATTATTACTGCAGTTCAGAAAGCAGATGGGTTAAATCAGCACCAGCGAAATCAGCTGCTAGATTTGTTATTTAAATATAGAGGAATATTCACTAACTACCCCGGGGAATGCAGAGGGTTCGTATATAAGGCAGAAATCAATACTACGGACGCGCTAGTGAGAAAACAATATCCAATACCTTACAAGGCTATTCCATTTGTCAGAAACGAGCTTCAAAAATTATTGCAGTTGCAAATTATAAAACCGAGTCAGAGCATGCATAGTAACCCAATTTTAGTAGTACCCAAAAAGAACAATCAGTTTCGTTTATGTATTCATTTGTGTATGGTGAATAAGCACTCCGTATTACAAGTTAGGCCCGAGCGAATCGAGGACTTACTTGCGAAATTACAAGGGAAGAAATTTAAGACGGTTCTGGATTTACAACAGAGTTATCTACAAACCGAATTACATCTGGATTCTCAGCCATACTTTGCTTTTAATTTTGAGGGTTTATGTTACCAATACCAACGAGTAGCGTTTGGATATCGTAACGGATCATCTGCTTTGAACGCGATAATGGCATACGTTTTGGGGCCAGAATTACATAGTAAAATTATCCGATATGTGGACGACAATTTAGTAATGACGAATAGTTTTGAAGAACATTTACAGTTGTTAGAAGAAATTTTCAAGAAATTCAAAGAACACGGCATTACTTTAAACATTGACAAGTGTTTGTTTTGCGCTAAGGAAGTTCCGTTTTTAGGCTATGTAGTTAGTAAGGAAGGAATACGTAAAGATGAACGTAGTATAAAAGCAGTTCGAGATTTACCAAAACCAACCAATATTAAAACTTTACGCTCAGTGTTATGGTTCTTTTCTTGGTCAAGATCATTTGTTCCAAATTTTGCTATGAAAGCTGCCCGTTATATAATTTGTTGAAAGAGAAAAAGAAATGGCAATGGAACGAATAATGTGAAATAGCTTTTAATCAAATTAAACAGGATATTTGCAATAACATCATGTTAGCTCGCCCGGACTTTACAAAAGATTTTTACGTACAGTCAGATGCCGCGCAATGTGGAATAGGAAGCGTCCTCTGGCAGAAACACGGTGATGAGAAACGTATAATACAGTGCATCAGTAGAACGTTGACACCTATAAAGCAGAGGTATTCTACCATTGAAGCCGAATGTTTTGGGGTCATCTTTGCGATTAGAAAATGGAAATCAATGTTGTTGGGCAACCATGTGATTATTGTCACCGATCACCATGCTTTATCTTACCTAGATCGAGTCAAACCTTGGAACAATCGTTTACTTAGATGGGCAGTTGAGTTACAAGAATTAAATTACGAGGTACAATTTATACCAGGTTCCGAAAATACCATAAGTGACACCTTAAGCAGGCTGTTCCCCACCTACGAACATCGCCTACTAAAAGTTTATACCTTCCAATATTGCAGGAAGAAATCATGAACATAACACCCGAACGATTACCTGCACTTCAACGTGAATGCCCTGATTACATCAACGTTATTAATGTTTAAGAGGGTAATGTAGACGAAACTAAGTTTAAGAATGGTAGATCGTGGAAAAAGTTTTACAGGCTAGAAAATCACATCTTGTTAGTTAGGGACTTTCACCAACTGGATCAATGGAAGATTTGTGTTCCTCCAGCACTTATACAGAATATTTTAGTTGCGTACCATACAGACATTCATCACCCAGGCGTTGGAAGAACTTTTTCAATAATATCCAAAGCATTCCATTGGAAAGGATTGAGAATATCCGTTAAACACTTCATTCGTGATTGTATTATTTATCAACGTATGAAACCTGACCAACATCCGCCCGCCAAATTGATGGACACAATCTCAGTAAATGCAACTCGAGACGCAATTAGCATAGATTTCCTAGGAAGTTATCCCACGGGTCAAACTCAGAAAACATTTGCTCTAGTAATAGTGGATCTTTACACTCGTTACTGTACTCCATTTGCGTTACGCACTTCAACAGCAAAGGCTGTAGTAAGGTGTTTGGAAGAATTCTACTTCCCCATGTTAGGATTAGTCCGAGTCATTATTAATGACAATGCATCCGTATTTCACTTGAAACAGTTCCTAAAGGCCATGAAAAAGTACAACGTAGTTGTTCGCCATACTACTCCGTATCATCCCATGGCATCATTAGTGGAAAATGTCAATAAAAATTTGGTACAAACTCTTAGAACGTTGTGCTCGTCATCTCACAAAGAGTGGGCAGAATACCTAACCCAAGCAGTACTGTTATACAATTATTCCATCTCTCAAAGTCCTGGTGTCTCACCTGCCAGGCTACATTTAAATATCAATTCATCAAGACCCATATTCACCCATTTTGGGATAAATGTACAGGAAGCAATTACATCTGAGGATTCGATCAATTGGAGTAATAAGCTTGTCATGACTGATTTAAGCAGAAAGCGAAAAATCGCCGCACGTAATAAAAAGTGAAATCAAGCCCAACATGGAAAAAGACTTGTTGTTAAAGGAGACTTAGTGTTTGTCCGGCAACGAAACGTGAGTAGCCTTGTTAAGAAAGAAATTGCATAGTTCTTTGAAATCTTCCGGGGGCCGTATATTTGTACTACAGTTATCATTAATAATCGTGCTGTTGAATTATGGGACCCATACAGTGGTCAGAGTATTGGTTTCCACTCTATGGACAGAGTAAGAATTTGGAACCCTACCCCAAAAACCTAGAACACTTGGATCCTTATGGCCAGAAAGCATTTGCCCGAAGAACAATTAGCCAAACTTAAAGATGTTCCTTACCAACCATTGACGCACGAGAAATCATTACCATTACTCTACCCAGAAGTAGATATTGTTAACCAACCCGATGAAGTTGATTAAAATAATTCTGAAACGTTAGTAAAGCAAGCATGCGTTAAATTGTAACATTGCGATCGTTTGAACTATTTTCTGCATTAGTTGGGCGACTTGTATATCACCCACTATTGCAAAAACTCTGACGAATGGTCTGACGAGTGTATTAAGGCCATCATGACTAATTTCTCAAGTGGGCTACAATTACTTCATTAAAAAAAAAGGAAAAAGGGAACCCCACTAATCCGTATATTTAGGGATTTCTCTTCCAGCTTACCAAAGAAGACCATTCATCTATCCAATTACATCCCTCACCATTATAACAGGTACGTGAAACAATAAATATGTTTAATGAAACTTTGTTTCAGGATTTATCAAGATTGAAGATATCTAGGAGGAGGAAAGGACCCAGGAAAGATAAATAAAAGTAAGGAAAGGTAAAATAAATCAAAATTAGTTCGCGAATTTTCTTTTCAAAACTTTGAAATTTTATAATCCCAACCCATTTTGACAACTACTATGATTTTCTTTTAAATACGTGGACATCACCACAGTTATGTAGTTTCAAGAATTTATTTGTGTGTTTGTGTTTATTTCAGGATAAAAGAAGGATACCCAAATAAAGCTACACCCCATAATATTCTGTGTTGTTTATTAATATAGTGTTTACAAATGCAAATTTTGAAATCCATCAACCCTATTTGAAGTTTTTTTTAGGAATTTTATAGACTGATTAGGCATATTTAGAGAATTTTATAGGATTCTTAGAGAACACACATCATGGATATGTGCATACGCATATTTAAAAATTATCCATAAAGATTGTTGCTTAATTTCTGGATGTAGAAACATAAACAAAATTATATATAGATATACGTTTTGAAAAAAAATGAAATTAAACATATTGTTATATTAGTGATATACGAATTTGTTTGAAAGTTAAAATTCTGAATGTATAAATAAGTTAAAATTATTACAGTGTTTATGAAAATGTAGAATCAGGATAATTTCCATTCCTTTTCGTGGACTATTACTTTTTGGATTTACAAAGTATGAAACCTTACAGGCACCTATTAAGAAAAGAGGTGGATCAGGAGTTAGACGTCTGATCAGGTTCTGAGTCTATGACGAGAATTTGAAGTTAACACCCGTCAATCTAAATTAATTAAATTCGCTAGCAATGTCATCTTTTTGGGTTATAATTACATTTTTAGCAAGTATTAATGTAACTTTGACGAAAAGAAGTTAATGAAAATATATTCAAAAAAACGTTAAATGCTGTATGCAGTATAAAATTGAAAAATGTATAAGTAAAGGCTTTAATATGCAGTAAAATTATCCAACTAAGACTAAAACTACCGGACAAGACATGATAAAACCTGAATGAGACATGTTGATGATGGAATGATTTATATTTATAGGCCAGTGTCCAGTTTATAGAGTTGCTATATGATAGTACAGACGTGCACAGACTTAATTGCATTGCACGTATGGACAGGTCAATTTAGTCTTTTGCAAGTAAGAGGTTATTTAAGACGAATAATTGTTAATATGAGAGCTGTTATCAGTCACCCTCCCTTCAATATGTATCGCACATTTTATTTTTTTGGGGGGAAAATATCCTCTTTCTTAATGTCCTTTTCTTTTTATATATATATAATGCCATTGCCTCACGATGTTTTGGTAACAGCTCAAAAAGGGAGGTACCGATTCATGACTATAAGGGAAGGAAACAATGGGATTTATTGTAGGAGTCACTCAAACTTTACGAGTGTCAGTAAAGATCAGCGCTTACTACAAAACTCCAGCTCTGGGTATTTCGAGTCTTGTGCCTATTGACTCTAGGGGACAACTCATTAACCTATTTTTATTTTATTTTTGTGGGACTCGACTTTGTGCTGTGAGATTGAAAGAAAATATCAAGCTTACAGTACAAAGAAGCACGTTTGAAGAATAAGACTTCATTTAAGATATTTGAAAAGGAAAAATAAATAATAAATAAGTTATTAGATAAAAAACATAATAGTTTAAGTAATGAATATCACGTTTCATGAATATTGTATTTATAATTCAAAAGTCATTGCATTTTGTTGTATTAAAATACATGGATATATATGATTATAGAAAGTTTTGTTTAGTTTCAATATGATATACTATTTCTATTCTTTTTTGCCAAGTGTAAGTTAGTTTTTAAGGCGCATGGGATAGTATTGATGTGGATTAATATTTTCAGTTGTTGATGAAACATTCACGTGTTAAGAAATTATTAGTCTAGTGTTAGGGAATTGATATTAATAGCTGTTCATAACATTTTGTTTTATTATACTATAGTTGAGGAAGGAAATACAATCTTTTTTTTCTTTAGTAGATTTGTTTTCCTTATCCGTGTATAACATTTACAGTCTTAATGAATCTATAACTTTTCGTCGATTCAAATATCAATTAGATACAAATATATTTACATTGTTAGGAATGAGATGTATCTTTATTATATTTTCGAAAATAAGAAGTAATATACGCTTTTTATAAATGAAAATTTTTAGTTTGTTTTAATAATTGATAATCCTACGATTTATTATTAATGTAGTTTTAATAGCCAATGCTACACGTTTTGATTCACATTTCCGATTTTTACACAAAGGTTATATTTACTAAAGAATGTTTTAGGAAATTATACATATATATCTCAGAATGAATTATCTCAGAATTATACCATCTGCAGTTAGAATCAGAGTAGGACTCGTTCTGATCAACAAGTTTGAAACAAGTTTTAACGCTGCGATCAAGATTTCTTTCATTGTTTGTTAGTACGTACATTATCACTTCCTCCTTCATTAAAAAAAAAAAACTTACGATTTACTTCCCTCTCCCACTAGGGATAGCACGATAACAAAAACAGACTTCTCTGATAGGCTCAGAGCAACGCAAACAAGAAGTTCCAATCAGAAAGCGCTTGAAATACAACGAAATAGAACTTACGTTGTATTTTCCAGCTAGGAATATTCTTAAAAAATTCTAATTTCTAGAATGCACAAACTCTTAATTTTTACACTTAACTACTAAAAATGAAAAGAAGTGTTATTCATTATGCAAAATTGGTTGTAAAACAGTTGCAATTAAAGGTACAAATCCGAAACATGTTACTAAAATGTATGTAATTCTTATTCTTTAAATATTATCGAACTAGGGTTTGATAATAGTTTTTCTGCTTCTCGAAGCAAAGGATATAATTTGAAATTATCTTATCCGTATTAACTGAGGGAAACACATATTTTTTTTGTTATCTGATACAATATAAAGGATACAAGTATGTTCGCAGATAACAGAAACTAAGATTATCCATTTCTTCAGTTTTTTACCTATTAAAGATTTTGACGTCTCATTTACGTGCTCTGAGGAACTAACGTTTCACTTCAAATAACGTTATCGGTATTCGATGAGTGAAATAATTAGATATTATTTTCTACAATCTAAGAAAGATAATATTATCTTAGATATGTTATAAATTCCCAATTGTTTTATCTGTAACGTATTGAATCTGGATCTATTAATACCGAGCGTACGGCTTTTAAACATAGGGGGAAGAATTTGAAAACATCGCCATTTTGTGAGATAAGTGAAATGACTTTAAACTTTGGAGGATCTTAAAGTAAGAACGCATTTAGATATGAGTCACAAATTATTTCAAACTTTTGTATTTATTTGAGACCTGTTTCGACACTGTACGGAGTACTGATGCCTAAAAATTTTTATAAATATTTTTATACATCAGTGGAATAATTGTATATTGTCCTGGATTACTCAATAGGTTATTACTAATAATGTATATTTTGCAGTTATATTTCTTGTATTCCTGTTCAAAAACTGACGTATACACGCACACACACACACACACACACACACACACACACACATATATATATATATATATATATATATATATATATATATATATATATATATATATATATATATATACAAGTTTGGGTAAAAATTACTTTCATAATACTGTACAAACTTTCATTTTTCCATGTATCAGGCAAAATACCACTAGCTTCAGGAAAAAATAATGCTTATATAAAATATTTTGAAATAAGGAGCTGACAAGAGTAAATAAAAAGAGCAACGTTCTTGCAATTTCCATGTTCATTCCCGATACAATTGCCATTTCTAATCACAATTATAATAACTATTATTATAAAAATTGAGCAAAATTAGTACCAATAAGCAAGAACTCTTGCGCTTAAAAACTATGGATTCCATACTGATAGCAGCCCTATTTGATTAGTTCGTCATCTCTACTCTTAGTAACGGTTTGGGCTCTTTCAACTCTATAGTAATCTTTCCATATTGTTAGTCATAAGTGTATGTGAACTTGCTGTTATAAATTAGTATACGAATCGAGCTTCATCTTTCTAACGTGATGACAGAAAGAGTAAATTCTTAACATCTTCTTTAACACTTCCTTTTACCCTCTTATTGTAAAAAAAAAAAATAATGATACATAACCTACAGTTTCTTCAAAACTCTGATGCCTTGCATAAAAGTACCGTACTTTGAAGATACAAACTCTACGGTGTGAATTTGTATACAAGACCAACCAATATAAAAACATTAACTGGTCGATGTTTACTATAAAACTTAAAGAACTAATTCTTAATAACATTTTAAATAATACCATATTGTGCATGTTATATATAAATTCGTTTACAAAATAGCCAGTAACCACTGTAAGCGACATGAATAACCAAATTCAATGTGGAAAATTCATAACACAGAAAAAAAAAAATGATTGGGTGTTATGGAATCCACATACGTAAGAAATTTATGTTCCTAATGTATTGTTATTTGGAACACAAATATGCAAGCAATGAAAGCATTTAAGTATGTAACTCATAATATCTTTAAGTACGTACAAATACATATTGAACACGTATGATATATAGGATTATGCTATCTACAGTATTTTGCGCTATCTTTGTTTTCGTGTATACTATTTGCGTTGATCCAATTGATCCTAACCGACACATCCCTTTGCTCCCAGTCGGACCAACACCCTGCGCTTTGCCCTAATTTACATAGCAATCTTTTTGTTTTACCGACCATCTAGCACATATTGGTTACTGTTTGTACAATAATTCTTGTATTGCCTACGTGCAATAAGACCCTACAGTGAATCTGTATGGAGAAATAGATGTCCATATCTTAGAAATGATAGCTGAATATATAAAAAGTCGACTTTCTTGAAAGAAATGAGTATCGGTATGAAATGAATTTATGCATGTATGGTCATCTACAATTAATGAGCATCCATTGTTGGTTAGAATACTCTTTTATCTTTATTTTCTTGTTGTCTTTCAAAGCCCAGGAATGGTGAGGTTAGACTCATTCGAGCTAAATCCTGAATAAAATAACAAACGTCCGTAATTTTTGTTCCAGTATAACACATTTCACGTTTAAATTTCGAAAATTTTAGGATAAATTTAATTATCGCCGATTGGTCTTCCAGTCAAAGTATCGATCTTATTATTATAATTTTTTATACAGTTAGTCTATTTGTGCCATGCCATTTCTAACATGCAGATTAGTAATTTACGTTCGAGATATATCCCATACCTAAATATTTCTCTTGAAGTATTGCTTCTAACCTACAAACTTTCCGAACCCATGTGTCCGTATTATTTTTCTGAGCCAATTACTTAATCAAAAATTGAACATTACCTTTCCGGCCGAACTGAATTTAAACTTTTTGTTGTTAATTGTTGGGAGTCCTTAGAGTACGACGCGCAAGTCTCTTGAACCACTAGTTTTCTTAGCGTTTCTACATCACTTTCAAATGCAGAATTTTCTACGGCAAATTCTGATTTCACCATATCAATGTTTAGTTTCTCATCCAAAGAGTACATAGCTGCATCCTTCTCCATTGTTTGCTCTCCTTCCGTCTTAGATAATACTTTGTTGTCAGTCGTCAGTTCGAATGTCCACCCTTTCCCTTCGAGTGGATCTTGCTGAGGTAAGTCATAATCAATTTCCTCTTTGCACATCGATTCCAACTTAACAGATGCCTCCCCAGCCATTATGACTTGAAATCTAATAAGAATTTGAGACTGTCCTTATATTTACCTTGTCTTTTAACCTGCCAGTGTTAATGAAATGATTGACAAGAACGTTCACAGCAACTTTACACTTGCAATCAAACATACGATCAGATTTTAATAATATAAAGAATAAATGAAGTTTGAAACAATAAGTTCTTCTTCACAATTTTAATGTCCCAGGTAACAAAGACTATTGGGCAGTTATTACGTGTATTAAGCGTATTAAGCGCATAATAATTATAAAAGCGAATTACGAAGCGAAAAAAGATCTAAAGTATAAGATAGATGCGAAGAGAGGTGTTACCTCCTCCAACGCCGCGCCGTGAATAGTGATTGCAGCGCTGCCAACCTGAGCAGAACATATTATCGTACGCAGCACTTAAAATTATCGTTTTTGTTGTAAAATTATCGTATCTTTTGTTTTCAGTCTCAATATCAAGCTTTGTTATTGTTAAGAGGACATGTACATTTACATCTAAAACTATATTTAACAATCTGCATACGAAACAAGATTGAAGTTTAATTCTTCATCAGTCTATCGAAGAAATCTAGTTTTCCTTCAACACTATTTCCCTGGGAAAACTTATCTACATTAAGTGGCTAGTAATTACCCCTTCTTGATTGGTTTCT
This sequence comes from Thermobia domestica, assembly GCF_964235325.1. Taxonomy (NCBI): domain Eukaryota; kingdom Metazoa; phylum Arthropoda; class Insecta; order Zygentoma; family Lepismatidae; genus Thermobia; species Thermobia domestica. Next base: position 191,515,098 of record NC_137467.1, on the reverse strand, counting down.
TGTATGTGTGGTTGTGGTCCCCGGTTTGATTACAGGTTTGCAGAGGAAATACTAGTAGTGGTTTGGATCAATTTTACAGTATGTTTTCATACAGCATCGTTGTTCAAAAACGTATGTTAAACTGTGATGAACAAATTACCTAGTAATGATGAACATAGTAGGTGAATTGGTTTCTATGATTTTAAAGTACGATAAATGTAGAATGTAGCTAACAGTGTAATATAAAAATATTTAACTTATTACCCGTTGCCTTCTCGAGACGTTGATCGTCTTTCTAATGTTTTGAGTAATGTTTTGAGTAATTTTGTCACACAATCGCATGTTGCAAAATTCATATTCTTTTTTACCAATGAATGAAATTTCTTTCGGATTTCAAACACCTCCAGAATTATCTTTGTTTCTTACCAGGAGTTGTTAAATTATCGTATACTTTTCTATTATCGTACAGCAGCTATCGTACATCGTACAAGAATCAAAATTATCGTATGATTCGATAATTATCGTACACGTTGGCAACGCTGAGTGATTGGCAGTGGGAATATTTCCGGTGGAAAGGAAAATAAAAAATGGGAATATTCCCGCTTTTTTCCCTCGCATATAAATTCCCGGGAAGGAATTTATTTCCATTTCCCTACTTCGAAACATCTTCGAAATTATAAGAACCGTATGACTAATTACTTTATTTTTTATTTATTATGATTTACTTCCAGTTTTTAAATAATTTGGAGGTTAAAAAAGTTAAAATTCCTTGACTGTATTTTATATAACTAATAATATGACTTTAAGTTCCATTTCAATTTGCACTAAAATGAAGCAAACAACTAATTTACAAATAATTAAATGGGACCAGTTTGTAAAGTAATGTAGAATTTCTGTAGAAATAGAGGTGAAGTAGTAACAATATACCCCGAACTACCGTTAATAATAGGCATCGGTATGACTTCTGACTCGAATTTCTCAAGAGGTACTCGGACTTCACTTATATGTGAATTAACGCAGACATTTCCAGAAATAGGTGGGAAGAAAGGTCGTAAAGTCGTGTGGCAATGTTACATGCAAAATTATAAAGATAAGTCAGTATCTTGCAAATATTGTGAACATAATATGCATGAGAAAATTTTGTTAAAATGGTGAGGCATGTGACTTCTAGTAGTAACATCAACTAATTTCTTTATATCATTTAAAAATGTATTCTGTTTTAATATCAGTAGTAGAATCAAGATTAGAATATCCACTTATATATAAATTTAAACTGTTTAGCGCTGTTAAAGTATGTGGATTTACTACACCATTTTTCCCACATATGTATTTGCATAGAACATATTGTGAGTAAATATACTTTTATGCGTACTCTGGAGACAACAGTAATAACACACTGTGATAAAGAAACAAATTTAACTTAGAAGTCGAAATATAGTAATAGAACGCACTTTTTGTGATTGCAGAATATAACCCATTTTGGGGAGTTTTTCCGGGAATATTCCCAGGGTAGATTCTCGAAAAATATCTTCCCGGGAATTTACCCATCACTAGCCGTAAATAGTAATGGGTAAATTCCCGGGAAGATATTTTTCCCCAAAATGGGAATTTTCCGGGAATTTACGTACAATTACATAGAAAATTGCATTCTATTGCTATATTCCGATTTTAAAGTTAAATTCGTTTTTTTATCACAGTATATTATTATTGTTGTCCCCAGAGGTGTTTTTAAAATGTACATTCTGAATGGTATGGTCTTTTATTAATATTTTATTATATTAAGACAGTCTTGGGAAGTAGCGTAACCCAAGTAACGCGTTACTTTTTAAGTAACGTTTCCTAGTAACGCGTTACATTTTTTCAAAGTAACTGTAACGGTAACGCGTTACAAATTTTTAAGTAACGTACCTAGTTTGCGTTACTTTTTTCGCGTTACATTTCAGATGAGTAACTCAGGGGTGTAGCCACGGGGAGGCCCACCGGGGCACGGCCCCCCAAATGAGTTCTTGGCCCCCCAAATGACCAGCTTATAAAACATCATCGTAAGATTACCTCGCTTCAGTCATTTAAAAATAACAAAGTTTACATATAATTGATAATTTTCGGTAAAATAGTATGGAAAATACAATTTTACCATACCGATCGAAAAATAGTGTGGTATCCAGGGGCGTCGTTAAGGGGGGTAAGGGTGGAGCTTCCCCCCAAAAAGTTCTCAATTTCTTAACAAGTTGGCAAATTAAAATACCTAGTTGGCAATTTGTAGAATGACGCTTTGTTTGTGCTGCAAATCGTTATCAGTTCTTTTATAGACTTGGCATAAATTTTGTGTAGTTTCCTATCTTGAAATAAATCGATATATTCGTTGAAAGTTTCTTTACTTCTTGCAAGTGATCAGCTATAGCTTAGGGCCCCACTGTCTTGGGGGTCCCGAAAACCTGAAGAAAACTGGATATCCATTTCCAATGTATAAGAAAATCAATCAATAAAATAAAATTTACATATACGTAGGACGTAGCAACAGTGCTTACTGTTGTGTAGGCTACTATGATGTAAGTGATGGTGCCCCTTCTGCTAGCCTGCTTCCTAAAATATCATTAGTTTATCCATTTCTGTATACAGGGTGCCTACGTTCACTGGACACATAAAGGGCCCCATTACCTTCAACAGCTTAGGGCCCCACTAAACCTATATCCGATTCTGCAAGTGATCACACTTCACTTTTGTTCATTTGATATTCCTAAACATTTTGAAGAATCTTTAATGAAAAATCGGGAAATTGTATCACTGACAAAAGCTAAATAGAGGTGGCGTGCAAAATTGAAACAAAGACAGACAGAAAAAGCGTTTCGGTTGCAGGTAGAGCATTGGACGCAAAAGCATTTCATACAAGAGTGTATACAAAACAACACGCAGATTGTGGAGATTAATAAGAATTAATTGACCTATTAATAAAATAAGAACAAGTCAGTGACTGGTTAGTATAAACTTTTTACTATGTATAGTATGTAAATTTGACAAGTTTAAGAGATTTTTCCCAATAGTAAATGTCAAAGGGAAGTAGATCTTGATACCAGAGTGAATATATTGTGTAACCGTGTCTGCTTTGTGTGTGAATAGACCTTTCCCTTTTAACAAAAAGTGATCATATTAATACGGAGAAAAACAATAGATTATTTCAGTTGTTTTGCAGTAAGACTCTATTTACAGGGCTTTTCGAGTAGAGAGAATTGAACAAAATGTGTTTTGGGAATGGTATCACATTAGATTTTTTGGGGTGTTGTTCGGTAGGGAGAAAAGCTACAATGGATGTCAAGCAGTGCCGTGCCTTGGGGTGGTGCGACCACCCCGGGTGCAGCACTGGAGTCAAGTCATTTCGTCGCTTCCACTGTGAACCTAAGTCCAATATTTCAAAAGTCACATTTTGGGGTTCAAAACGTCTGCTGGGTGAAAAAATAGACCGGTGTGTGTTTCACTTCATTTTCATACAAATATGTTGCCTTTCCTACCTTATTTTTAATCCTGTAATTGCTTCTTCCGAAAGTAAAACAAAAATTGCAATTCTTCCTTTCTTAAGTCAAAGTATTACATATGTAGCTCACAGGGCCGCAACTATGGGGGAGGAAGCGAGGCACGTGCCCCGGGTGCGTGGTTAGAGGGGCGCCGAAAAGGGAGGTTATATATTAGCATTTTTTCTGCCGGTATTTAATATATTTCATCAGAGTGCGAAATCATGAAATCGAAGTGGGAGAAGACGAGGATTGAAGTTAAAAAAAAAAAAAAAAAAACTTTGCGCACCTTTATGCTTTAAAGTTTCGATATAGAAAGTTCACGTATTTAGGCATCCAGAAGTAGTAAATTATACACAGTTAGGAATTATACTAGTATACCGATGATCACCAGTTCATCTAATAATTAAATATGAAATACACGTTGATTACATATGAATTACGGTAATTACTTTGGAAACTTCTGACATTTCAGTGTATTATCCCCCCCTGCAAGGATTTAGTGAGGGAATTTTGTCCAAAAATATTCAGTGGGGGAATTTCCCTGTTCCTCAAGGATTTCGCACATTGTTTTTCACAATAAATTTCACTATTTCAATTCGATAATAAATAATGAATTTTTTGTAGAATCAAATCTCATATTATAATATGAATTATAGTGCATTTTCATCTTCTCTAACGACATACATTATTCATTTTGGTAGAAAATCATTCTAGAAAGACATTCTCTCAGGCTTTCTCCCACTTCTCTGCCAGAGCCTTTTTCCGGACCCTACCCAACAAGATCCGGCGTTTTAGCAAACGTACTTAAAATGTGAAGCACGTAGATGAGCTAAGGAGGTATTTGTGTGCAGGTTAGCATGGTCTCTCACTGAACCCCTCAATTGAATGTTATATGTCCCTATATAATAAGCAGTGAATATAGCCTACCTTATTCTACGTGTTTTAATGTATTTCTACAACAGATTATAGCTTCAGAGGTTCTCGTGAGGATTAGGTGACGCGGATTATCTAACCTAGCCATAAGTTGTCAAATTAGCAGTTGTGCATCGTGCATGGTAATAATGATCCTGAGTTAAGGTGTAAAATTGCACTCAAAGTGGAACAAGGGCTGTTCGTATTCGTACTTCAGACGAGGCATGGAATGGGACGCATATAAAATAAGGTTGCTGTAATAGATTTGCACAGGGTTGGTACAAGTGAGACTAAGATTTTCAAAACACTTTTCATTTTTTAATAAGACTTGGCAATTTTTAAAATCAAGACTTGGCAATGTCAAGTTTCATCGCCCTCCCCCCTAATCTTGTAATGCTCGCTACGCCGCTGATGATATATCTTCCTTATACCGATCGGAAAGTAGCTTGGTATACTTTTTTGTGACAGCAGATTACACAATTTACTGCGATTTATATTTGACAGTTTGATGACAAACGTTTTAACAAGGTACTATAAATACTACCATAAAACATTGGTACTAAATTAATTTGTAAGTACAGTACATTATATTTTTATATGTTCTATCTCGTGTTTTATAAAACATGTTTTTTATCATATGGAAAATTTAATGAAAAACAAAGTTTTTATTCATTATTTCAGTCTGGATTTCATTCACTTTTTTAAAAATGCTACTTGGTGTAAAACAGGAAGTAAAATATAGCTGTTAATAAAATAAATGTTTGTTTAGTCACGAATAATAAATAAATATTTTTGTTAGAAAATCTTTAAGAAATTAAGTGCAATTTCAAACAAAATCAATCTTATGTAGATAGATTCTGTGTACAAAGGCTTAAACTGAAATAGTTACGCACAAAGGTATAACATTTGGTCCGGGACAGTAGTTCTGAGTTGAATATAATAAAAACCATCTGGAATATAATTCATGGAAAAAAGTATAATAATAATAATAATAATAATAATAATAATAATAATAATAATAATAATAATAATAATAATAATAATAATAATCTTAAAAAGCAGTTGTTTTAGTTTTCCGGAAGGAAACCAAAATTTTCCGGTTTTTTTCAGGCCTCAAAAACACCAGCTGCAACACATTTTTTTTGGCTTGGTCCCCCTTGAAAAACGACGGGCCCCCCTACATTAACCTGCTGGCTACATCCCTGGAGTAACTACAATACATATATATATTTTTTCGGAAACAAATGTTTCTTTCCTGTAAGTGAATTTCTCAGAATGAAGCAATCGAGCATGAACTACGTATGTCAGTGACCGGCAGTCACAGACACACAAAGAAACAGATAAGTTCCTAGTGCCACTTGTTGTTTTTTGAAGATGAGGACAGGCTTAGGGAAATCACGTGTACTGATTGAAACACGTGGGAGATCTTGTCGTAGATTTTGACAGCTGCAAATCAATACATTCAGTGATTGAGCTAGGAGTGCAATGATACCGGTAGTCTATTTTACTTTGAATGGTGTTGTTTTTTATAAAAATGGAGAACGAAAATATTTTACCGTTTGTACATTTGGAAGAATACTTTTCTCGTAAGAGCTGAGGATGATGGTGGACAGAATTTAAAAGTAAAGTGTTTTAAGTTCCCAGGCGGAAAATATTTATCAACAACTAGGGTGCCATAATTAACGATTTACAGTAAGGGGTTAATATGAATAAATTGTGTTCTGATGAGCAGGCCTACTTTATTACTAGAAAATAGTTTGCTGATGGTATGTAATGTTGGAGTTCTTTCAGATCAGTATGCTTATCCGAGAGTCCCGTTGATTATAGAGTTTGAAACTAGCTTTAAGAAGCATGTATCGATTTTAGAGTTACTGGCAAGTTTTGATTCACTCCCAGTTGATGTGTTCTCATTTTATTAGTTGTAGTGTAATGTTTCTCTATATTCTGTATTTTTAATTTTACATAACAACATTGTTATTATTATATACAGTCATCATCATCATCATCATCACCTTTATTGGCAGGTCACTTGCCGCAGCTGAGAAGCTTCCATGATCCACGGTCCTCCGCTAACCTCTTCGTCTTCGCGTATGATCTTTCTGTTTTAATATCGTCCATTAATTAGTCTCCTAATTGCAGTCTCCTTCGCCCCCTCCCTCTCTTTCCCGCCACCATATCCTCTACGACGTCCCTCATCCCACACAGCAAGGAATATTTTCTCAACCAAAAGAAAATATTTTCCTTGGTTTCCAAAATGTTTTCCTTTTCTGGAGATTTCCATGCTGGTTTCCCTAATGTATTCCGAATATTTCCGGAAAATATTTTCCCAAAAATGTTTAGAAAACGTTTTAGAAATTACCGAAAGTACATTTTGAGAATGCTAGCCGGAAAGTATATCCAGGAAAATATTCACAAAATGTATTAAAAATATTTTATTGGATGTAATCTAATATGTTTTCACTATTGAGAAGGAAAATATTTTCGAAATGATAATAAAAATGTTTTCAATATATGATATGGGAAACAATGAAAGGAAATATATTCCATATATTTGAAAAATGTTTTCTAATAGGTTATTTGCAATATTTTCTATTTTTACAAGAAAACATATTGAATATATATTTTTTAAAACGTTTAGAATATTTTAAAAATAAATTCTTTCGTAATATAAGAAATATTTTTCAGAAATGTTTTAAAAAGGTTTACTTAATTTTAACAAAAGTATTTTGGTAACCTTCTGTTATAACTAAATGGAATATTTTCGTACAATATTTTAGTCTTATTTCCAGAATATTTTATCGGATTTTGAATATAAAACTCTAAAACAGGGTAAAGTAAACATATTAAAAATGAATAGAAAATGTTTTCCGTTATGTTTTGGAAAATATTTTGTGTTTTTAGTGAACAACATTTTCTGATATATTATAGAAATATTTTTACATTGTTTTCAGAATATACTCTTCCGTTACTGGAGAAAATATATTTCTTGTTATATCTGAGAAATATCCCAAATGCTTACCGGAAATATTTTTAGAAAATGTTTGGAAAACATTTTATGAAGTACAATAAGTATATTTTTAGAACGTTAGAAGGAAAATAATCTAAGGAAAATTTTCACAAATTCTACTATTGTGTTGAATGTAATGCAATATGTTTTCAATGTTGAGAGAGAAAATGTTTTCAAAGTAATACTGAAAATGTTTTACATACATGATATAAAAAACAGAATAGGAAATATATTCCATAGATTTTACAAATGTTTTCCAACGTGTTACTTGCAATCTTTTCTATTGTTACGAGAAAACGTATGAAATATAATTTTAAAAATGTTTCGAATATTTTAAAAATAAATTCGTTCGTAATATGAGAAATATTTTCCAGAAATATTTTTAAAACACCTATTAATTTTGTATGGAAATGTTTTTGTTACCTTCTACTGTAAATTAACCCTAGGAAGTCCAAGAATTTTTTTTGTCTCAAGTAGGTCCAAGGGGGGGGGGCTCCTCGAACCCACCGTATAACATACTATAACTCACATAATGCCATCTAACAAGAAATGAATATAGAATAAGCATTCAGAACTTACTCGTGGCTGATATGTTGTTTCCCAACATAAAAACACAATCCTTGTTAAATACAAACGAAAAAATCTAAGTTTAGGAAATATACTTGTAGAAAATATGTCACATGGAAGTCCAAGGAGGGGGTTCGATGAGCCCACTACTTAAAAATAATTTTTAATTTACAAGTTACTAAATAATACCGCACATTAATGATGTGGATTTATCAAAGAAGTAATAATACACAATAAATAAAATTCTCAATATTTTCATCAAGATTTACGACGAGGTTTTTTCAAGAAATACAAACGAGCTTGGACTTTCTAGGGTTAAATAAAATATTTTCATACAATATTTTAGAATTATTTTCAGAAAATTTTATCTAATGTTTAATTAAAAAAGTTTAAACAGATATTAAAAATGAATATAGTTTGATGTTTATGAAATATAGTTTGTGCTTTTAGCTAATAGTATTTTATTATATATCAAAGAAATACTTTTACATTATTCTCATAATATATGCTTCTGTTACAATAAAAGTACATATTCCTTGTTATACCGTACCTAAAATGAATTTTATCGGAAATGTTTCTGAAACATTTTTCTAATTTAAATATGTTGGAAAATATATATATATATATATATATATATATATATATATATATATATATATATATATATATATATATATATATATACATATATATATGTAGAGAGAGAGAGAGAGAGAGAGGAAAGTTACCAATACCAGCCCCCTATCCCTAATCCGGCACCCCAGTCTCTAGCGTCTCTATGAAGCATAAACAGCGAAATGTTGTGCTGGGCACATTACTTACTCCGATTAAGAAAAGGCGCTGATATTAGAAAGTAATCCTACAAAGTTTGAGGGCTGAGAATCAGTAGGCATTGTGATTTAAGTGACTTGCAAGTTTTGGTAGTGCCACAAAAATCTGAAGTTTCACGATAAAGGAGTATGGGTAGGCAAAATTTTCATTATAGTAGCTAATTAAGGAACTACAATGTAAGTAAATACGTGTTTAGTAATACATTATAAGCTTTAATTGCGAAACTATTACGTTTGTTTCCGGTACAGTTTAAAGTGGTATAACAACTACATGAGCTCCCAGCGGAAATCGAACCATGGTCTCCCGTGCTCAAGGCGTATATGCTAACCATACAAACGCGAAGAAATTCACAAAAGCTCACACACACACACACACACACACACACACACACACACACACATATATATATATATATATATATATATATATATATATACAGGGTGTCTCAAAAGTCCCTTACCACAACTATTGAAATCCGAATGGATGTACTTTCAGCAAATTTGATATGGTAGGTGAACTTGAGGGTTAGGGGGACACTTTCTGGCGTAGGGTACGCGGACGGCCGCCATCTTGAATTTAACTTTTTTGTTACAAACGCTACGTGGGTCATGTGATACATGACCATAGGCTAGAATTTCACCAGAAAACCGAATCTGAAGTCAAAATGCATTTATCTTTATGCGGTAAACAGTTATCCACAATTGCAAGTGTGACTTTCGTATTACATAATGTGCTCAACATGTTGTCCGTGCTGGGCAATGCACGTGTTCAGACGCTTCTCCCAATTACTATGGACACGTATTAAGTTTTCTGAGGATATTTGTTCACAGGCAGCCATGATACGTTGTTCCAGATGGCGAACATCACGAACTTTCACAGCATACACCATAGCCTTCACAGGTCCCCACAGGTAGAAGTCAAGGGGGGTTAAGTCGGGTGATCGGGCAGGCCATTCCACTGGTCCATGTCGACCAATTCCCGTCCCAGGGAATTGTTCATTCAGGAACTGACGCACCTGGATGCCATAATGGGGAGGTGTACCATCTTGCTGGAAGAACCTGGGGAAGGTACCATCTTCGGACATCAAAGCCGGCATTATGTTTTCCTGCAACAACGCGAGGTGTCGGTCTGCATTTAACGTTCCTGGAATGAAAAACGGACCGACGATCTTTGTTCCCCATATGCCTGCCCATACCATAGTTTTCCCTGCACCGGTCATTTTCGAGGGATCTGTCCAAGCGGGGTTGTCACGGGACCAATAGCGCATGTTTTGCCTATTGACCTCACCATTTACGTAGAAATGGGCTTCATCCGAAAAAAGTATCTGCATAGCGAACTGCGGATTTACCCTCAATTGCTCAATAGCCCACTCGCAAAACTGAACGGGACGATCGGGATCGTCCTCCGACAAATGTTGCTGCAATTGCATTTTATATGGATGCCACTTATACCTTTGGAGCACTCTGTGCACTGAACTGTGACTCACGGCACACTGCATTGCTAAACGACGTGTGCTTCGCTGCGGCGACTTCGAGAAGGAGGCCAGCACGGCAGTAGCTGTTTCTTCGTCCGTGGCTGTCCTTGGCCGTCCACTACGGAGTCTATCCACAACTGTTCCCGTTTCTTCGAATTTGGTCAATAACCGTCTCACTGCAACATGCGATACAGGTGTTCGTTGTGGATGACGCGCATTGAAATCGGCAGCCACAGCGCGGGCACTTCTCGCGTCCCACATTTTGATGATCTGGATGCGTTCGTCCCTCGTTAAGGGCATGATTCACAACCTGCAAGACAAAAGAAACGCAGTCAAATTCACAACTTCAATTGTGGATAACTATTTACCACATAAAGATAAATGCATTTTGACTTCAGATTCGGTTTTCTGGTGAAATTCTAGCCTATGGTCATGTATCACATGACCCACGTAGCGTTTGTAATAAAAAAGTTAAATTCAAGATGGCAGCCGTCCGCGTAACCTACGCTAAAAAGGATCCCCCTAACCCTCAAATTCACCTACCAGATCAAATTCGCTGAAAGTACATCCATTTGGATTTTAATAGGGGTGGTAAGGGACTTTTGAGACACCCTGTATATATATATATATATCAGGGGCGTCATTTAGAGGGGGCAGGAGGGGGCAATTCTCCCCCAAGAGTTTGAGGAATACATACGCTTTAATCGATTGTCTACTAATGTACTAGTACAATACGAGAAAGTCTTATGTTGGTGGTGCTCTTGCCCCCCTCAAGCAAAATCTGAAATTACGCCCCTGTATATATATATATATATATATATATATATATATATATATATATATATATATATATATATATATATATATTGTTGAGTTGATATTGAGTTAACGTCCCTTTTAGCAGCGAGGCGTGGACCTACTGATTAACGCGGAATCCGAACTAAATGTGGATGTCTTTTAGGCCGCGCCTCTATTACTTCCGAATGCGATTGCGAATGCGAATTTCCCAGCACGTGTAAATAAATTGGAGAGGCCTCGACTAGTTCCGACCAGCAAATTGTGAAAAAAAAAACCGACGAAAAGATACGAATGATCCCAACCTGTTAGGATTGTTCGTCCGAATACGTGCGAAGGAGATTTGTTTGCAGAGGAATTGAGCGCTACGAGAGAAATAAAGTTTGTTTTGCGTGATAGCAGACGACGTTGCAAGGTGCGGAGATAAAATAAAAAAAAAAAAATAAAAATTAAGATAGAAGTAGATGTTCATGGTTTAATAAATTGTGCTTTTGATAAAGTTGCATTGTGGAACCAAGCTTATCCAGATTATCACAAACGACACGTCGTGAACAAATTATGGGCAGATGTAAGCAAGGAACTTGGCGTGGAAGGTATGTATATTTTTCTTTGTTTTGTCTTTAAAATATGAAGATTTAATTAATACATGAACTCCAACTTTTTATTCAATTTATTTTTCCTTTCTGTTCCTTAAATAATGATTTTAGGAATATATGTAATTATTGACAAATATGTTCGAAATAGCAAAAACGGGTTCCTTTTACTCATGGAGAAAAGTTACGTAGAAAGTAGATTGATTCTGTAATCTCTAATCTTATTTAGTTAATTTATTTAAAGTGAAAATAGTAGCGGTTACCACGAAAGCATAATAATAAAGGGAGCGACATTCAGTCTATTTTGCACACAAAGGAAATGCCATTCATCCTTTGAATGTGCAAAATATGTCATTTATCCGCATTCGTCTTCTTCGTGCTCTCAAGATTTTAAGGTACGAATTTTGAAGCAAAAATATTTCACATTGAAGCGTTGAAAGAGACATTGCAACTTGATTCGCATTCGCAATCGCATTCGGAAGCAATGAAGGCGCAGCCTTACACGTCATTCTATTACCTGTAGTATGCAGCGCCAGGGGAAAGTATATGAACCAGCGTTGCCAGATCTAGCATAATGATGCTAGATCTAGCATAATTTGCATTTCTTTAGATCTAGCATCTTGCTTTTAGCATCCTACCCAAATCTAGCATAATTTCAGCAAGTTTATCAAAAAGCCGTAAAACCTGAAGATGAGAAACAAGTTGGTCGTGGGAAGAAAAAAAAACGGCAGAAATGTATCCTCTTTCATCGATTCATATAGTCGGTAAACCATACAGGCAGTCTTATTTTCCGAAGTAAGTTAAAAATGGCTTTGTTTTTTTTTTTTTTTTTTTTGTGGCTTCACCCACGGTTTTCTAATTCTTTAACTGCGAGGCATGGTCGTAGCTATGGGGGCCATTATCCCCTGCCAACTTTTTGACAATTTCGCCATCTTTATTTCTGACTTCATGACCACCTTTATTCCTGAAATGAAAGGTCAGGGACCGACCAAAAATTTGCCCCCCCCCCCCAGCACACAATTCCCAACTCCGTTTATGCTGCTAGGTAATTTTCTTTCAAAATATGTAAACAAACACTTTGCATTCATTTATACGATATATACGCCATTGAGTCTGGGAACGACTGCACTAGTTTAGTTGAGTTAAGCTTTGGTGCTTGAAGTATTGAGTTCTATCCACGCATTCTTGAGCTCTGCGTATTTTAAGTTACGTTATCGTATCTCAACTTCGTTGTTTTTTCTTTTAAAACTCCTGAAATAGTAATTATGAGGATCTAGCATAATTTGACCGAATCTAGCATAATTTCGATCAGGTTTTGGAATAATTCCGAACTGTCAGTCTGGCAGCGCTGATTTGAACCAGCGAGATTTGAAAACAAATGAGTGTTAGATACTGGTGGATCATTCATTTCTGAAGATGAATACAAATAAATTGCTTGAAATATTCCTTCCATTGAAGAAAATAGTAACAAGTCAAAATGTTCAATAGAGATCACCTAACGAATTTAGCATTTGGAGCCTACTAAGACTACATTTAAGTCGGAGGCGAGAAAAACACTGTTAATAGTGATGAAGAAAGAAAGAAGCAAAGAAGCTAACATTTGAAACAAGTAAGTTTTTATTTATTTATATATTTATAACATTTGACAAATTTCTTCCATTTTCAGGTTAGGGTAGAGCTTTGTATTTCTCTTAACGGCATAAGTTTAGAGTTGCCCCTCAACCCCAAACTGGTTTGTGATTTATGCACAGGTTAATTTACAACGCCCGCTCCAGCAGATACTCTCACTCAGAAAGGAGAAATTACACATTAATAATTTTATGAAAAAGAATCAAAACTTACCTAACCTTAAGCTAAACTCTACCCTACTTATTTATATCTTACTCTACTTTACCATACCCTACTCTACTATATTTTTTCAAAGGGCCCTACTTATCGATGCGTAGTTGGGGCGTGTCTTACCCTTATGCACTGTAGTTTTTATGTTGTACGTCCATACTGTCCTTATACTGACCTCTCCTTATGTCAATCTGCACCGCTTTTTATAAAAGTCAGGAAAATTTACAGGAGAAATGAGGTAAGAAATGATAATTTGAAGTTTTTATTTGATGTTTAGGAATTTAAGTTCGGTATGAGAGTTATGTTTAATACGAGAAAAGATATGTGGAAGTTAGTACTATTTGCCGGATGCGGAGCATTCGCGGAAGGTTTCAGCAGCATAGTAGTTGTAAAATATGGCAAACAGGTGTAATGAATGCTCAAAAAGGCATATATTCCGAAGTTGGGCGTCCGCTTTCGTCAAGTTTTTTCACTGTTATCTCCTTTCCACACTTTCTGCAATTTGTTATTAGGTTCATTAATCTGTGCTCTTCACAAACTTTTAAAAGATTTTGCTCGTTATCAATGTATTCCTTCACAAATGTTAAAATTGCTAGTTCATTGCCCTTGTACATTCCCCATGTTGGTAACATAAATGCTAGTTTCTTTCCCATAATGCAACTGTTTGGTTACCTTGTGCCAAGTAGTTCCCTCCGCTCGCCATATAGTCCCATGTTTATAACCGCTTATATATAACAAATAAACATATTTTTCGAGACACTTATATATTATTAAGCACACAAACGATCAAATTATCCATATATTTCCTGTAAATTTTAAAACTTTCGCTGGAAACGGACGCCCAACTTTGGAATTTAACCCCTCAAAAATAATGAAGAAAACCTTTTAAATTTTTGTAAAGCCAACGGAGTACTAAAGTTAAGTGAAATGTAATAATTTTTTAATACTTTAAGCACTGTTTTTTGTATGTTGCAAAGTCCAAGGGCACCTACAGACTGGAGGGGCAACTCTAAACTTAAGCCCCAGTTTGTGCTAGGTAGCCACTGAAAAGCGCGAGTGCTATCTAACTGAGTCAGGGCAGAAGTGCAGCACGAAAGCCCGAGTGATAAGGGTGCGCCCGTAGGGAGCAGGCGCGTCATCGACGGGGGTTACGCGCATAAACGATGATAGTGGAATAGCACACTAACAACTATTTATTCCGAAGTTGGTCGTCGCCTACTTTTTGGCTAAAAGTGTAATAATTGGTTTCTTTCTTTACCAAAGCTTTACATTTAATTCACATAATAATGCCGAGTGAGCGTTAGCGAGTGGAGACGGGTTAGTGCAACGCAGGGCACGTTGTTTTCTGTTTTTATTACTGCTAAATGGAAATGAAATGAAATCTTTGAGTTTTACGTCCCACGGTTATGCCGGTTAGGCTAAAGGAGACGGTGATAATGAGAGATGAGTGAAATGGTGGAATGAAGAAAGTGGGAGGAAACGGGAGAACCCCGAGAAAACCCACGAGCACGGTGTTTGTCCACCACAAAGTTCACTTGGCGGAGGCAGGGTTCGAACCCGGGACCCCAAGCACCAGAGGTTATTGCTAAATGGGAAAACGAGCCTGTGTTCTAGAAGATTGCTGCCTTCTTGGTTATGTCACTAACCGTTACAGTAGACAATATAACTTTCTCCACGTTTCTTTATATTAGTATATATCAGGGTTGGCAAAAATCATGTTTTTGTTGAAAAAAAAACAAAAAAACTTTTTTTTGTTTAACCAGGTTTGTTTGATTTAAATAATTTGCTCTATATATTCATATCATATATGGACAGAAATAAGTTTGTTTCATCTTGATGTTATTATGCAACAACCGGGTTATGCTGGAAGGGGTCACATAAGCTTAATGCGGAATAAAAACCGCTTCTCGAGTTACATCCGAGAGAAATTGTCCTCCATTTGAACTCGGAACCAGGACTAATTAGCCACAAATGCGATACGTCTGCCGACTCACTCACGAAGGAATCCTCATAAAAATACGTTGAACTGATCTTTACATGCTTCTTGATATAATTGTCAAGAGTAAATTCAGAAGAGCAAAAAGATAAACAGCTCCACAAGTGAAATTATTATACAGAATTACATATGGACAATTTCAAAGTACTACAGAGTACAGAAGAACTAATTTAGTCCAAGTTAGTTAACAACGACTTTTGTTGATACAAATTAAAGAAATACAGCGACTTAATTTGTATATCAGTAAGAAAAGTGAATAAAGATACGAATTATTTGAGTCCACTTTGGCTCAGACTCATTTATACATAAATAGATACCAGAAATACTTCTCATTTCACTAACTGCCTCTCGTGGGGTCTGTATGACCCCCCCACACACACACACAAAGTACGGCATTTCGAAGTATTTTATCAATAGTAAACATTGAAACGAAACAATATTTAGTATTTTTCTTTGATTGCAATTACATAACAATAATAACTACAAAAAAATTACAAACATTTATGAGCTTAAAAAAAAAGTTGCTTTGGTAGTATAATCTTTTTGAGTAATGCATGGGGAATTTAGGTCTGAATATAACACGAATAATGGGAGTAAAACGTGATAACCCACAAATGTCTGTTCATCAAGATTTTACAAACACTTACACTTTTACGAACATTTTTTCGTTTTCTGGTAAAAACCAGTTGGTTTTTTTTTGAAAAAACCAGCTGGTTTAAACCAGCCAACCCTGGTATATATATAGGATGTAAGAAAATTTAAAGCATCAAACCTACAGAGGTGATTTGTCACATCAGAGCAAAGAAATAGTTCATATGGACCTGTGGTCAAAAGTCCATACTTCCGAAGCTATAGACTGTCGAAGACATAAGAAAATAAACTTTAAAAATCTATAGCTCAGTGTGGGACCGTGCGCAGTCAAGGAAAACATCACTTAAGAACTAGTATGTGCCCTATTCAAATACCCATGTTTCAGAATACTGCGGTGCTTGCGTATCAATGGACAGTTTATGAGCACTTCAACTTTTCTGAGTATTCCTCAACTGGCTCTATAAAAATTAATGTGTAAGTGCCACAAGATTCTGAAATATGGATATTTGGATAGGGCACGTAGTAGCTCTTAAGTAATGTGTTGACTCGACTGGGATCGGTCTCACAGTAGTGGAACTCTGGAACTCTAAATTTCCTTTTCCCACGTTTTCGGCAGCCTGTAAGTATAGACGTTTGACCACGGGTCCATATGAACTTTTTTTTTTCTTTTCGTGTGCAGAGTAAGAATTAAATGATAACTTAGCTGCTGGTAGTCGAATTTCGGTTAAAACTACGCTAGAAGTCGTGTAGCCGAATAGTAACCGAGCAGTACTCAGTGAAACTACACTTTGCCTTTTCCTGGATTACTATAGTACGGAAGGTATAACGTCGTTGCTTTCCCATGAAAAGTTGTAGTGACGTTTATGGGGAGTTGCCAGCTTGGTTACTCGTGGCTCGCTGAGCGCAGTGAATGGTGGCTGGTGATTTGCTATCCTCTTACCACACCCCCAGTGACGAGCAGGTCCAAGTGCGGGAAGCCAACGACGCTATACCTTCTGACCTTTAGTTACCAAGAAAATTGTCAAAAGGTGTTAACCAACTTACTTGATTACATTAAGCAAAAGGAATAACAGCTGTACAGTTTTGCGGTAAAAATAGCCGTCTCGTCTTTGTAATTGCTCATTGCACTTAATTATTGCCGGTACTTGGGCTGTTATAGACAATTAGTTATTTGAACCCCTCTTCCTTGGTTGAAGGACTCAGTTATTCAGGATAAATTAACACGTCTCAATTGATCTTTCTTTTCGAGTATCGAAATTCTTATATAATATTAAATTAGCTGCAGTATGGGATATTTCGAAGTAAAGTTTTCTGGTCACAGTATGAAACATCCTCAGATATGCTAGTTGTCATTGTCGTGTATGCGATGCACTAACCAATTAAAGTAGTGTCTACTAATTACGGCTCTCGATTAATTTAATCGTGTGGTTGGCGTAATCATAAATATATTCATCTTTATTAAAAATTAGTTGCTATATAGATGTATATGTAGTATATAAGCGAATTTTAAAGGGAAATGTAGACATAGTAACTCCCACGGGACTTTTTTACAGGGGGGAGTGGGCAAAAGGACCGACATACAAGCAAAGTCACGGATACAAATACCTAGAACCACATAATATTTAATGTAAAATACAATTATTACAACTCACTGCTAACTTTACTAACTGTTGTGTGTGAATAAAAAATTTAGCATATTTTAATACTAATTAGGAAAATCCATTGTTAAAGCAAGTGCTCCCTGCAGCGGGCGGCTATGGTTACAGAATACAGTTTTAGTGTTATTGATACTTCGTAAGTGAAATCCTCATTTAGTTGGGTGAGGAATCTAGAATACGATAGTGCTATGATAAAGAAAAGAGTAAGTTTTTATATTTTAGGTATGTTTTGTATTTGTAACCTGTTCTTCTTTCCGAAAGTATATTCTCCTTTAGAACAACTTAACTCTGTGCATCAGAAGTGCAGAAGTACAACTCTTATGTAAATCAGGCGCAAATATATATGTATTGAAAATTGAAAGTAAAGATTACCATAAAAAAAAAAAGCAATGATAGAACGACAGTGCGAAAAATACGAACTAACCAGTGCTAGATAGCCACTGAAAAGCACGAATATTATTAACAGAGTGAGCACAAGGGCGTAGCAGGATGAGCTTAGTGTGCTTCCGTATGGAGCGGGCATGTCAGCGACGGTGGATATGCACGTAACCGAAGGTAGTGTAAAAATTTTATATCCCATACAACTATGCCTTACATCTAATATGGCTTTACTTCACTCCTGTGGTTCTGCATCATCACTTTACATAATGCTTTGAGTTCATAATAGCTTCCTTACGGAGTACTATGCATTACGTATTACGTATTTCTACCTATGATAAATATTATAATAGATATAAGGCTCCGATATATTACATGTAGATTGCTATTGCAAAATGAATCAACATATAAATAACATAAATAATGGTTTGCGCCTTTCATTTCAACTCAGCAAAAAAAAAAAAAGAAAAAAGAAAAAAATAGCATCACCATCTCAGATATTATTGGAACTTTTTTTATAGCAACTAGACATGTTTTTTAAATGACCCGTATTTTTTGTTGTCGGAAAAGATTTTCCCGCCAAGTAATGGGCCATCAAAACGGGAAGTACAATTTACGAATTTTAGAGGACGTGGAAAATGGTAAACTTCGTAGCCTCACCATTCAGCTATGGAGACAGATAGTTATAATTCTTGTTGTGGTATGTACACTCATGACAATAATTATTGTCGCATGTCTATAAATATGTTGTTGTAGGAATATAATTTGATAACGAATTTGTCCGATATTTCTTATAATGTAGTATGTGTATAATCGGGAAGGACGATGTATGTGGCAAATTTCATGTCAAAAGAGCAGTAAATAAGAACAATAAAACGAAAATAAAACTTTCTTGTCAATTTAGCAACATTTTGTTTTACTCATTCTAATTTTCGTGTTTGTAATTCTTTTCTTCTGAAATTTACTACGAGTATACATTTCCCGATTATACATGTAGTATCAGTATCTATAGTACCCTGCAAAATCATTATCAAATTATATTCTTACAAGAAGACAGTTATAGATATGCGACAATCATTTTGGACATGAGTGTACATACAGATATAAATAAAATATATTTTATTATAGTTTGGTTTGCGCATGCGTATCTTTTGGTACATAAATTAACAAATGAACGTAAGTTTATCTGAAAAGTCGAAGGTTATGCTTTCTTTCGAGCACTTCCGGTTCGAATTTTAAAATTCTATTTTACGGTTGGTAAGACCTAGTTACCCGCTTCGAAAGAAAATGTATTGCTTGTGTGTGCAACCGTTTTGTCGCAAAAAATTCGAGAAACCGTCAAGTTTTCAAAAATCACCTTTCTCGAAATCACCATAATTTAAAATCCTGAAATGTTGTCAAATTGTTCAACTTTACATGAATAATAAACACACCAAATAGCATTGTCGACCAATGCTTCACGAATGAACTACAGCCTCTTGAAGTTAGCGAGGTTTCATTAACTTCAATATCACCGTTGGCAACACTGAAAACAATGAAAGTGCAACAATTTGATGATGTTTGTGGTTCACATTCATTAAATAAAGGATAAAAGTTTTTCCTGGCTCCTTTTTATTATTTTGATCAAAAAGGCTCTCTGAAATAATAAAATGAGCCTCCCCCTACTCCGTTTTCTTAAACCGATGTAACCTGAGGTGAAAATTACGATTACGAAACAAATTTTAAACTTACTTAAAATGGTTTTCGGAAACAAAGTTTCACTGATTTTTTCCACTCTGAAGTAATTATTTGCTTGCTTAGTGTCTTCTTCGCTAATAGCATGTCACCATGGCAGATGCTCCAATAGGTGTTGGTGCACTCACAACTCGTAGCACGTTGTCGATAGTCACAAAACACTTATATTCTCTTCTCTTATTCTCTTCTGGAAACGTGTACCCTGTTGAAGGTCCGGAGCTCCTCCGTGGCTAAGCGGTTAGCGTACGCGCCTTTGGCGTGGGAGACCCGGGTTCGATTCCCGGCGGGAGCTCATGTGGTTCGGATTCCACGTTAATCTGTAGGTCCACGTCTCATATAGCCTCGCTGCTGAAAGGGACGCTAAACTAAAATCAACTCAACCCTGTTGAAGGTCCATGTGGAAACAAAGAAAAAAATAAAATGAAATCTTGGGCGTTTTACGTCCCACGTTTATGCTGGTTAGGCTAAAGGAGACAATGATTATGAGAAATGGTGGAATGAAGAAAGTGGGAGGAAACGGGAGAACTCCGAAAAACCCACCAGCACGGTGTTTGTCCACCACAAAGTCCACACGGCGCGAGCTGGAATCGAACCAAGGACCCTAAGCACCGGAGGTGAACGCTCTACCACTGAGCTACCGCGCCTCCTGGAAACACAAAGAACACTGCAATTTCATGTAATTTATGATTTATTGATAATATTTCTGCTATCCATCACTGGTTATCATATATGCATGTAACAAAAGTTCATTTTTGCAGATTTCTTAAATCTACACTTTGAATTGCAGAAGCTCGATTTTGGGGAAAGCATGAAGTTAGTCCATGATGACCCGTTACTGCCATAAAAGCCAAATATGACTTCGGTAAATACCAGTTACCGGTCGCACATTTTCCCACTTTTTTTTTTTTAATTGTCGAATTCGGTTTTTGGCAACAAGACGAGAGTAATACCCGGAGTTGGTACTTGCACTATACTCACGAATTTTTCTGCAGGTTTAATACTGTGAATCTGTTTTTCGTTTTCCCGGGTTGCCACATTCTTATCCCCCCTCTCCCCAATACGTCGCAGAGACCCTTACCACGGCCGATTTCACTGAAAAGCCACTGCTTTATCGGACCTGTCTGCATCTTGGACATCTGAAAGCAATTTTTAAAGTGGAGTGCAGCACCATCAGAAATCACTGAAACGGTTTATCAAATTGTAGACACTTATTTTTCACGTGTTCGAACATTTTTCTATAACATATATTATCGCTTTTCTTCCAGTATTTTTAGAATCTTATTCATGGCTATGAGTACGAGCCGAATTGTGTGTTTTGTCATCATTTATTACGGCAAAACTGTCAGTTGTTTCATAATAATATATCACTCCCGTAAAGAAGGACATTTGCTCGTTTTTCCAGTGATCATTCTGAACTTGCCTTTGCAGAATAACAGTCCAATTTAAGCGAAGTTCACATGCAGTAAAATAGAATTTGTATCTTGAAATTTTACACGATGCTTTGCGGTAACATTTTTTTACACTTTCATTGTTTTCATTGTTGCCAACTGTGACTTCTAAGTTAAAGAAAGTTCGCTAACTTAAAAAGGCTGTAGTTCATTCATGAAGCATTGGTCGAGAATGCTATTTGGTGTTTATTATTCATGTACAGTTGAACCATCTGACAAAATTTAAGAATTTTAAATTATGATGTTTTCGAGAAAATGACGATTTTTGAAAATTTGACGATTTCTCGAATTTTTTGCGATAAAACGGTTGCACACAGAAGCGATATTTTTTTTGGGGGGGGGGAAGCGGGTAACTAGGTCTTACCAACCTTGAAAACGGAATTTAAAATTCGAACCGGAAGAAAGCATAAACTTCGACTTTTCACATAAACTTACGTTCATTTGTTAATTTATGTACAAAAAGATACGCATACGCAAATCAAACTATAATAAAATATAGTTTATTTATATCCCTATGTGCATACTGCAACAAGAATTATAACTCTACATGTCTCCATAGCTGAATTGTGAGGCTCCAAATTTGACCATTTTCCACGTCTTCTACAATTCATGAATTGTACTCCCCGTCCTTGATGGCCCATTACTTGGTGGAAATTTTTTTTCCGAAAAAAAAATACGGGTCGCTTAAAACACGTCTAGTTTCTATTAAAAAAAGTTTGAACAATATCTGAGATGGTGATGGTACAATTTTATTTTTATTTATTTTTTTATTTTTGCCTCAATTGAAATGGAAAGCACCAGATATCTAATTTAAGTTAAAAACAATGTACGTTTCTCATTAATTTTTAGTTACTATAAAGATGTGACTTAAAATTTGTAAAATACTGTACATATTTTAATTTTTTGCATTTTCTTTTTCTATAATAGATTATTAAAACACATGGTACAAAACATAAGAAATGTTTATTAATTACTGACCTGTTCCGAGAGATCAGAAAAGATGAATACGAACTGGTTTTGGAATGAAAATGGTGTTCTTTATGCTATGTATTGGGTAGTTCAGGAAGTAAGTATTTATTGAATGTTTTATTATTATTATTCGATATGCCCATTATACCATATAGTTGAGACTCTATAGTTCTATAAATAGAAAGAATGTGTCAAATAAAATTTACTGTAGGTAGCCAATGACACCCCAAAATAAACAAACTTCTGTTCTTTATAATATATCGAACGTAAAGAAACGACATTGGTTGATTTGGCGCTTTATTGATGCATTTCGAATAAAAAAAAGAGAAGCAGGACACGAGGCAATGCTTCGAGAAGACGATTCGCCCAAGAAAAGAAGAAAATTCCCGACGAGAGCTCACGTCGTGGTTCGGATTCCACGTTAATCAGTAGGTTCACGTTTTGTATGGCCTCGCTGTTCACGGGACGTTAAACTCAAATTCACCTGAACTGAAAGAAGAAAATAGATTCAAGCTGATGAAAGAATTCGCCGTACAGAATTTTGAAACTGTTGACATTGCAGAATAATGCTGGATTTGGCCCATAATTCCGTCATGGAATGTTAATGTCATGGTAATTGTAACATAAGATAGAGTAAATTATTCAATAGGTATATTAGATTTCACTGTTGTTTCCTTTCCAATTATCTGTGTTGCAAATACGTAGTAATAAGCAGTAATGCAGTGTTATGAATTGCTATGAAGTTATGAATATTCTTTACGTTAGAGATATTGTAAAGATAGCTTCACAGAAGTTTACTTTGGGGTGCTGTAGGATGCCTACAGCAAATTTTATTTTAGCCCAATATAGATTCATGCTGAGAAAAATTTCTGCAGGTCATTGTCTCCGATTTTCCTGAAATTAGGGTATATCATTCTAAAAACAAAATGGGGGGCGCGGTGGCTCAGTGGTAGAGCGTTCACCTCTGGTGCTTGGGGTCCCGGGTTCGATCCCAGCCCCCGCCAAGTGAACTTTGTGGTGGACAAACACCGTGCTCGTGGGTTTTCTCGGGGTACTCCCGTTTCCTCCCACTTTCTTCATTCCACCATTTCCCTCATCTCTCATTATCACCGTCTCCTTTAGCCTAACCGGCATAACCGTGGGACGTAAAACTCAAAGATTTCATTTCATTTCATTTCTAAAAACAAAATAATTAGACCCCCCTTTTTTTTTGCATTATACAAAAAAAATATTAGAACTAAATTAAGCATTTGTTGCAACTGAGACTTTCAGTGACTGCCATGGCGTTTTAAAGAAAATGTGGATCAAATTTAACCTTTCCGAACTTCTTAATTTTAGGTTGTGCAGTTATTTTTTGAGTTTTAGTGATATTAATGCCTATTTTTAAGGCTTTTAGTACGTAATCATCCGGTTTCTATTTTTGAAGTACAATATAACCCATTTAAGTAGATTAACCTATTTAGATATACGGCTTTGCGTCCAAACGTCTCGCTCCCAAACGTCCTGCTCCGGTATCACAGGGTGGTATAGGAGCAGAGGGCTGGTGTTATTTATCACTAGCCTTTAAGATATATATATATATATATATATATATATATATATATATATATATATATATATATATATATATATAAGTGAGCATAGTGAGAAGGACCACATATACTTCTACCTTATTAATTTATACAGTATGGCGCTAAATTCTGTGTACGAAAGCAGAGGGGTGATTCCTGAGAGTAAAAAAAAAAACAAAAAAAATCCAATAAACATAGGGCGAAAACCCCATCGTTTATGTGTTATAGGCTGCTGAAATCATGAAAAAATGAACTTTAAAGGTTCATAGCTCCAAAACTTTGGGACCTACCTTGGTCCGGTCAAGACTTCACTTAGAGCCTAGTATGTTCCCTATCCAAAAATGCGTGTTTCAGAATCCTGAGGTGCTTCCACAACAATGTTTATAGAGGGAGTTTGACTACGGGCCTATGATATAAAGTATTCTCCAACTACCTCCATAAAAATTGTTGCGTGAGTACCTTAGGATTCTAAAACATGTATTTTTGAATAGAGCACATATTAGTTCCTAAGTGAAGTCTTGACCCGACTTTGGTAGGTCCCATAGTTTTGGAGCTATGGACCTTTACAATTGATTTTTTCATGTTTTCGGCAGCCTATAACACGTGAACGATGGGCTTTTCGCCGTAAGTTTATTGGAACTTTTTTGTTTGTTTTACTCTCAGGAAACATTCCTCTGCTTTTGTACGACGAATTTAGCGCCATACTGTAGGTATCGTTAAAAAAAATGTAAATATTAAGCTAGGCTTAATCTGCACTTTTGTAAAAAAGTTTTTATCTCTATTACTTTATGGCAGGCATGCATATAGCGGAGTTGGGATTTGGGCGCCAGAGTCCAGCGGGCAAGCTCTGTGTCGGTTTTCTACATTATTTATTTGCAAATACTGAACAAAAATTCAGAATAAATTAAATCTTTTAAAAGTTTTTTTCTTTTTAACTCTTTTTAAAGCGAGCTTATCTTCTTTATCTTTTAAGTCGAAGCAGGAAATATAAACCACCGAACGATTTCTGTGTATGAACTGTCAAACTCGTAACCCAGCTGAGTTACTTTCCTTCCTTCGCTCAGTAATACTCATGCATCTACAATTTCCATTTTCATCCTAAATTAAGTTTATTGTGTTCTGTAATATCATTATTTTAAGTTTGGATCATAGTTTCAATTCTATATCTACACTATACCTTTTTCAGCGTACCAAATTTGAGTGATATTTATTAAGATATTTAGTATATAACTTCCAAAAGTATAGGAAACAATGTTTTAGTATTTTGGATAGCCTGAGGTAAGATAAAAAAAACGCATAAAACGCTTCGTTTGACTTAACCTTGATTCTGAGATATCTTTCGTTTTTAAATTTTGCCACACATGCTACAAATAGTAATTTTACAATTGCTTTATTTTAGGAGTCCAATGTGTTTGGAGGCTATCAACCGAGATGATTTCAAGGTACGCCGCACACAGGTACTACATAGACGGTACCAAATTTGACCGTAAGTAAGGATGAATCCCAGAAAAAGGAAGAAAGTGTTGTGACTCACCTAGCATTTCAAAGTGTCTTCCTATGTGATGAACTATCATCAGCCTCCCATCATTAGCGCGCGGCTTGCTCAATTTGCAGATTCGACGAAAAACGTTGTATATATAGAGAGTTTGGCATAGAGACATTTAGTATAGGAAGCCCAAAATTCATAGCGTCAACATAACACCAATTTAAAAATATAGACTGAAGATCTAATTAATTCTTATTGACTGTGATTTTTTTTTTTATTGGCGTAGCTCGTTTCGTGTGATGTGTATGGTACTCATTTAAGCTAATTTGCGTGCATATTATGCTGTTTTAATTTATGGCAGTTAAATCACACTTCAGATTCTAAAGTAATATATAATATACCTACTTCGTATCGTTAAATATATTCTTGGATGAAGGTGACAGAGAACTTTTCAAGAAATAGTTTAACTTATTTTGTGTGTGTTGAGGGGAGGGGGGACGTAAGTAAACGCATGATTCTGCTGCTTGGTTTTCGGTGATTGGTACAGTCATCTTCTGAACTACAATACTAGGGTGTGGGAAAGAGCTTGTAAGATGCAACTCTGTTCAAACTTTTCTTACAAAGTGTTTTTTTTTAATGTTAAATAAAACTTGTTAAAATTGATACACTGATGAGGTGTATATACATTTCAAACTATTATAATGTACGGTATGTAATTAGTAGACTTAAATTAATATAGACTTTTTGTTTATATATTCACAGTAAATATATTGTGTACTACAAATGTATACTTAATGTAAAATTTAATAAATTATTACTGTAATTATTCTCAATAAATGTACAGGATTTTATTTTATGTATTGTCTTTTGAAGGTTCATTCCTTTATTTGGCTTTCGGTTTGTTATGTAATCATAAGGAATGTAGGATGGTGGAATTTAGATCATTTTAAGGATAATTTCTCTATTATATACTATAACTCAAAGAAATAATCGATTGTATATCGCATTAAATATTTACATGATATAAAATAAGTTATTTTCCCCATTTATCATGTATGAATCTTACCACCAGTGGGGTTCTGTAGTATAGACACTAGTTGCCCAAGTACTTCACAAGTTGCGGTATAGTCATTGCGGTCTGGTTGCTTGAGAACTGACTTCAGGAGTGGTAGAATGAATGACTATTCGGAAACAGTGAGTAGCCTAGTGGTTAATGCATCGATACGGTAAGTTGAAGTTACAGGTTCAAATCTTAGTCCAGTCTTGCATTTTCTTTCCTTTTGTAATTATGTACTTTAGCTTAGTAGACCTGATTTCTTTATACTCGAGTTATTCCATCATGACTTTCAACACAAGGACGACATGAACCACTCACATGTTGATAACTGGGATGTCTTCCTTGTGCTCTGTCATTTATTCTACGCACTACAATAGCTGTTTTAGTGTTGTGTAAAACATACAACGTAGAGCACAATTAAGACACCTCGACTGTGGACATCTGAGTGGTCCACGTCGTCCTTGTGTTAAGAGTCATGGTGCAATAAAATGATTTCATGATGATATGATCACGTTTTATAGTGATTCTTTATAAGAAAAACTCATTATATACACGTATTTGTAAGTTTCGTATATTTTTAATACTTCTGTAACAAACTGTACTATAGCATTTTTTTTAGTTCCATTAAAAATACTTTTCACAAAATGCATGTGATTTGTTCCGATTGTTATTGTTCCTCCATATTTTTAAATGAATATTGACATAGATATAGAATGTGTGTCCGAGATAATTTAGTTTTCTCCACTTGTACTGCACAATGCCCCCTGTGGTGTCGCCTTGTAATATTAAGGGATCCCGGGTACATGACAAAATATTTAGAAAATATTTTCTGTACATGATAGAAAATATTCAGAGAATATAAGGTAGACAAATCAAAAACATTTTCAAATTATTTTTCTTGGTGTTCTGTAGCAGTAGCAAATGTTAAGAAAATATTAAACTAGTTTCAGACAAATTTGTGCTAACAAAGAAAATATTTACGATTTATTTTTCAAATAGCAATTGATATGTTTTTGATTTGTTATTGTATGTAGTTTCAGAACGTACTTAAAGTATTTTCTAACATTTTCTGGTTTTCGCAGAGAAATATTTTAAATTCTTTCTGAATATTTTTCCGTCATTACCACCATAACACCTACAGTTTGAAATACATTTCTTTCTTCAACCCATAAGTTAGAATACTAGAATTTATTTCAACAAATTTATGTGATGATAGAAGTTTCCGTGTGTTCTAAACCGGTTCCAACATACACAGACTTCTACCACCCCATCAATTTGTAAAAATGAAATCCAGATATTTTAACTTACAAGAGTTGGAAAACTGTTCAGTATGCATTTCCTTCAGTATTGAAGAAAGAAATGTATTTGAAACTGTAGGTGTTATCGTGGTAATTACGAAAAAATATTCAGAAAGAATTTAAAATATTCTATGTGAAAACCAGAATTCCTTAGAAAGTATTTTAAGTAGTTCTGAAACTATATGCAATAACAAATCAAAAACATATCAATTGCTATTTGAAAAATGAATCGTAAATATTTTCTTTCTTAGCACAAATTCATATCTGAAACTAGTTTAATATTTTCTAAACATTTTCTACTGTTACAAAACACCAAGGAAAATAATTTGAAAATGTTTTTGATATTTCTACCTTATATTCTCTGAATATTTTCTGTCTTGTACAGAAAATATTCTCTAAATATTTTGTCATGTACAGAAAATATTCTCTAAATATTTTCTGTCATGCACAGAAAATGTTCATTAAATATTTTCTGTGATGTACGGAAAATATTCACTAAATATTTTTTGTCATGTATAGAAAATATTTTTTGGTATGAGTGGAAAATATTTTAAAATTGTTATTTTACAGAACATTAATTTTTGTTAAAAATGGATTAAAAATCTTCAGAAAACATTTCAACTAAGTACCAATACATTGTAAAAATATTTAGAAAAAAATTTCTTTATTTTAGACAAACGATTTTCAGTGTTATTGGCAAATGATTTTAAAATATTCCATGCGAAACATTTTAAAAACCATTCCGTTAACATTGTATAAAACGTTTCAAATACATTTTCAGTAATGTGTGGAAATGATTCAGAAAACATTTTTCGGAAAACTTTTCTAACGGCGTATAAAATATTTCTACAACGTTTTTGAGTATATTGCGAAAATATTTTCAGTATTATTTGGAAAATGTTTTCAACAATATATGGAATATATTTCCTTAAGGGAAGTAGGATACATTTTCTGAAGGAAAATGATGGTACGTTTTAGAAACGTTTTGAAAATATTTCATTGCTGTGTGGGATGATACAATCTCTTCTTAGGCAATGTCCCAACCAGTTTCTCTTCCTCTTCCTAATAATATCTAAAAGTGTTCTTTTCTCACCCACCATTTCTAACACTCTCTCATTCGTTTTCCGCTCGAACCAACTAATTCTTTCCACTCTTGTCTACAACCACATTTCGAAGGCTCCCAGTCGATTTTCATCACCTTTACGTAATGTCCACGTTTCCGCCCCATAGAGTACAACACTCCACACGAAGCATTTTATGAGTCTTTTTCTCAACTCTTTATTCAAGGTCCACAAAACAGACTTTTCTTCCTCCTAAAGGCTTCTCTCGCCATTCCTATCCTTGCTTTTATTTCACGTTCGCACTTCATGTCATTACTAAGAATACTACCCAGATATCGAAAACTATTCACTTGTTCTATTTTCTCCCCTCCTACTTTTATATTTGACACAGATCCCTTCGTTCCAATCTCCATGGCTTTTGTCTTTCTAGCATTTATTTTCATCCCATATTCTTCAAAGCCCTTTCTCATTTTTTCTAACATTTTATTGATTTTCTTTTCAGATTCTGCAACAAGCGCCATAGCGTCTGCAAATCTTATGAATCTAATCATTCTACCTCCTACCGAAATGCCATCATCATCATGTAAATTCTTTTTCACTATCTCTTCTAGATAGACATTAAATAATGTTGGCAAGAGGCAGCATTCTTGTCGAACTTCCCTTCCAATTGCACTCTCTTCCGTCAGTTCTTCCCCTATCCTAACGCTTACTTGTTGGTTCATGTATAAGTTTCTTATTAGACTTCTATCTTTCCATTCCAACCCCATCTTCGTTAGAACTCCCAACAACAATTCCCAATTCACGTGGTCAAAAGCCTTTTCTAGATCAATAAAAATAACATACACCTCTTTCCCTTTTTCTATAATTCTTTCACCGATCGCCCATAATAATCCAATTGCATCTCTTGTGCCCTTGCCTCTTCTGAACCCGAACTGCTTCTCTTCAACTTCTTTATTTGTTCTTTCATATAACCTTCTGTTCAGTATTCGGAGCAGAATTTTAGCTGCATGAGATATGAGACTAATAGTTCTATAATCCTCACATCTCTTTCGGTTCGATTTCTTAGCCATCGGTATCATGATCGTTTTCAGAAAGTCTTTTGGCCATTCTCCTGTTTCGTATATTTCATTGCATAGTCGGAACAATTCTTTCTTTCCCTTGTCTCCTATATTTTTAATGAATTCGATTGGTATGTTACCTATTCCGGTTGCCTTTCCATTTCTAATCTCGGATATAGCCTTTTCAAACTCATCCCTAAAAATACTAAATCCTTTATCGTCCTCGTCTACTTCATTTTCTACTTCAACATTTAGGCTACACGGTCTATCCCTACTCTCATATAAGTCTTCAACGTATTCTTTCCACCTTCCTATGACCTCATTTCTCTCGCTGACTACCTTCCCATTCTTATTTTCTACTGCCATCATAATACCACCTTGTTTCCTCCGAATTCCATAGATTTCACCTTTTTGCACATTTCCTCATATTTCCCAACTCTTTCTAATTCTTCTATGTTCTCGCATTTTCTTATGTAAAACTCTTCCCTCGCTCTGTTTCTCTTCGTAATTCATTATTTAACTTTCTGTACGTCTTTCTGCCCTCTTCTGTATCAACCTGTTTCCACATCCACATATCCCCATCAGGATGCCGCGGTCGGCAAGAGGGATTGCCGCCGTCGACGGTGGCAGGCCACCGGTAGGCAGCCGGCACCCGTCCGCGGCGGGACGACGATCTACTTGTTCAAAATTGTCGACCTTTTGCCGAGGCGGCAAGCGGTCGAAAATCGTAAAAAATAATGCCCTTTGCCGACTGTTGCCGACCGCCAGAGTCGGCAAAACAGTCGGAAAGACCTCTTTCCGACCCTCTGCCGGCATCTTTTCGACGGCGGCGCCGGCGCATTTACTGCACCTTTACGGCTGTTTGCCGACTGCTCGGCAAGGCAACTTTCCGACGGCGGCGCCGGCGCATTTAATGCTCATTTCCGGCTGTTTGCCGACTGCTCGGCAAGTCAACTTCTCGACGGCGGCGCCGGCGCAGTTAATGCTAATTACCGGCTGTTTGCCGACTGCTCGGCAAGGCAACTTTCCGACGGCGGCGCCGGCGCATTTAATGCTCATTTCCGGCTGTTTGCCGACTGCTCGGCAAGTCAACTGTTCGACGGCGGCGCCGGCGCATTTTATGCGCCTTTCCGGCTGTTTGCCGACTGCTGGAAAGGACCTCTTTTCGACGTCGGCTTCCCGATTCTCCCACTGGCGGCATCCGACTTCTTGCCGCCGTCGAAAAGTGGCCCTTTGCCGACTGGAAATCAACGCTTCAGGAAGGCAAAATTTTCATCAGTTTTTCATTAGTCTTGCCTAAGTCTTCCTCCATGCTATGATTTCTCGACAAGGAGCACCCTTGGAAGTTCTTGAAGTATAATACTTGCATTTTTTGTGTGTCCCAGTATAAAATTTGTTCTTTTTGCTTTTTTGCAGCACTTTCAGCCAAAAAACAAGAAATTGAATGGGACATGGAAGTATTATATACTTTCAGAACTAGCAATTGTGCCCTTCATGAGAAATCATAGCACAGAGGCAAACTTAGGCAAAGCTACTCTAAAAAGTGGTGAAAATTTTGCCTTCCTGAAGGGTTGATATCCAGTCGGCAAAGGGCTACTTTTCGACTGCGGCAAGAGGTCGGATGCCGCCTGTGGGAGAATTGAGAAGCTGACATCGAAAAGAGGTCCTTTCGAGCAGTCGGCAAACAACCGGAAAGGCGCATAAAATGCGCCAGCGCCGCCGGTGGAAAGTTGCCTTTCCGACCAGTCGACAGACAGCAGAAAAGATGCGTAGCACTGCAATGAAAATCATGGCGGATTCCCACCAGTAATAAAAATGAAATGAAATCTTTAATTTTACGTCCCACGGTTATGCCGGTTAGGCTAAAGGAGACGGTGATGATGAATAATGAATGAAATGGTGGAATGAAGAAAGTGTAAATAAACGGGAGAACCCCGAGAAAACCCACGCATACGGTGTTTGTCCACCACAAAGTTCACTTGGCGGGAGCAGGGTTTGAACCCGAGACCCCTAACACCAGAGGTGAACGCTCTACCACTGAGCCACCGCGCCCCCCCCCACCAGTAATATTGCACTCGGTACATACGCAGTACATTTCTACTATTCTCAGTACGATTTAAGTGTTATATAGAGGAAAAGTATCTGGGAATGACTTACAAATGCTTAAAAGCGAACTAAAAATAACAACTGAGCAGCTAATAATGAACGTTAAGAATAATTCAATTAACATGTCTGTGCGCCTAATGTGAAAAACTTATAACAGTCAGTACATTTTCCCCCTGAAAGCACATCTTTCACTATCACGACCACTAGGAACAACACTGTTCTATGCAATCAAAATTTGCTAGTTGCAAACGCTTTCTTCGGAAAAAAAAAAAAGCCGCAGCAATCCGTCGGAAATACGGTCTTTTTAGGTTGTCGTTTTCCCATCAACTATTGGAAAAGGATTTTAAACGTCAATGATTTTCTAAATTTTTTTAAAGTACAGGGGTCACACTCCCAATGGAAAATGAGATTTAAATAAAAATTAATGAAGTAAAAATTATCAATAAAAATACTGTAATAAAAGGTATGTGGTGGCGGAGAGATTCAAACCGAGCCTGCACACAAAAAAAAAAAAAAAGTTAAAGTAAACACGAAAAAGGTGGACAGTAACCATGTTAGTTTGTCAATATATGGAAAACAGAGACGTGTATCCAAGCAGCCAAGCCAAAAAGGTTAACGAGAGAAGGTGATAGCAACCTTGCGTTACAGGTTATTATTGCTAGGTTACAGTGTAATAACTCACAGGGGTACGCTAACCGATCACGTAGTTACCACTATCTACCATAGCCTGTAACCGGTAACCTAGTTAGTATGTTGGAATAACCGACTGCTCGGTTAATGAAACAGGGTGCATCAACTGCAGTAACCGAGTATTTTGGTTAATATAACATATTTAATTACTTAAAGTAACCCATTTACTGGGTTAAAGTAATACGGTAGGACAAAAGTATAACCAAGTAGATCGGTTCATATAACAAATTAAATTATTTAAGATAACATATTTACTCGATTAATGTAATAAGGTAAGGCAAATGTTTAACCGAGTAGATCGGTTAATTTAACCTGTTCAGTTAATTGAAATAACCCGTTTACTCGGTTAATGTAATAGGGTAAGGTAATCCTAGTAACCGAGTATCTCGTCTAATATAACCTCCTTTATTAGTTGAAATAACCATGACTCAATTTGTTATAACCTCTTTTGCTTTGTTGTCCATATATTGACAAAGTTTCCAGGGTTAAAATTGTGTTTAATCTTTCTGAAGGTTAAAATTTTATGCCCAATTCAGAACTGTTCTCGCTTTATAATTTTTGAACCACTTAACGTAGCGATGTGAAACTAACGTTTACGTACAAAACAAAATTTTTCTCTAGTTTATAAAACCACATAAAGTGACGTACTTATTTTCAATATGAATCCGAGGACGGTGTCTTATACAGAAAGGTAAAAGCATTGTTTAGAATGATTCAGAATGAATAATTGGAAACGTTAATTAATAATAGTATAGAAAAGGATTATCATTGCAATGCGAAATGGTAATTCCTTAATTTCCTATAGTAATTTGGTAATTGAAATTTGAAAAATTATTTCGGCTGCAACATAACAGATTTCTAAAAGTACAGTAGAGGGTCTATTTAATAATCCATAA
Source organism: Thermobia domestica (assembly GCF_964235325.1). Classification (NCBI taxonomy): domain Eukaryota; kingdom Metazoa; phylum Arthropoda; class Insecta; order Zygentoma; family Lepismatidae; genus Thermobia; species Thermobia domestica. Next base: position 191,481,595 of record NC_137467.1, on the reverse strand, counting down.
AATTATGTTACTACCTTTCTGTATCATTAAAGAAAGACGAAATATGTGTAGTTTTATAAAAGGGAAAGTATTTAGCTTTGTGGAATGGATTTGTTTCACGTCAAACTTAAGCGGTTCAACGGTTTATACTGGGACACATTTCTGGGTTCGACATAAAATCTTAACCTTAAAATGAATACAAAATTTTAACCCTGAAAAATATAAAGCACTTCATAGTCCTGTAAAATATAAAGCTTTTATAGTCCTGTAAAACACAGTAGAACAGGAGCTCTGTGAGTTTTTACACATTGTGAACAATATGAAACAACTGAAATAAAAGCAGAACAATGTTATAAAGAGTCATGACAGTATCCCTCCGCCCTTAATGTGAATTCTACTTTCCATTTCCATACATCAGAGTTTTTGATATTCTGTTCAATTAACTGCAAATAGATGGTGAATATAAAATTAACTCAAAAAATTATTCACAGAGTCAAATAAACTAATTAAATATATAATGATATAATGATACTGCAAAATATCCGTATAGCTCAGCCGTTAGGGATTATGTGTATGAATCAAGCTTCAAATACTGGCCACAATGTTAAACATTTTTCACTAGCAATTAAACGCCTGCGTCTCTGAATGCATTCATTTTCTTATTCTACACTAAAACCAAAAATGTCTCTGCATTTGTTGTAACTTTGGTATTTTTAAAAAAAAAAGTGGCCGGAGCGATCACTTGTCTGCTTACACCCATGACTATATTCGTAGAAACCAAACACTGAAATGCACTAAACACAAGTTCTAACGACTAAGCTGTCAGTTCTAACTCTATGCCTTAAATAGTTATTTAAATACACTTTAAAAGTGGAAATCATATTAAGATAAAATAACAATTAAGTAGGTAACTAATTGTTCATTTAATTCGTTCCTATATGATTTATACATTAATTGTATACAATGAAACAGAAAAATGTGAGGAAATAATTTATATCGTAAATGAAACAGCCACATGTACAGTATACTCATAGTGCATACCCATTATATAGAGAAAAAAGGTTAATGAAGTTATTTACATAAAAAATGAAGTGTTTTAACATAATACTTTGCAAAGATCCTTTGTTTTAAAGGAATTCTTTAAGAGAATAAATGAAGGGAAGATCACAATTTTTTCTGGTCTATATTAGCACTAAAAACACACCAAATTGTATTAACAAAATACAATGCACATCGTATTAACTTATATACATTAGCCTATGTAATGAACCTTATCATCATTTAGAAGTTGTATGTAATATACCTTCGGATGTACTACTAATTTTTTTTAAACAGAAATTTGTAGCATTCCATAACATTGAGTTTTAACACAGATAGCCTTCATACAGTATGTAAAATCAGAAAAGCAAATATATATGAAGTGATTACAATGTTCAAAAAAGCACTATATTATTCTAAAGAATTCCTGCTATCCATATTTTGTCTTGAATAACTCAGCCATTTTTCTTTTTTAGCCCATTGATATATACGAGGAAATCTTCCTCTGTTTCTTTGAGATTTTAAGGGGTTTACTTTTTATTATTTTTCTTCAGGTCTATTTAAACGTCTCTTACTTTGTGGAAATAAAATTCTGTGTTGTATGTTTTTAATATTCATAAATGACATCTAATTTAAATAATAATATACTTATATATACTAAAAGATCATTTTGACAAAGCAAGGGACATTTAAATAGATATTCAGAAGAAATCAGTAAAATCAGAACATCAAAAATTTTATTCATTTCAAAGAAAAGGAAGAATACTTCCCCTACAAATCAATGGGATAGAAAAGAAAGGAGGCGATGGTACTGAACCTCACCATTAAGGAGCTTGTACTCTGAGAAATATAATTACACTTTCTCTCTTAACTGATTCCACGCAAAAAAAAAAAAGTTAAGAACAATATCAAACAACAGTTGTCTTTATAATTGAAGAAAACTTCAAACGTATGAAATAGTAATGTAGAATTTAAATAGCTCAGAATCAGGATTGTGAGAATATAGAGAGATACAGAAAATTTTACAACACTGCATAGAAAAGATGAAGTAATAATAAAAAAAGAATTTAACGACAAAAACTGGGATAGGGAGACTAAGGTAATATTGGCAAAACAAAAATCAATTTCAAAGCCGTAATTCTCAATATTCGCTTGAAAGGTAAGTGATGACCATAATTCCCGTGTGATTTGAAATAAACCGCATTAAAATGGGAAATTTTTTACAAATGTTATGATTGAATGAAATTCACCCGTTCTAAAAGGAAAAAAAAAACTGTAGTCCCACATATATCCTACCACTCTTCACAAATATCTTTAAGAATGTTAGTACATATGATTTTTGTCAATACTCTCCGTTAGTGGCGTAGGGAAGGGGGGCCCAGAGAGGCCGGGCCCCCAAAGAGGTCCGACAATGTAGTTTGATGTTTGTAATTTTTTATATATTTTTATGTTTATATATTTTTTGTTTGGAATTGTTCCATATGTACCTATAACAGCACTTGCCCCACCAAACACACATCCTGGCTACGCTACTGCTCTCTGTGGGTCTTCTTCCATTGCAACACTTCTGTATTTCTTGAGCAACATTTCCCCTTGCTTCCAGAAATAAATGAACTATCTAAAATAGAACAAATATAATGCTTTGTAAAATATACTCTTCAATGTGTACGGCGTTGGCACATCACGTATATTTATTACAATCGAAATTATACTTCATCACACCAAAACCAAACCAAACTACACAGTGTAATAGACCTTGTTGCAATGAACCGGCTTCAACGCTATATGTTAGACGCTATATGTTACAAGAAAACCTGTAAGAGTAATGAAAACTATAGTCACTGATGAAGAATTCAATTACGTCGAAACAGTTAACTTTTACTTAATCTTTATTACAACAGTACGGTCGCCACCCCAAACGAGAATCAGAAAAGAAAAGAAATCCTGCCGTATATCCAATGGTAGGAATTGGAGTTTCTTTATAAATCTTTGAAACATTACCTTGAAGCTGCAAGTTAAACAATAAATCCCTAAGTCCCTCACCAGACAAAATGATGTATTAAAATAGAATATTATATTTAGTGAAGATAGCATTATATTACTTTGAAATAGAACTTCGATACGCATCAGGGTTTTGCGACACTATTGTATTGGCAATTGAGAATTTTGTATTCGGCTGAATACAAAATATTACATCTTAAAATAAAACCTTGTTAGTGGAACAAATAAAATGCACATATACTGAAATAAACTACAGGTAAAATCGATCAGGTGGGCAAAAATGATAAAAGTTTCAAAACAAATACATTTTATGTTCTCCTAGGAGTCAATTTGAGTAACATATTTAAAACACAAACCATCTGTAATAAGAATTCAATCGAATGAACATAACTTTGAGAAACGCTATAAAAAAAAATCACAAAACTATAACTTTACATTTGTTCGTTTGTCTGCCGAGCTCCTTTATAGCTGAGCGGTTAGTGTACGCGTCTTAGGCGTGGGTGACCCGGGTTTGCTTCCCGGAGAGAGCTCACGTGGTTCGGATTCCACTTTAATCAGTAGGTCCCGTCTTATATAGCCTCGATACTAAAAGGGACGTTAAACACAAAATCAACTCAACTTTCTGCCTTTAAGTTAAAATTTTCAGAGTACAAGCACGAGACACTCTAAATTCCCTGTTTAGATTTTGGCGGCATACCAACGTAATATATCAAAATGGCGGCCATTTTGTCAAATGAACGAGTATCTACGCTACGAAGCGCAATTTTCAGTCTTTTAAGTTGAAATTTTGACGGTAGAAGCACAAGATATGCTAAATTTGCTGTGTAGATTTTCTCGGCGGTCCAATGTAAAAAAAAAATAATCAAAATGGCGGCCATTTTTTCAAAACGGCAGTGAGTAGAAAATTGTTGCAAGTTGTGACAATGACAATATTGAAATATAAATCACATTTTAACACTTTTACCCCAAAGACATTGAGATATTTCGAAAAAAAAAACGATTAAACCCGAAAAAACTCAATTAAACTCGAATAAACCCGAAAAAATGGGCCCAGGTGGGTTTAGCTTTTTCAAAAAAGCCCGGGTTTTTTCAAACCCTCGTTCATGATGAGCTTTTCTCCTCAAAAAAGTTTTAATAGTAGTCGCTAATGGTTTTCTACAGATGTTAATGTTAAATTGTTTAATTTTTTCAAACTTCCGATGTCAAAGTTTTTGTACCTACACATCGTGAAACAGTGTCAGGAGAAAGGGTTAACACTCGGAAAATGAAAATGAAATATTTGAGTTTTACGTCCCACGGTTATGCCGGTTAGGCTAAAGGAGACAGTGATGATGACAGATGAATGAAAATGGTGGAATGAAGAAAGTGGGAGGAAACGGGAGAATCCCGAGAAAACCCACGCACACGGTGTTTGTCCACCACAAAGTTCACTTGACAGGAGCAGGGTTTGAACCAGGAATCGCATGCACCAGAGATGAACGCTCTACCACTGAGCCACCGCGGCCAGCAAAAAAATCAAAATAAGACAGTCTGGTGCAGGTGTAGTTTTGGTGCACTACATTTTGGAAGATTTACAGGTAAAATTCAATACTTTCCATGAAAAGACATGTTTATAAGGAACGAATTTCTACAGGTAACTTAATTACATACAATGTAATACAACTGTATCTTACGTTTGCTAATGTTAAACCATTACAAGTGCTTTACGACGAATAAAACAAATGAAAAATGGCTCTATTAGATGTTATTTTCCACGGGCGGCTTATTTCTACACCGTGTACACCGGCATCATATTTCTGCACAGTGTGCAGAACCTGTATTTTGTTTACAAGTGGAGAGTTACTAGTATGAAACAACAACAAGTGTTGTTGAAACTTGTATTATTCTCAAAACGCACTTCCTTCCACTACCCTCACTTCTGCGCATACACATTATCGCTGACGTGCCTGGTCCCTTCGGACGTATTCCCGCGCGGGCCCACCAGCTTCGCCCTATCTGACTCGGTTCGATAGCATTCGTGCTATTTAGTGGCCACCCAGCACAGATTGTTTTGTGCTTTTTTGCGCTGTTTTTATGCTAGACATCTGGAAGCCTTATATATACGCAAATCGTAAAAGAATTATAATTTTTCAACAATTACTTCTAGAGGTCCCCTTGAATTTTATTTATGCCAAGTAAAATATATTCCGCCCATTTGAAACCGGCTAGGGGACAATAAAAAAGAAACTGGTGAAAGAATTATAATTTTTCAATTTTTTTAGTATTGCGCCACAAGTAAACCTGTACACAAGAGCGTTTAACCACTACCTCATTTCTCCTTTTTTTTTTTAATTGGAAGTTTTCGCTCACATGTGAAACAAGTCCTGCAGTATATAATCTAGTGGATCTTATTAGGTTACTAAAGATACACTAAATACTAGAGAATACTAAAGGAACACAAACCTTGTCATGGCACAAGCATTATGAGAAATTGTCCACGTTTCTCTAAGATAATTATCTTCCTTTTTGGTATTTCGCCTTAAAACTTATGTACAAATCCGCATTTGTGTTCGTTCAGGTTTATTTTCGCGCACCACCCGGAATAATTGATGAAACATTTTAATTATTTCACCAATTTCCTTCTTATTGCTTCTAAAATATTTCCACTGGGCGACATGAAAATATCACACCTGGCATAGATAAAATTATTAACTGCTTCTAGCAGCCAAGTTATCCTGTAACCTCCAGTTGGTTACCGATTAATTTTCTCAGTGTACCACTCGCGCTGACGTTTTCCCCTGGAGTAGGATTTCTGCTTGGACATAGCGTTCCTTTGATTGTATTATAAGAGTGCAGCCTGTATACCACCTCGCTTTATTAAGTATTTTAGCCATAAGAAAATGTTGCGGGTCACTTTCTCACTCTATTATGCAACAACTATTCACAAAAGACAAAATCAAGCTATCACCTCTGGTAGTACGTCAGAGCACCTAATCTAAAAATTATCTAATCTAACCTAACCTAAATTTAGGGATTTACTGTTGTATCGCAGAACCAATTTGAAAATCGGAAAAAAAAAGTACCAAAACGTACTCCGATCAGTTATATTTGGTTGGATTAGATTAAGTTACGTTCGATTACTTTATATTACGTTAGGGGCATACAAACTACAGTGCAAAAAACACAAACCAACCTGTGCTAGTCAGGGGCGGATCGAGGACGGATTTCTGGGGGGAGGGAGGGAGGTTGTAATACTACTACTTAGAGCTACTTTTGAGTACTCCAAACTCTGGAATGGGTTTTATTTATATATAAGAAAGTTTCCTAATTTGGAAGGGGGGCAATCGCCCCGATCGCTCCCCCTGGATCCGCCCCTGGTGCTAGTTGGCCACTAAAAAGCACGAATTCTATATAACTGAGTCAAGCAGGGCAACGCTGGTGGACCCGCGCGGGGTTGTGTTCGAAGGGAACAAGTGCGTCAGCGACGGTGGGTATACGCGTAAGCGAGGGTAGTGAAAACATGTGGGCTTTGGTAATAATACATATTTCGATATCACTTGTTATGGTTTCATACTATTAACGCTCCAGTTCTAAACATAAAATACAGCTCTCGTACACTGTGTAGAAATACATTGCCGTTGAGTTAGAAGCCACTTACCTTAAAAACTAAGGCATGTAAACTTTTGCAATTTCAAGAAGAAAATCGTGTACTACAGTTTCTTAACTGTCCTTCGTTTTTTTAAAATAAAAAATTAAGTGAAATCCTTAAGTTTTTTGTCCCACGGTTATGCCGGTTAGGCTAAAGAGGACGGTGATGATGAGTAATGAATTTAATGGTGGAATGAAGAAAGTGTAAATAAACGGGAGAACCCCGACGAAACCCACGCAGACGCTGTTTGCCCACCACAAACTTCACATGGCGATGGCTGGGATATAATCCGGGACCCCAAGCACCAGAGGTGAACGTTCTACCACTGAACCAGCGCGGACCCTACAATTGCAATCGAGTTCTTGATATACATTAGGGGGTCCGTGAAGGTAAGCAGAAAGGTAAGAAATATAATCGAAGTTAATACCCAATTTGGGCTAGGTAGTACCATTTAAATCACTTTCTTTGATACCTTCCCCCCAAATGTTACATGCCACAGACGCCACTGCGCGGGAACATACTATAACCGAACTACGAACTACATACCATACATACTATAAACATATGTAACACAACATATAAAATTTATGACGGTAATAGTTAAGAACAGCTACTTCTCATCTCCCGTGCACGAGGATACATCTTACTGTTGCACTACCTAAACACCCTAAGTACAAGGGCAAGAACTCAGTCTATTACCTACTTTTTAACATCCTAGATAGTCAATGAATAATTCCTGAAAGTATGGCGTTTCTCGTCCTTCCCTAAATGGGAAGTACGGCTCCTTAACTATAACCTTTATGACAATTTGAAATGTATATACATAATATTAAATTTACTCACCAAATGTATATTGCTCTCTCCACTTAATACTCAATGAATTTTCCATAAAACTATGAGCGTCCTGCTCCTTCGGGAACTGTTTCAGCATGATATATACTTTAAAGCAATATATTTATATTTATAAACATTTTATCGCCATTTGGAAACTCAACCCCAACGAACTTTATGTTTGAACTCTGGCCCACAGTGCATCACCATGTGACAAATGAAGAACGCGAACCGAACATACAGGCAGCGCAACCAGACTACGATTTCTGCAATCAGGCTCTTCAGTGGCACTGGCGGCTCGGCGCCTGTTCGAGCATCTTTTCAAGGTCGGTACATCCGCTGTTTGCCGACCTTCTTCCGGCTCCCTTACTTGTCGGCACGCCGTCAACGTTTCGGCGTCTTTCCGACATTTGCCGCGGTCGCCGTCCGCTGTTTGCCGTCTCCTTCCAAAATGTTTGTCAAGGATCCTCTCGTACTTGTATTTTATTTTAAGTATTTACTTCTCATATACCCTTTACGTGCAGTCCCTTTACTACATTTCTTTTAATGCATTTACCTTTTTTTATGGTCGGCACGCCGTCAACGTTTCGACGTCTTTACAACTATCATTTGTCACTGTCGTACCGTCCGCTGTATGCCGACTTTCTGCCGACTCCGTTTTCACAAGACATTTTTTATGGAATTAGTGCCCACCCACAAGAAAAACCTTCGGACAGTTTCAATTTTTACTTCATCATTAAAGAAGATACAGGCTCTATTCATTTTCCAAAATTTGACTCTTTGCCGCTGGTACGCGTTATTGCAACTTTCGCCGACGTCGTGCCGACGTCGCTTTTTAAGAACTTGCCGGCAGTCTCTTTTTGCAGTCGTCGTCCGACTGTCTGCCGACTGTTTCGAGAAAGCTTTATACGAGGGAAATATAAGCCCTAATTCGTATTTTAAAGCAACAAATTACCTTCTAACTTTCTTTATTATCTTTTGGTGAACGAATCTCTTTTTGCTCGTCGCGGTCGAAAATCGAGCGGAAAGACGCCGGTGTCCGGCGCCGGCAATCCGACCGCGGCATCTGGTCGGCATGGACAAATTGTCCGACTATAGGCGGCAGGATCCTGATGGGGATACAGAGTAGCAGAATAATAATAAGCAATCATTTTCATTAACGCGAAGGGATGAGCACGAGTCAAGCTAAAACTCGACTCGACTCGAATTCAAGTCGAGTTTCAAGTCAAGTCAAAGGTAATATTCTCGAGTTGAGTTCCAAGCCGATTCAGTTTTTCGCGTCGAGTTTCGAGTCCAGTCGAGTTTGATAAGTGGCTCGCTCGTTTTAACTTCTCTTGAAATCATGGTCCGATTACACTGGAAAACGAAAGCCATGAGAAATGTAAGCTAAACAGTAATATGGAATATTTTTAATGTTGCTCACGAGAGGGGACACTGCTTGTATCTCGTCTCGTCTCGATAGCGAGACCACAAAATAATTTTTATAACAAGCTGAGCTCAGCTCGGCTCAACTCAGAAGATGGCTCAAGCCAGTTCACTTGGGGTGAACCATTGGCTCGAGCTGGCTTGGTAGGCATGAGCCATTTTCTAGGTTCGGCTCAACTGAGCCGAGGGCTGTAGCCGAATCGTTTGGGTGAACTGTTGACTCGGCTCACTTCTCGGTTCGGGTCGATAGTGAATGAGCTGGGAGCCGAGCTGCTCGAGTCCTTGACAATTGTAAACCCGGGCAGAGCAGTTTCAAGATATTTGGCCAGTGCCAATAACTTTTAACAGTGTTTGGCTCGAGCCCGAATACTCAACCTAGACCCTCAACCCAAATTCAGAAGCTCGTAAACAATGTCCTTGACTCCTAGACTTCGCGACTACCGAGGTTGGCAATCAACTAGTTTTTTGGTATTCAAATACAAACCGCCTATCTTTCATTTTTATATACAGTGTTGTTATAATAACTAACTAACTAATTAACTCTATGGCCTATGGAACCCGGAGGTTCAATGCCGCGTTCACAAAAGCTCTCCACTGACTTCTATCCTTAGCTAACTGCATCCAGTTTCTACTTTGTATTCCAATATCTCGAGATCCATCTTAATATTGTCCTCCCATCTGCGCCTAGGTCATCCTAATGGTCGTTTTCCGATTGGTATTCCAGTTAAGACTTTGAAAGCATTTTTACTTTCTTCCATTCTAGCTACATGACCCGCCCACCTAAGCCTCCTAGATTTGACTACCCTAACAATGTTGGGTTAAGAAGAAGAAGAAGAAGTTGTAGTAGTAGTAGTGTCATTGATAATAATTATACGGTTTATGTAATATACTTGAAGAATGTACTCGAAACTACACAACGGATTTGGCTCGACTCCACTCGAAAATCGACCCCAATTTGAGTCGAGTTGGAGGAAATTTTTCGAGTCGCGTTTTCCGATCGAGCTCAAGGATGTCTGTTTCTAATCGAGTTGAGCATCAAAAGAAAACTCGCTCGAACTCACTCGTGTCCATCCCTACGAGTAACGCAGTATGACATTTTATCAATGTTACATTATATGAAAATGTTCATATATCAAGTAAAAATTTGTCTTTGCATTTACATAAAGTGATTCAAAACTTGCAATAATAATAATAATAATAATAATAATAATAATAATAATAATAATAGCAGTAGTAATAGTAGTACGGAAAATTGAAGTCATATTTTTTTCACATTTTTAAAGTTTCGGACCTAAAAGTAACGCGTTACTTTCGAAGTAAAGTAACAGTTACTTTTTGGGGGCAAGTAACGCGTTACTAACGCGTTACATTTTAAAAGAAAGTAAAGTAACTTATAACGGGTTACATTTTTACAAGTAACTTACCCAACATCGTATTAAGAGAATATGCATCAATGTATATGTATTTACAATATGTTCTATGCAGGTAAATATGTGGAAAAATGGCATATTAAGTCCACATTCTTTAAAACCTCTAAACAGTTTAAATATATATGTAACTGGATTTTCTAAACTTGACTCTACTATTGACATTATAAACATATTAAATTTGTAAACGTTATAAATAAATTAGGTTGGGGAACTGTCAGAACACGTGTCCCAGCATTTTATCAAAATTTGAGCTTAAATATTTATGTTCACAATATTGGAAAGATACTGACTTATCTTTAAAATTTTGCACGTAACATTGCCACACAGGAACTTTCTTTCTAGGCCCTACACATTTCCCGAAATTTCCCTGCGTTAATTCACATGTAAGAGAAGTCCGAGTACCTCTTCAGAAATTCGAGTCAGAGAGAGGAGACAGACCGACGTCTATGACTAACGGTTTTTCGGGGTTTATTAATAGTACTTCATATCTATTTCTACATAATTTCTACATAACTTGCAAAATGGTTCCTTTTCATCATTTGTAAATTAGTACTTTGTTACTCTTTAGAGCAAACGGAAATGGAAATTTTGAAAAAAAAGTCACATTATTAGTTATATGAAGTACAGTGAACAAATTTTATCTTTTTAATCTCGAAATTATTTAAAACCTAGAAGTAATTCATAATACATGAAAATAAAGTTTTTAATTGTATGTTTGTTATAATTTGGAAGATAAAAGTAAAGAAATGGAAATAAATTCCTCCCCCAGAATTTGTGCTAGAGAAAAAGCCGGAATATTCCCATTTTTATTTTCCTTCCCACCAGGAATATTCCCACTGCACATCAGTAGCCGTGAAATGAATCAGAATAGATTTCTCACTTGTTGTTGCTACTGAGCCTGAATGAGTGTTCTTAACAGGGTTGGATGCAGATAGTGTTTATTACTAAAAAATATTTTAATGTAAGATATTTTTCGTTATCATTTAGTCAATATTTGTTACAATAGACATTGACAAATATTATAGCTAGATAGATAGATAGAAAAACAAATAGATAATATTACAAACTTTTTCCCAATATAAATAAAGTTTTGATTGTATAATAATATCCTGTATTTAATAACTCTGGGTTTAGTTTCACTATACGTATCCATAGAAGTGGTGAATTCAAGAGGTAGCCAGGGAGAATGTCTCCCCAGAAAAAATTCATTCTCCTCGTGAAAACTTAAAATTTCAGTCGCAAAATGTAGAATTGCCTTACCCAATTATTTGCTTTCCCTTCCGTTCACGTACTGACAAAATCTGATGTGTCAATAAGACGAAGCTTCATTCTATATAAATATTAACATGTAACACCTTAGATAAAATAAAAACTACTCAATATAATGTCTCTTAACGCTATCAGCGAGTTTGGCAGAACATGGAATCGTCAACTGATGATGAAAGGTTGATATTTTAATAGGTACTATACTGTCGCTCTATATTATATATTAGTCGCTCTATATTATATATATATTAGTAGAGATTGAGATAGGAAAGCAAACATAGGGAAGATCCTTCGATCATTCCATATCATTTTTCAATTCAACAGACTTCAGTTCTTGAAAATTAACAGCTCTAGCATTATTTCAAATAGAGCGATCTAAATCCTACTTTTCGCATATATTATATACTTGAAAAGATTGAGATAGGAAAGGAAAGAAATGGAAGATCCTTCGATCATTCCATATGATTTCTGATGTTAACAGACTTTGAAAATGAACAGCTGTTTCATTACTTGAAGTAGAGCCATTCAAATCCAACTTTTCGCATACATTATATATTAGAAAACATTGAGGTAGGAAAGGAAAGATAGGTAAGATCCTTCGATCATTCCATGTAATCTCGGATGTCTACAAACTTCAGCTCTTCAAAATCAATAGTTCTTACATTTTTTGAAATAGAGCAATCTAAATCCTACTTTCACATATATTATATATTAGTAGAGATTGAGTAGTAGAGATAGCAAAGCAAAGATAGGGAAGATACATCGATCATTTCTTATGATTTCTGATGTTAACCAACTTCTCTTATTGAAAACAAACAGCTCTCACATTATTTGAAATAGAGTGATCTAATTCACACTTCTCACATATATTATATATTAGTACAGATTGAGATAGGAAAGGAAAGATAGGGAAGATCCTTCGATCATTCCATATTATTTTTTAAATCAACAGACTTCATGTTCTTGAAAATGAACAGCACTAGCATTATTTGAAATAGAGCGATCTAAATACCACATTTCGCATGTATTGTATATTAGTTGAGATTAAGATAGAAAAGGAAAGATAGGGAAGATGTTTTATTATTCTTCAACAATACTTAACCAAATACAAACCTTTTTCCACATATTTACCTGCATAGGAAATATTGTAAATACATATACATTTATGCGTATTCTCTTAATATAATAAAATATTAATAAAATAACATAATACCATTCAGAATATACATTTTAAAAATACCTCTGGGGACAACAATAATAATATACTGTGACAAAGAAAACGATTTTAACTTTAAAATCGGAATATAGCAATAGAATGCAATTTTCTATGTAATTGTACGTAAATACAAAATAAAATCTTTAATAAAATGAATTTTATAAAATATCCATAAAAATGACCATAAAATATGGGCTCTGCCACAATATGATCTCTGATTTCAACCGACTTCAGTTCAAGGAAACGAACAACTCTCACTTTTCGCATATATTATATATTAGAAAACATTGAGATAGGAAAGGAAAGATAGAGAAGATCCATCGATCATTCCATGTGATCTCTGATGTCTACAGACTTCAGTTCTAGGATATGAACAGCTCCATCATTATTTGAAATAGAGTGTTCTAAATCCCACTTTTCGCAGGTATTATGTATTAGTAGAGATTAACATAGGAAAGGAAAGATAGAGAAAATCCGTCGATTATGCCTTCTGATCTCATATTAACCCTTAAATGCATACCATAGGTGTCTGAGGCCCGGCACCTTGAAGAAAGTGCATTGATTTAATCATTTTTCAGATTTTCATGCTAATTCTGTCTGAGGTCTTTCAAAATATGTTAACGAATATCTTCAATTTACTTAAGTTGAAGCTATTTACTTAAATTTGCCAAAAAGAACACATTTATTGATAGTTTTTCATTTATTTCCCGTTATTACATAATATGGGTCTCAGAGGCCCGCTAAAGATTGTAAGCTAGTTTATCCAGTATCTATCACGGAAAGATTGTTTTTCGTTTCTTAAATTATACGTATGCGTTTTTCTGCTTTTGAATGGCGTCTCAGAAGTGGAAGCTCCTGTGAGTGTGGTGTATCAGGAGGAGAGTGCAGTAAGAAATTATTTTGTTTTATAAGTATTTTCAGTTATATATAAAAACAAAAGTTGCTGGTGTGTTATTTACACGTTTGTAAACCTTGAATCTGGCAGAAGATTCAAATCGATTTCCAGACCACTGTTAATTATTTAGTAGCATAAGAAGACCGAAACTGTTAAATTTCCTGAGTTGCCGATTTCCTGAGTATAGTATAGGTGTCCTGGGTTGAATTGAAATCTAAAGAAGTTCATGTCCGTCTTTGTGTAATTGTTCAACATGAATAACGTAACTGAAGTAAAATAGGATATATGTATGTGTAACTAAACACATGCACCAGATTACAATGTATCTACCATTTCACAGGCAAGTCAGAAGTCAATTTTTAGCTATCTCTCATAAAAATCTACACTTGAATAAATTAATTTTCAGTAGCAATGAAGTACAGATAACTTAGCTTTGCTATTCGGTTTGCTTTTCTTTAGGAAAAATAAAAGTATCAGTAGATGGTGATGAGATAAGATATATTACGGAACGAAGGCTGGACGAGAGAGGAGGAAAATAGCCCGGGTATAAACATGCATGCCTCATATGATGAAGATTCAGATGCGGAACCGTTAGCCTCAATTTCTTCGACTCAATTGTCAGATTCGTGTGATATTACTGCAAATACAAGTGCTTCTTCATATATGCGTACATAAACGCTTCAAGGGAATAATTGTGTGTCTAAATCTAATACAATTAGGTCTCCTGATCCTCCGTCAAATTCTTAAACACCGGTCTGGAACAATACGTTTCAGGGATGGACCTAATCGTAACTCAAGTACTTCTTATATATAAAAAGTTCATTTTTGCTCTTTGTGTCTCCAGAAATACTTTCCGAAATTTTGATATGCACTAAGAAAGAAAAAAGAGGTTAGCAGTTCAGGTCAAATTACTTGGAAGTATGTAACTACGAAAGAACTCTAAGATTTCATTCGAATATTATTATCGGAAGTTGAAAAGAGCGGAGACACTTCAGTCCATGAGTTATTTTGTTCTTATAGTAATCCACAGTCTGTTTGTGAATAGACTTCAAACAACAAGAAAGTTGTTTGACGATAAAAGGAAAAGGAATGAAAGGGTAAAAGCAGATCGACTGGTTTCTTTTCGATACGTGACGAACAGTTTGTTCCTTTTAGAGGACTGTCAATTCCTTCAATACATAACTAGGAAACCAACCAAGTATGGACTTAAAATAATTTGGTGGTGTAATATGAAAAATAACTATGTATAATGATGGAATGATACACACGAGAGGAGAGGCAAATAACACTGCAGCCAGTGGCGTATTTACGACGTTATTTCCGGGGCCTTTGCCCGAAAATGTGAAAATTCTTCAAGATATTTCATATACGAGGGCCATCCGGAAAGTGGTACACGTTTGCGTCGCATGAAGCGCTGACGACTCGGGGTGCCGCTGGGCAAGGTCAGACCGCGTCAGTGGTTTGTCTGCCTGCTCTGTGCGAGGTTGCGTGACGCTAGCTGTGCCTGTATTGTGTCTGTGCTCGTTTATAATGATTAAACGAATTGAAAATGCCGCCAGTTGTGAAGTGAGGGCCGTGATTAAATTTCTTAATGCACGAAACGTTCGACGTTGTGAAATTCATCGCCAATTACAGGAGTTGTATGGAGACTATGAGCTTTTCATCTCTTTACGAAACTTAAAGACTTTCTAGCGGGAAAAAGATTTCACAGCGATGGACTTTAACGAGGCGTGACTACGTATCTCAATACGCTGGCGGCGAAGGACTATGACGCTGGAATACAAAAACTCGTCACACGGTATGACAAATGCTTCAATTTGCTTGGTGATTATGTAGAGAGGTAGTGTAAAGTATGCTCTTTCCAATAAAAATGTGTATATTAATATGTACCACTGTGTCTTTATTGCACAAACGGTTACCACTTTCCAGATGGCCCAAGTAATTTACTATAGTAAGTAAGATTTTGGGGGTCTTAACCCCGGAAGCCCAACTCCCTAAATACGCCACTGCCTCTAGCAAAAGATTTCGCCAAGAGATAGTTCTTGAGTTAGAGAAGTTCTTCTCAGCAACCCGCACAAAGACAAAAATATTCTAAAGATTGAGAACAAATTAGATATAATCATATATTACAATAACACGAAAGAAGCAGTGTATTCTAAGGACCAGATCCCAAGAAACTACACCACAAAACTAAAATCAAACTGATGACCATGTGTTTTGTTTTCAGCATACTAGATGTAGCATATGTAAAACTTTCCTAGTGTATGAGTCACATGTAATATCTTTCCATATAAATCATTCAAGGGAAGATTTTCTCTAAAATGCGCTAGCAAAAGAACTAACGCTACCCTATATTCGAGAAAGAAATAAAATTGCCCATTTTCGGAAAACAACAACAACTGCATTTGAACTCTGTGGACTAAATCCCCCTGAAAACTGACGCGATTCTTTTCCAGAAAAAACCAAAGTGATGCTATAAATGTCTAGTAAGCAGAGAAAGAAAAAGTAAACTGGTGTGTTTCGATTGCACACAAACTGTATGTGGTGACCACAGTGTAATTGTGTGCAGTGAATGCAAGCACTACGAGCTTAGTTTCAAAAGGAACAATTTGCTGGAAATATGTCACAAAGAAAAGTAACCGCGTGTTATCACATAAATTGACTGTAAAAACACTTCAAAGTTCAGTGTATCAATGTACTATAGTATTATATACTAATACAGTTTGTAATATAATGAGTAGAGTGGTGAAACTTTTTGGCGTTCTCTGACCTACTGCGCATGCGCAAACTGTTCCGGTTCCGATTCCTGCTCTGAACCCTGTTCCGAGTAAAGTTCCTGTACCAGTTCCGGTTCCCCCGAAGCAGACTACGCGCAACGAGTAGCCTTTTACGGCTATGAACAGCACACAAAAACACGCATGCGCAGAAACATTACAAATAATAGCAAGTGTGTGACCGACCATAGCATTGCCAGTAGTCTTTTTTCATCTATTGTATAACATTAGGGATGTACTCCTTCTCTATACTCTCACCCAAATCTTTCCTCACTTTGGTAATCACATATCGCTTTACAGATGCTTTAACTTTCAAATGTAAATTAAACATATCGCTTTTATGGTTGATTTGTGAAAAAAATATCATCTACTTGATAATAATGTGGCAGAGCCCATATTTTATGGTTAATGTTCATGTACATTTTGTGATATTCATTTTATTAAAGATTTTATTTTTGTTTGGTTAAGGATTAAAGAAGAATAAAAACACGGAAATAATTAATGTCAGTATAAGAAATCACATGAATGCAATTCTTAGTAAAATTCACAAGCTTGTATTGTCAGCTCTTTAGAATAACATCTTAGCACGTTGTTCTCCGTCTGAGAATTCAGGAACCGAATTCTACAAATGTGTAAACGAGAACAATTAACAGAATTTTATGGTCATGCGTTTGTAAAATTATTCTGAACACAAGACACATTCACGGATATGTAGAAATTGTCAAGAATCATGAGACAAAGCATTCCAAGTGTTGCCAGTTGTTGATTGCAATGAGGAAACAACCTCGTTTTCTCAAGAAAGGAGTACACGCGCTTCTGACGTCATGCGACTGTGGCGAATTCCGTGGTAAGGAAGTTTAAACAAAAACTGAAAGACGAGAGGTCTCGAGACAGAAGTTCGGCAGATGTTCTGACAGAAGTTCGGCAGATGTTCTGACAGAAGTTCGGCGAATGTTCTGACAGAAGTTCCAGAGAAGTTCGGCAGAAGATCAGGAGTTGATCTGAGAGAAGTCTAGTTCCGATGTGATTAATCCTTAGTCACGATCCTACGTCGTTTAGCGAACGAACGTTAGAGTTATACACATAACGTATATTAGATGTGGAGTCCAATCACATCCTAAACGCCGATGACAACAGCGTAGAGTCTTACCTATCGAGACACGAACCACGAGTCTACAGTACGGAGATATCAACCCAGGCGATATCTCTCAACCGGAGGCCAGACACGGAGAGACCACCAAGGACCACCACAGAGGCACCAGCTGAATTGAATCCCAGAGGTATGTGTTACTTTAAAGTCAGTAATCAACAGCTCAATGTTTGGTTTGCGATGCTCAATCTGGCGAAACTTCAAAAATACCCGTAACTAAAGACATCACGTTTTACACTTGCACATTTCCTATAAGAAATACAAACAACTTTTATTAACTGAATTTAGAGTTGTGATTTTATGATAAAATCCCCAGAAGATTATGTACACTAAGTTAACCTCTCGCATAGGAGTAGAAACCGTTCCCACTCATTCCAGATGGTGAGTGGAAGGTGACTTCTTCAGTTCACTGTTTCATCCCCGTTTTTAGACACGAACGGAGGTTGTCATGGTGGAGTGCTGGAGTTTGATTCCAGTTTGCGATTCCCAGTTAGTGTAATTAAAATATTCCTAGCTTTAAGTAATTAACCCACCATTCTCATGGCTTTTGGTTTTTGATTCCCGCAACATTTTAAGAAATTTCAGTTAATGGAAAGATTAAGATTTCAGTTGCCTATACGCATAAGTAATCCATTGTTATGATAGTTTAAGTTTAGTTATATGCACAAGTATAATTCCCACCCACCACCCTATCTGTTTTAAGTAAATGCTCGAAAGTATAAGTTTAGTTAAGTATAAAAATAAAGAATATTTTCATAGAGTTTTAAATAAATGAGTGACGACGTTGTCCGTACAATTCACAAAAATCGGTTAGAGGTGTGCAGGTCGGTAGCTTGTTTAATATTGGTAATTCAGGCAAAAAGAAGCAAGTGAAAGTAATAGATCAAGAAAGCAAAAAGCCTAGTTTTAAAGTAAGACCAGTAGAAAATTTTCCGTCGAGTCCAGTAGCAAAATCATTTTCAGAGGATTTCGATTCACTTTTTCCAGTAGAAAATAGTGTAATAAGTGAAAATCAAAAGTTTAGTGAGAATAAGAGAACAAGTGGAGACAAGATGACTACAAACGTTATGTTTTATCGGATGTAAACAAATTACCGAAATTCGACCTGAAACAGATAATGATATCGTTAGTTTCTTTGACGAGTTCGATTATGCTTGTCAAATGACGGGTGTTGATGAAGCGAAAAGAAAGGAACTCTTGCCAAGCCTATTTAAAGGTACTGGTAGGCAATGGATAAAATTATTTTTAAAGCGTAGGAATATTACCGAATTAGGATATAAGGAACTCCAGGAGAGTATTATCGAAGAATTTACGTGAGCGAATGTCACGATGGATATCGAGGAAAAAATCAGAGAAAGGTTGCATCTGGAAGATGAACCTATCATTAATTATGTATATGATATGTTGGTTTTGTGCGAACGGTTGGACGCGAATATGGATGATAAAAAGAAGATAGGAATAATTGTAGGAGGCCTTCAGCCATACTATATGGGAAAGGTAAGCACAATATCTTACTCAACTATAGATAAATTTGTTGAGGATCTTCAAAAAATAGAGAAGAACAAGTGTAAGGTCGATAAGCGTGTGAAAAGAGAAACCGGCAAGGTCACAGTTAAAAATTTACTGAAGAAGATGCGCGAACAGGTAGAAAAAGAGGATAGTGATTTAGAGGTAGATAAATTACTTTTGAAGGAGGAAATTAGAAATAGAGACGATGTTAAAGTAAGGCAAGAACCCCAGAGTGTTACACAATTAGGCCAGCTAGAAAAGAAGATCGAACAATTACAGTGAACCCTAGCTACTAAGTTTCAAGGACAGGATGTAAGAGAAGAAAGACAAGGTAGTTCATCTAAAGATCAGAGGAATAGTAATAATAATAGAGGAAATGGGAATTTCAGAAATAGAGGTCGTAACCAATATAGAAATAATAATAGCCGAAATTGGAATAGAAATTATGATAATTTTAATCGTAATAGAGGAAATCAAAATTATGGTAATAGAAGAGGAAATAGAGGTAGCAATTGGCGTTGTAATAGAGGAGTTCGTAGACAGAATTTTTGGCAAGAGCGAAGAAGTTGTTGTGGTGATAGGAACCATTGGCAATCCTGTTGTGGTGGTCAAGGACAATCGAGTCAGCAGGTACAGTATGTACCGGTAGTGCCAAACCAAGTAAACGGAACTACATATTATCATACGCAAAATTCGCAAAATTTAAACTGAGCAACGCTGTAAACGACAGCGGCTCATTTACAGGGGACAAGAGGAAGATTAGGGAGATTGTAGCCTCTATATCGCACGAAAATGATATGTTGTATCTACCGGTTGAGGTAGAAGGAAGGAAATATAATGCATTAATAGATACGGGATCACAGATATCGATTACAAATGAGCGGTTAATTCCACCAAATGCTAAAATACTTTCCCAGTCTGCTAGAATACGAGGTATAACACAGAATGTGTTAGTTGTGAACAAAGTGGCAATTTTAAAATTTAAGGTATCAGGATAGACGTTCCATCTAGCTTTTAGAGCAATTAGAGATTTTCCGTATCAAGTATTGATCGGAAATGATTTCTTAAAGAGCCAGAATTTCTAATAAACTATGGTGAAAAGAAGTTAACATTACAGAGATTTGGTAAACCTCAATTTCGGAAGACTGTAGGACAAGAATCTCTGTCTGTATCTGAGAACGCAGCAATCGGTATAAAATATAGTATTAGACCAAAATGGGTTTTAGGACATAAGGTACGGTTGTTACCTACAACTAAAACTACGGTAGAAGTTAAGCTAGTAAATTCTTGGAACAAAGAGTATTTGTTAGAGCCTAACAGAGATTTAGAGCGACAGTATAATGTTTTAATACCGAGAGTATTATTATCGGAACAAAACAAGAAGATAGAGTTAGTCAATACGTCAAATAAGTTTGTGATGCTGAGAGCTAATGTTATGTTAGGACATGCAAAAGAATGTATAGATGAAGAAGATTTGAAGCAAGAAGGGTTATCAGATGAGGAAGTAGAAAGTGTGTTAAAATCAAGAAAGAATTTTGATAGTTCCAGACTGAAATTTGGCGAAGAAACGAAACCTAAAATTAGAGAACAAATAGAAAATTTATGTTATAAGTATGCCGATGTATTTGCTTGGCAAGAGAACGAATTAGGCAAGGTGAAGCATTTTGAACATCATATAGAATTGGAAACTAAGGTTCCATTTTGACGGCATCAGTATCCCATTCCGATAGAGCTTAGAGATAAAGTTAAGGAGCAAATCAATATCTTGCTTATACAGAACATTATACAGGAAAGTTCCAGCACGTACAATTCTCCCATGCTATTCATTAAGAAACCCTCTGGAGGTATTCGGGCCGTAGTGGACTGTAGATTTTTAAATGAACGCGTCAATCTGCACAGCATAGTCTTGCCACCCATTCACCAAATTTTAACGTGTATGGGAGGTCTTTAATTTTTCAGTATTCTGGACGTAAAATCGGCTTATCACCAAGTGCCTATCTCTAAGGAATCAAGAGATTACACTGCTTTCAATATACCTGGCGTAGGAGCGTATTCATACAATGTTATGCCTATAGCATATTTACAGGCGCCGGCAATATACACGAAAATAATGGCAATGGCCCTCGCTAATGTCAGTCCTGAAGCTGTATCATACTATATGGACGATGTGTTTATATACGTTGATAAACAAGAAAAAATGGTTGAAGTTTTACAATCTGTGTTCAAGAGATTAAAGCATTACGGTCTTAAACTGTCCGTAGAGAAATGTCAATTTATGGAGAGAAAAATTTTAGCTTTAGGACATATAATTAGTGATGCAGGTTACGAAGTAAGACCATAGATCATACAGGCCATTAAAGCATGCAAACTTCCGACCACTGTGAAACAGCTAAAGTCGTTTTTGGGATTAACAAACTATGTTCGTAGATTCTGTAGAGACTGCGCTAAAATCACGTCGATTTTTCAGCCTCTCTTGAAAAAAGGACATAAGTTTGAATGGAACGATACTTATCAGCAAGGATTTGAGAAGTTAAAACTCGGTTTAATGAATGCACCATTATTAGCTCCGTTTAGGGAGCAATTAGAGACCAGGGTGTATACCGACGCGTCAACCAGTTCAATCGGTGGAGTGTTAATGCAGAAGCAGTCAAATAATGAATGGACACCAGTAGCTTATTATAGTCGAGTGTTGAGACCGCAAGAGAAGACTAGACGTATTGTAGAATTAGAGATATTAGCAGTAATCAGTTCTTTGAGAGCATTTAATTATTATTTGTTTAACAAAGAATTTGAATTATATACGGATTGTAAAGCATTGAAATATCATTAAAAATATCCTAAATTAGCTCCAAAACTTGTTAGGTGGAGTCTGGATTTGGCCCAATACAAATATACGCCAGTGCACTGTCCTGCTGAGAAATAACCTAGTGATATTTTATCTAGAAATACAGATATTGAACCAACTCAGGATGGCGTTGACCTAGAAACGTTAAAAGTAAATGTCGAAGATCTACCGGTTAATTTAACATTTGACCAAGACATAGATGTTGGTGAATTACAGCGACAAGATTCGTTGTTTGGACCGATAGTAAAAGCGATCGAGAATCCGGAAGAAGCAGACGTTAAGGCGGAAAAACAGGCTAGGTGGTATACAATTAAGGACAATAAATTGTATAGAACTCAGCTTTTGGCTAGTGGTACCAAGTTGCTATTATCCCATTCTCTTTGAGAGAACAAGTTTTTCGTAATCTTCATTGTTCGATATATAGTGGTGGACACTTTTCATACACCAAATGCTATAGGAGAGCGTTAACATTAATTTACTTTCCGAACGTGAAAAAGTTGTTTCAGGAGAAAGTGAGTCAATGTATAAGCTGCCAGTTGCAGAAAAGGAAAACTGGCAGAGTACCTTTCCATTCCCAAACATATCCTCCATATGCGCCTTTTCAATCTGTAATAATGGACGAGGACGGACCGTTTAAAATTTCTCGAAACAGAAATAAATATATTTTGCTATTTGTTGACAACGCCACAAGATTTTTTATTGCAAGAGCAGTACCTGCTATTACAGCAGACATAGTAGCTCAAGTTATCTTCGAAGATCTAATTACGAAGCATGGGGTCCCATCTCAGCTTCATTTAGATAGACTGTCTTCCCATAAGAGCAAAATATGAAATTTGGCATGGCTAAGAAATTTGGCATGAACTTGCATTTTGCGAATACAAGTGCCCACTATAGTATAGGAAGTCCGTAACGGGCCATAGGTTCATTACAGCAAGTAATGAAACATTATATTGAGAAAGATTTCGCAAATTGGGATGAGATCTTACCAAGTTTGATTTTCACAATGAATACGCAAGTGCATGATGGTACTGGTTTCTTACTATACTACTTGTTGCATGGAGTTGAACCTCGAACATTTCTCGAAGAGGATTTGGATATCCCTTGCGAGTATGTTGAAAACGAAGTGAGACTTCATGGCATAAAAGAGGCACGAAAGCTTGCATACAAAAATTTACAGAAGAAATTTAAAGCGCAGAAGGGGCAAGTTGAAAAGAAATTCGATCAATCGAATTTTGACATTGGACAAACCGTTTTAATAAAGGAAATGCCTAGAGCAGGACTACCTGCATGTTTTGGTAATAGGTACAATATTAAGGGTGTAATAATAGACAAGATTAATAATAATTCCTATAAAGTTCAGTATGAAACTAAGAAAGGTGAATCAAAGGTCGATACTATAAACATAAGCAGTTTAAAATTATTTGTTGGTAAGAAGGACGAAACGTTAGGAGATGACGATCAAGTTTCCGATAGCGAATACTAAAATTAAAAAAAAAGAATTCTTAGAGTTTACTGTAACTATGGTACAAATTGGGTCTACCGATGAAGTGTCAGTCAGGGGGCACTTTTCTCAACCAAACCCTTGTTTCCGAGATTGAGGAAATGCGAATCTCCATCGAAATTGTCCCGAATCGATATACACTTTTTGGATTATAGTTACTAGAAATTCGAAAAAATAAACTTTATATATATGCAATACGTTTGTAGAATTTAGTATGTTTTGAACAAGTGCCTAGAACATAAAATAAAAGAAAGTGAGTTAATATATAAATCAATAAAACAATAAATTATTTTTTAAATATGATAATAGTAAATAAATAATATCGACTTGTTATTGAAAACGCCTATTATCTATCAAAATACTGTGTCCAGAATGTATAACTTTATCCCTATGGGTTATCTAACTCGAAATTCTCGGATTTATTACAAATTACCTGAGGCCGTATATCTAGCAAATGCTGTATATCATACTTTGGATAGATCAAAATGTGAATTCAAAAGTTTTCTTTATATTTGTAAATTAAAAACACTCGATGATGAAGCGAAAAGCCTCAACAACATTACATTCAATGGTTCACTACACGGTTGTCAACAGAGGACGGAAAGATATTTGGGAAAAGTATTGTATAGATACACTCATGCAGGTGTATTGTATTCCTCGTTACTAGAAGGTTACATAACTAAGCTAGGTAACCATCATGAAATAACATCAACAAAGTGATCTTTGGTAACAATTGTTCTTATTTCATAAACTATAGCCAATTTGATAATTTTATTTTGGGTGAACTAGCCATACCTACGAGAAAAGTAATCTCAGTAAACAATAAACATTTAAATTTAATTGGTAATTGGACACAAAAACAATTAAACTTCACTTTGCATTCCGAAGAATTAAATTCACTAGCTGAAAATTTATTGAAGTTAAAAGTGGACACGACTGTACCACAACTGGTAATGAAAACCGATTATATAATGTACGTAATTGCAGTTATCATAATTGTTTTGGTAGTTTCTGTAATTGCGATAATGGTATTGTATTGTAAATTATATAAATCCTTGAGAAAATAATGAGGCATAAACATCATAATAACAACAATAATAATAATAATCGTAAACAATAGGAAATTTATTTATGTTCTGGCACACAATATTTTATGTAGAAATGTCTTGGTAAACAATGAAATCTGTAAACTGAAAACGTTGTTAAAAAATGTAAACAAACGATTAGGTAATGTTGAAGTCCAAAAGTAAACATGCATCAAACACTTACCAACCGGCCATCACCAACAGTAAAGACCATCACCGAGTAGAAGTATGTATAGTAATAAATAAAGTCTATAGTTCATAGTAACCGACTGAGGATGGTAAACGATCGAAACGAGTAACCGAAACGTACGATGTCCCATTTACATCTCAGGTGTACGAAATAAAAATAAGCATAGGAATAGATGAGAATAGTTAACCTAGACAAGTCTAGGATTGTAACATCATGAAGAAGAATAGATTAAATCAAGAACATCTAAGAATTTTTGAAAGGTACAAGGGAAATAGTAATCTAAAAGAAGAAAATTAATTATAAGAATAACAGTAATAAATAGATCAAAATAAATAAAAATAGATAATAGATAAAGAAGAGTATTATTATTGTGTTAATAGTTAATATAAAAGAGAATGTTACGAATATTATAAGAAAATAAATAACTAGAATTTCTACAATGGTTACATTGTTAGCCAAAGGGTTAATATTAAGGAATATGCATAGATAGAATAAGAAATAGTACATGAAGAATATTTGAATTCAATGAGCTTGATATATTTAATGTTTATTTTACGTAGAGAATTTATTTTTTAAAATAATAAGTTACACATTTTAATAATTAATTAGTAATAATAAGTAGTTATTGAACTAAAATATTGATTGGCATAAATTAATTGATCATTGTATGCGTATTGCAAGCGCTACAGCCAATTATCATCAACGAATTTGTATTGATTTGCGTCAAGACCATCAGGATTTTCTGAACAGCAAGAAGTAAAACACTTCACTGAGACCTGCGTTGAGGCTAGCTCTAATCTCCAGTGCAGACGATACCGAGCATTTCCGAGAGCATCCTAGCTGATACGAAAATCACGGAGAATGCGCTCGTCGCATGCATCGAAACCACCGAGGGGAAGCCAAGCGTAAAAGCAAATGAAACATGTATTAAAATACAAAAATATAATAAAATTAAATAAAATTAACTATATTAATGTATATTTATTATTACAAGCAAGCTCAAAGTAGAGTTATACATATGTTAGAATATATAAAAGCGCTGATATATGAAGTTAAAACGAGTATATTTTAATGTAATTTTAATGAGTAAATACGACGAAAAGAAGGAGATTTTCCGTGTAGAACTGATGCTTATAGATTAGCAGTGTTTTACACACAAACTTTGTAGTTTTAAAGAACGGTCTTACACTAATATTACATTGAATGTAGCAAGTTGTGTATGACAAAGAACAGAACATTATAGGCCTGCTTCAATAAGACGCGAAATGTAGTCGAAGAGCGTAAGCAGACACAAGTTAGAGAATATAATTATTTAAATTAATTATAGTGAATAGAATTTTCTACGATTTTTAAATGAGCCTGTCCCATCTATTTCTCGTCTATTCCAGATTAAAGCAAAAAGGAAAGACATGGACATCGAAACTATTTTATTTTTAGTATCTACCATAGTATTAGGAATTATACTCGTAATTGTAATTATTAATACTTGCTATATTTTTGCAAAATTACGTAAATTAGAGAGGAAATATGAAGATAGAAATAGAAGAAGTAATATAAGATCTAGTATTGAATTAGAAGTAAGAGATAAATGCAACTCAGAAACTTACGTTCATCCAAAATTTTCCCCTTTGTATGCCAAAATACAGAAGAAAAGAGCACATACACAAAATACAAGAACACAAATCACTGACCACACATCACTACACACTATGCCAGATTTTAGCAAAGCTTATTCAAGCACTAGCAATGATGAACTTAAGCTAACACAAGTGGATCACACTAAAAATAACGTGTTGAATCTTGAGCACCAAGAGACTAAAACGGGACACGTCACCGATTTTCAATCAAACATTTTAGTGATTACGCCCGATAAACTTGTGAAAAGTGGAAACACGGAAAGCGACGACAAGGAATCCTTTTATCCTTGTGATATTATCGTGATTTAAACGCAAAAACTTCCAAAAATACACTACAATTTTGTTGTGTGGGATCACCGAGTTAACTTTTAAGCACGCCAACGCCCAAATGAGAGAGCAAAGCGGATGTTTTAATTAACCTTGATTCGAAAAAACGCTGATTTCGCGCTTCTCAATCAAAGTCATCCACATCGTTGCAAACTGGCTAAAAGAAAACTTTCATTCTCAGAAAGTGAAAATTTGGTGTAAGCTTTTTTAATGAAGTAATTAGTGAATTTGTGATACTAAATCGTGTAATGTATAGTATCATATGTATAATTTTTTATTAGTGTGGAAATTTTTAAAACAGAAAACAGTGAATAAAAGTGTCATAAAATATGTGAATAAATTTTTGTTGTACAGTTAACTTGTGCTCGAATTGGCAAGTTTGTACACAGTGCCAATGGAAAATTTTACTTCTGTCTTAGCAACAGATAACTTAATTGCATATTATGAGAAGAACTCTAGCTGCAATTAATACAGAAAACAGCTTACTTGTCATAATTCTTGCCTCAACCACTAGATGGTGTGAGGATTCACATTTAAATCTTTTTTATGTATAATGTATTACAAGGATTGAATGATAAAAAGATTATTACTTTTAATTGAAATTAGGGTTTTTGGAGATGGAATTATCAACTATGAATATTTATTTATGCTATTATATATTTTTATTTTGTTTCAAACTATATTTTGCAATTTCATATATTTTATACTTTCATGTTTATATATGTACAGGGTGTTTTATATAGAAACGACCTCCTGTGAGATCTAATTTGTTAGCAGGGCTAACAAGGTTTCCAAGAGAGGCATGTGGCAGAGCCCATATTTTGTGGTTAATTTTCATGTACATTTTGTGATATTCATTTTATTAAAGATTTTATTTTTGTTTGGTTAAGGATTAAAGAAGAATAAAAACACGGAAATAATTAATGTCAGTATAAGAAATCACATGAATGCAATTCTCAGTAAAATTCACAAGCTTGTATTGTCAGCTCTTTAGAATAACATCTTAGCACGTTGTTCTCCGTCTGAGAATTCAGGAACCGAATTCTACAAATGTGTAAACGAGAACAATTAACAGAATTTTATGGTCATGGATCAGTAAAGTTATTCTGAACAGAAGACACATTCACGGATATGTAGAAATTTTCAAGAATCATGAGACAAAGCATTCCAAGTGTTGCCAGTTGTTGATTGCAATGAGGAAACAACCTCGTTTTCTCAAGAAAGGAGTACACGCGCTTCTGACGTCATGCGACTGTGGCGAATTCTGTGGTACGGAAGTTTAAACAAAAACTGAAAGACGAGAGGTCTCGAGACAGAAGTTCGGCAGATGTTCTGACAGAAGTTCCACAGAAGTTCGGCAGATGTTCTGACAGAAGTTCGGCAAATGTTCTGACAGAAGTTCCAGAGAAGTTCAGCAGAAGATCAGGAGTTGATCTGAGAGAAGTCTAGTTCCGATGTGATTAATCCTTAGTCACGATCCTACGTCGTTTAGCGAACGAACGTTAGAGTTATACACATAACGTATATTAGATGTGGAGTCCAATCACATCCTAAACGCCGATGACAACAGCGTAGAGTCTTACCTATCGAGACACGAACCACGAGTCTACAGTACGGAGATATCAACCCAGGCGATATCTCTCAACCGGAGGCCAGACACGGAGAGACCACCAAGGACCACCACAGAGGCACCAGCTGAATTGAATCCCAGAGGTATGTGTTACTTTAAAGTCAGTAATCAACAGCTCAATGTTTGGTTTGCGATGCTCAATCTGGCGAAACTTCTAAATACCCGTAACTAAAGACATCACGTTTTACACTTGCACATTTCCTATAAGAAATACAAACATCTTTTATTAACTGAACTCTGAGTTGTGATT
Organism: Thermobia domestica; assembly: GCF_964235325.1. Taxonomy (NCBI): domain Eukaryota; kingdom Metazoa; phylum Arthropoda; class Insecta; order Zygentoma; family Lepismatidae; genus Thermobia; species Thermobia domestica. Next base: position 191,452,988 of record NC_137467.1, on the reverse strand, counting down.
TTATGATAAAACCCCATAAGATTATGTACGATAAGTTAACCTCTCGCGTAGGAGTAGAAAACGTTCCCACTCATTCCAGATGGTAAGTGGAAGGTGACTTCTTCAGTTCACTGTTTCATCTCCGTTTTTAGACACGAACTGAGGAGGTTGTCAATAATGATCTGGCAAAATGGTAGTTATGCGCCAGTCTTTTTTATCTGTTAAACGATAATAAATGCTATTAGTATATTTGGAAACACTCTGAAATGAAGCTACATAATGTACTTCAAGAACTGCTGTCTCCCATACACCTATCTCCAGTACAAGAGGATGATATAATTAGCCGTCTCCTTTAGTTTAACCGGCATAACCCTGGGACGTAAAACTCATAGATGATATAATTAGGTCTATAACATGACAAAGTATTTTGTGGAAAATATTAAATAGAACTGTTACTTGGGAGGGTGAGGTAAAAACTACATTGCTCCATAGTTTTATTAAAAATATGTTTTTTCTTTTCTTCTTCCCTTGCTCTTACAACGTGTCTCAGCAAATGAATTTTTCTTTTCCTCTTACCTGGCCCATCTAAAACCTGAATTAATTTATTTTGAGCTTTTGTTTTAAATTAAATTTTGCTTCTTCCCAAGTGACTGTAAAGCCTTGTCAATAGGTATATTATCACCCAGTACATCTCCGGCTACATTAATACTTGTACGTAATAGTTTTTTATCAAGTTTTTGCACTTTGTTTTATTAATACAAATACACTACGTAATAAACCACCTACAAAACTAACCAATACTATACCCTTCTTAGAAGGACGCACTACATTATACATTATAAAAACTACAAGGCTAATTGGAATAATATTGAAAATAAGGGTCGTTCATTTCGCTATAAACTGAAAAATATCACCATTTTATAATATAGTATTATTGTTGTTGTTGCTAAATACTCTTTAAATTCCTCACAGGAATCCAGGAATTAAATGATACAGGGTGCTCGCGTAAAGGAACAAGCACCCGTTTACTTTGCACATCTAAAATCTCATCTATTTCAAAACACTGGGTAACGGTACCTGATGTGATTCCTCTTCGTAAACTGTACCGTCAAATACTTTACCATTTATATCCTCAAACGCATAAAAAACTTTTTCGCCTTATATTGCACGTGTTTTATTTTAAATATTTCCATTGTCTAATTTTCTCTATAGTATTTTTTTAATTGCGTTGTGCTTTAGTAATGCGCACAGTATCATCTTTATATTTTGCAACTTTAACAACACTAGTATGCGACGATTTTCATGTATTCCACACTTGTTTAAACGTATTCTGGATTACAGTGGCTGGCGGTAATTGATGCGCTCTATGTTGGCGAGAATTATATGCCTGAACCCACTTGGGCACCGTGTCTATGTAACGGTACGTCTTCTTCGATGTAAAATATTTGCACATTCGCTGCTTAAGAGAGCGATTAAGGCTTTTCACTATACTTGACCTTATATTTGTTTTTAGTTGTGAAAACAGAATATTTGTTTTTTTCAAATACATTTGGAATGATCTGTTAACAAACTCTGTTCCTTTATCTGCTTGTAGACGTAGAGGTTTACGCTGAGTAGATGCAATACTTTCTTCAATGCATTTATAATACCGGCACTAGTTTAAGTACGCACAGGCACGGCCCATGCATACCGACTAAATATATTTTTTACTTTTAAAATATACCTGTATAGTCATTATATTTTTGTGCACTTTGCATATCGTTTAAATCATCTTGCTTCTGATCATCAATATTAAACACTAAATTGGAATTTCCTGAAAATTTTTTTTCGTGCAGGTTTATGCAGTGTATATGTCGGTTGTTATTTTAACCATTGTTGAAAAAAATGAAATCTTTAAGGTTTACGTCCCACGATTATGCCGGTTAGGCTAAAGGAGACGGTGATTATGAGAGATGAGTGAAATGGTGGAATGAAGAAAGTGGGAGGAAACGGGAAAACCCCGAGAAAACCCACGAGCACTGTGTTTGTCCACCACAAAGTTCACTTGGCGGGGGCTGGGATCGAACCCGGGACCCCAAGCACCAGAGGTGAACGCTCTACCACTGAGCCACCGCGCCCCCCTTTAACCATTGTTGCACACAGTCTAAGGGTACTGATTTCTTTACGGCTTCCATAATGCCAATGCAGTTGAAAATGCAGCAGGATGTGAGGGGTTATAATAAACGGCAGCTAGTTTCTTCATATTTAATAGTCATGCCATTTACGTTTACGTATCGGCTCCTCGTCTTCCTCCTTTTTTTGTCTTCTTCAATTGTTAGCTTACGAATATACTCTATACGATGAAGCAGTGGCGGCTAATGTTAGTGTTGCAGCGTTGCTCAACGACCAAAGTATTTCAAGAAAAAATATTATTATCAATAGTAGTAAAGAACAGAAAAATAGTTTTTAATACTCGCATATATACACTTTAAATAACATATTTTTTATTTCTGTAACTGTCTTTCGTTAATCCATTTTAAAAAACGAAAAATAATCTGTCCCAGAGTCTCTAATTTATATTGTGTTGCAGCGAGCATACAACGACCAGATTCCTTCAGCGCGGAAATTGGAGCAAATGTTAAGTCTCCTTTCCCCTACCTCAGAAGACCGGTAGTTGCAGTGCTTCTGCAACACAGCACGGTTTCCTGTGAGCGAGGCTTTTTTTGCGCTAAATATAATTTTTAAATTTTATTTCCCTAGCAAATAACTAATGGAATTTGACTTTTTGTATTCATATTTTTAAATTACAGGACCATACTGAAGCAAATGAATGTAATTACAATTAAAGAAAGTGATTGTAGAATTACAAAATAAGAAAGAAAATATCTAGTAAAGCAGAAAACAAATGAAATTAGACCCGCATTTACAAGCTTATATTGAGAATGAATGCTTCTTTCACAGTAATTTGTGATTCAAATATTAATAAGTCAGTATGTAGAATCGCCCCCTCCCTCTGTAGATAGCCTAGTATTTTAGTATATATATATATATATATATATATATATATAGATATAGATATAGATAGATAGATATAGATATATATATTATAAAATAAGTATATTTTATACCCTTGATAATTTCCACATAAAACTATATGATGGTTAACGCCACATTGAATTTGGCCCTATTCAGCATGCTCAGGGGCGTTGCCACGACGGGGTCCACCGGGTCCGGACCTCCCCAAAATTTCGAAACTTGACTAATATTTGTACACTTTCCTAACGAACTATACTTGTTTCACAGAGAGACGATTGATGTAGACTAAATATTCTATTTTACGCCTATGATGTACTCTCTCTTTTCTTAAGAACAATTGTTCTATTATTTTTTTGCTAAGAATATCGGTGACAGTTATTACTTATCGTCTTTTCGGATGCAGAATAAGAAAGGTATATATTGCATAGACGTATCGAACCCATCCCAACACACATTTTTGGGTGTAGAACTGGCAGTGCTGTTTGTATTGATGTTCTTCGACTTTTACCTTCTGTTAGGTATACATGCTGATTCTACATCTGGCGGGTTTCGAGGTTTCCTTTCAAGAACCTATGACATTGATAAGCATTGTTTCGCCTCATGTGGAAGTATATTGTGTTCATCGTGCATTGCGTAACAACCAAGACGGATGATTTGGAATATAGATTTTTCTTTTACGCACATGTGTGTGTGTTGAAGTATGAATATGTGACATTCGCAATTCATATACCAGTACCTCTTTTGTATCACTGTTTTGATTTTTATTTATTAGATTTAATTTTATTGTGTGTGCTTTAAGTCTGTAAATAACCTACAAATTCTGAACGAATTGTATACCATGACTTCTGTAAATAACTTACAAAAAACATTGACCAGCTTTCAACTGAGGAAAAACTTGCAATTAAGGCTTAGAAAAAACAAGCAAAGGATAATTCAGGAAAGGGTTCGAAAACATCCAGTTTAAATTTACAGAATGATTTATGGCAGTAATGTTGTTTGGACTAGATACATTTCCTCTATTTATTTTAAATTTTCCTGGATAAACTGTGAATAAAGTTTGTTCAATGGACATTTTTATAACACTAATTTCTGTTACGAACTCACTTTAGTCAACGCTAAAGAAGAATTCGGATCACTATCAGGGACTGAGTTTGCTAGAATGAATCGTTCGCAATAATCTAGAAAATAATTTAGTGAATCTACAAATCTTCTCAAATTAATATTAACTGTACCTATGGCGTCAGCAAAAGACGAAAAGAATTTTCCTACATGAAAAGGAAACGACACTTTCAAGGACTTGAATGTCCCAAGAAAGGTTATCACCATTGGTTATGCTTTCCATCGAAAAAGACCTGACAATAAGAATAACAGAGTTCAACCAGCATGTATTAGACAGATTTGCTCCAATCAAAGAGAGGCGAATGAACTTACAAATTAATTAATGTGATTAATCGGATAAAATATTCTGCATTTTTAATTTTTTTAAACTGAATTTTATTTAATTTCACATGTCATATAGCATTTGCATCTAAAGTTATGCTGATTAGTCTTTGAGTCCACTTTATACCTTGTGTCTCTTATCGTTCGTACTGCAACACCCGAAACCACAATCCACCTGCCGCCACTGCGATGAAGGTTAGTTATATAATCTAAGGCGATATTAGATTTTGATAATAGTACAGCAAAGGGCTTCCAGCCGGCTGTTGGAATATTTTTCTTACGGCATCTAGCAAAATATGATATTAAATCTGTTATATTAGCACCTTTAAATAATTCATTATAAATATTAACATTATCATCCCATTAAATGAAGAGATTCTGTTTTAATTTTTCTAATAAAGGTCTTGTTTACGTAAGCAAAATTCGGGGAGTGTAGACAGTATTTCCACATCCTCTCCCTCCTCCTCCTCTTTCTTAACCAGATCGTAATTAGCTGATGTTGCTGTCGTTTTAGGTTTCTGAACGAGATGTAAATATTTTTGCAGTACCTTCCGATAACGTGCCCAATTTTCTTCAACAGTCATACTCTTATTTAAAATAGTTTTCGTTACGTCGTCTAGATTAGACAGTGTTTGATAGTGATGAATTTTAATGGTGAAATAAAAATAGGTTTTCTCTCATGCTGCATATTTATTTAATTAGAAAAAGGCAGTTAACCTCATATAATAAATGCAAGCAATGCAGTGAGAAAACCACCTTTAGGTACAATAATTCATTTTTTATTTTGCTTTATGGCCCTATTACACTGAATACATAAGATCATTTTTATACCTTCCTAATCTATTTTTCTCTTTCTTATTTAACGGAACGCTAGCTATCACTACGTTATATGAACATTCGCAAACGGAGCGAACTAAATCGGGATCTGAATTTAGTAATATCGCTTCACGTACAATAGTTTTTGCCCTAGCTAAAAGCTTCAGTAAATGTGCACTTTCTTTATTAATCATTTTACGGCCTATTATAGTAATATTTGTTATTACATTCTCGGATGTCTACACATATTTTTCATTTCACGATTTCATTCATTTCTCATTTTACGTCTCCTTTAGCCTAACCGGCATAACCGTGGTACGTAAAACTTAAAGATTTCGTTTCATCTTCTTTTGCTGGATGTAACTAGGTAGATTTTATGCGCTTCCGGCATAGTAATTAATTTATGACCTTTAGTACGTAAAATTTGTCGACGTAGAGGAACGTTAATAAATGGTGAATTATTTAAAACCTAATATTTCATTTAATCAAACTTAACATATTTTAACATTTTATTGTTCAATGTCATATTTTTGATTTTACATATTGTCTTCATTATACCAGTAAGAGGTTTGACAAAGGTATAGCCATAACGCTTGGGATCACCAGCAAAAAACTTGTCGATCTATGTATCCGGTCCATGCTCTGCTAACTCATTTTTCCAATCTCCTAAATACAATCCTATTTTTAACTGAGGCTCACTTGGACATTGGCTGTAAAGAACACTGTCGATATCATAATATAACGCACACTCGCCGAGTAAATCCAAGTAACGGACTAACTCGAGGCGAGCGTGTATCGTGGTGTATACGGCTATTACTACGTTAATATTTTTGCTGGAACCACAACGCTGTCATTAACACTCCAGATGAGCACGTAGATTTTTTCGCCAATTGGAATACACGATTTAACTTCAATATTGAGATTTGTTAATGTATCGAAATACTCCTCGGGACTTTTAATGAAAGAGATTCGTTCCATGCTTTCCCGCTGCGCGAATTTTCTCCACAGGCAGTTTACACAAAGCTTTGTAATACGTTTCTTAGGCTTGTTGTGTGTAACTTTTTTCCGTCTAAGTGGATGTCCTCTTTTTCATAATATTCATGTATGAACTGGTCATTTTGTTGTTCGGTTGCGAAATCCTGCGCGACAGCCGTTATATTAGGTCTTGATCTTCAAAAAAATGTTAACGTACTCCGTAAAATACCGCCCTCTTTCTTTTTAGCGTCTTATATTACGACCTCAGCTTTATACCTCGTGTTTCTCTATCACGCTGTATACTTTCCGAACAGCCACCAGCACCTCAATTACTTCCTATACACCGGTCAAAGCTCTCTCATACGAGTAAGTCCAATGTTTTACATTCAGAGTGTCCGCACATGTTCGTCATAGGGAGAATAACAAACATCCACGACTCCGTTACGGTAACACGGGCTGGTAGAGATTGTCTGGGGCTATTACCGTACACTTCTTTATTCTCTCGAATTCTCAAATATCGCTGAAATCGATAGTTCATCTTACAACTGTATATCTTTGATCTTACAGCAATAAGGATAAATTGAGATTATACCGGTATACATGATACGCTCTCCCTCTTTCAACTTTTGTAGAGTTCCATTGTGTCGACCCTTCCACCATGCAGCGCATCCCGCGGAAGAATTGGATATTTATTAGTCATGTTGTTCTTTTTTTACAAGTTTCTTTACCTCGGATATTCTTTGTCAAACTCGCCACTGGTACTACCATAATTCATGCTCTATATATATCTCAGTTCTCTTAGTTTTGTTAATTTTGTTTATAGTATTTTTATAGCGCATATTAAAAGTAGTCTATGTGTCGTTGTATATTGTGTTATCACTGCGTGTTGAGTAACACAGCTCGCAACCATGAAATAGGCACCCTTGGTACTCCCAAACATGCTCCGCGCTGTTTTGACTCGCACAAGTATCCATTTCATATATACACCACGCACGTCTCGTCCATTACCAGAAAGCTGGATTTGAGTTTTTAATCGCTACGTCTCCTACACAAGCAACACAACAGCGCCGACATATTGGTTGTCCCGCCACCTGTACTCATTATGTGGGATAATACCAATCGTGTCTGATTGCAAGAACTTTTTCCTATATATTAAATTACATGCGCTTGCAATGCTTAAAGTTTCTAGAAACGGGTTGACTCCCGACATAAGCTCAAATTCATTCATAAATTTTATGCCAACATTGCGCAGCACGTTCACGTCTTTAAACAGTATTTTATTAATTGTTGTTTTGAAATAATACCCTATATTTTTGTTTCCCCATATAAAAATTTACAAACGTCTTTTTCTGTTCTTTTTTAAGTTACCCACATAATAATACTCGAGGCCGGGTAACGATACTCTTGATTTGCCTTCGTGTTAAATAAATGAGGGAAATGGCCCTTCGTAAGGGGCAAATCGAACGTATCGCTTAATTTTTCCAAAGATATTGGGAGAAAATTTAGGCTATCAATGAATTTTAAATATAAATATACCATGGCTAGTTTGACATCCACGCATAATTATTCGATAAGTGCACCCTTTCTCAAGAATTATGGTGCCCGTTCCACAGATGACAAATTAATTAAAGGGAATATTGAAAAATATCAAAGCCATACGAATAAATGTTATTAGTAAGGTCCCTAATGGTAGACATTTTTATTGAAATGGGACCAGGACTGATTTTTGTTTTATTTGCCTTTTCTGTGCTGTTTTGTTTATGTAATGTAGTGAACCTGTTTGATTCTTCATTTATAATTTCATGTTCGTATCGTATATGGAGTAAGAAAATTTTGTCTTAAAGTGGGCCCTTCGAACGGCGGAGAGTTTCACTGGAGGAGGGGAGCTGCCACTCCTGTGCCCAAAAGTTACTTCCCTGAACCCCGGAATATGCGATCAATATGCAAATGATGCACTGCAGACAGAATGTTTTAAATAAAATAGAATTTTGTCAACTATCTTTATATATCTATTAGGGAGGCTTGAGACACACCTAACCGACAGGAATGAGACGTCTCAAAGCTCCCCCTATCTTAATCTCTCGAAACTCCCTTTCCTGCTCGTTCCTTAAAACCTTTGCCTACAAATACACTCTCAATTGCAACGCGACATCATGTATACAAAATTAACAATCAAACATCGACTTTAATGGTCATGCAGAAACAGAAAATAAATTCTGATACATTGTGTCGAAAGCATTGTATTTGCTATACAGGAAAAAAACAATCATAGCTTCAAATCGTTTCTTCTGTTTTCTTCAAGGACAACTCTATCCTCGCTCAATCAGCACAGTGTAACAAGTGGGGCAAGAAATACGCTCTTATTGAGCTTAAGAAGAATGTCATTGTTGCAAACAACATAGAATAAGGCCCAATGTATCACTCCCTTCTTGTATGATACCTCCCTACTCTCCTCTAATTTAGATGGAGTATAACATTAGGCGGCAGGCGGAAGGATAGACTCGTAGGGAATTTATGTACTTGTGGGGGGCCAGAATTTAGTAAAAAGTACAAGATTTACAGGATATATTAGATGAAAGAACGCAAGTGGATAGGCCTATCATATCGGTAGAGAATTGAGAGTAAGTATAATCTAACTACTAATACTAATACTACTAAAATATTACTACTACTACTACTACTACTACTACTACTGTTGCTGAAACTACTACTGCTAATAGTACAAAAACAACGTGTACTTCTACTTCTATAACTGTAATTAATGTCGTGAAGAGAACACAATGTGCCCTGTGTGGTTTCTAACTCGCCTTCGCTCCGAAATAATGTCAGGAGATATTAAACATTTTTGTGGACGGCTACTACTACTACTGCTGCTGTTTCTACTGTTATTCAGTCTTATTTGGTCGAAAAAAGTGGCTCAACTGTGCATAAACATCTACTGGTTCCTCACATCGACATAAAGGCCCTCCGTAGTAAGTAATTGACAGGAAAGTTAGTGTTCACATTCGTAATTGAAGGTATCTATGTGTTGAAAGTAAGTGAGCTGTAGAATAACCAACTACTACTAAGTCAACTGCAATTAATGTCGAGAACAGAGCACAACAATCCCTGTGGGGCTTCTAACCCGCCTTCGTTCGCTATCGCTCGCTCGACAATACAGTGTGGATTAAGTATTACCCCTCTTGTGCACAGCTGCTAATACTACGACAACTACTACTATTATTCAGTCTTTTTTGTCGAAAGAAAGGTGGTTTCTCAATTCAGCATAAATGCCAAAATGGGGAAGAGTATATAATACTGGTCCACTCTATACATTCCTGACAGCGTGCAGTGTTACTATATGGATCCATAGTATAAGTAGCAATTGGAGTAGGAGTAGGGATGGGGGATAGCAGTAGGAGTAGGAACAGGTTAGAAGCCCCGCAGGGGTTCGTTGGGTTCTGTTCCTGACATAAAATGGGCAAATTAAACACTTCCACAATTTTTTCCGAAAATTTTACAATCTGTGGATCTGTATAGTAAAACGGCACCCCTGACTGTATTTTGGGTAAGTTAGGTTAGTTATCGCTACAAATAGTAAAACAGCATTGCTCATTACATATTTATTAAACGATTTATTCCGAAATTTGTCATCCGCCTGGCTTTCGACAAAAGGCGTAATAACAGCTACGAAAAATTAAAAACCATAAATTTTATGATTTAATTTTAGTTTTAATACTAGATCACCATACAGATTATGTACAAAAATGGTCCGATCAAGGTCACAGTGGAGAACCAATTGACATATTAAGTTTTCGGACCAGCACATAAATGATATACAAAAGTGGTCAGCTCGAGGTCAATATTGGTTTTCAAAATGGCAAATGACAACCGCAGGGTCAGAATTCGCTTTACAGGTAGCGTTGGCAAAGTGAACCTCGTCGAAGGAACCGGGACACGAATTAAAACTAGCCACAACGGAGTTCTGATACTTTGGAGTCGCGCGCAACACTTACGTGATTGCATGTGGAGTACATTTTTTCAGTTTTAAAACTTAAACGTGATAATTGTATTTGAATGGGCATGCGTTTACAATTCGCTGTAATTAGAAAGATTTACTGCAGATAATAAAAGACAATTGTTTGCTGAGTTCGTCCCGACAGTTACAAAAGCTACAGGCACGCACGTGTTGCCAACTCCTGAATAGAAATTAGTTCATCATACAAACTCCAACCGCCTTATGCAGAGTCGTTTTGATAAATGATTAGCGTCATGCTAAAAGCGCGACTTCTGCAGGAAGCATATGTAAGTCGAAAGCTTTAGTATGGCACTAATCACACTTCAGAAGGACTCTGCATATGGCCCCAAGTGTTCAGAGATAATGTCTTTAACGTATTTACGCCACAATCAATAAAAATATAGCGCGAGTCAAAATTTGAAGAAATTTGTGACCGCACTACTGGTAGCAGGAGTAAATGTAAGTTAGACAATAGTGCATTCTTATAAGGAATTTCCATTTTCTGGAACTGGAGATTTTGACTTCCTCGGCACCTGTCAATGAAGTAATTGAATGTTTTAATAATAATACCCAATTTTGTGGAGACAAATGTTTTAGTATAACTTCATAAGAATTTCACTGACCTAGCATCAATCGAGACGTTGGCAATGATGTGAGGGAAACTATGCAATATGTGAGCGCCCGTAAAATAGTGGTCAGCTCGTGCACAAATATAATTCCGGAAACTTTTGAGATTTTATCTTTCAGACTCGCCGTTAAACAGGTAAAAAAATTTTTGGGCCATCAATTTCGGAGACATTTTCGAGCTAAATTTAGTAATTTCTTTGTACTTTTTTATGACATTGCTCTAAAAGCTGAATTAGTACAATGATTTTAAAAATGAACAAAAAAAATTAAATATTTAATTCTAAGCTTGAAAAATAAGAAAAATGACGTATAAAACAAACAATGGATTGCAACATAATGCATTGCTTTACAAAAGTATAGCATAGACAAGTATAAACATCATTTTCAATTTTGGTAATCGGTAATGACATAGAATATGTAAAAAGTGGTCAGCTACAGTTCAAATATAACTCCGGTATATTTTGATTTTTTTAAATCGCTATTAAAATGGTACGAAAATAATATCTGAAACACTTGAAGAAAACAATTTTGAAATGTTTAGAAGGGATACGTTTGTGTCATTTTTGGCAAAATACTGGGATGGAACAATTGAATGAAAGTGAACCACTTACAGTGAGCAGTAGTAACAATTAGAGCATTGATGACTTTTTAGTGACGAGGGTGGCAGATAAAACTTTGATGCGAGTTTAATATAAGAAGAGCTCTTCCACGAATGAACACAGTACATCTTGTAGCAGTGCTACTTTTATGGATACAATGAGAGCTGATGAAAACATAAGGACATATGTATAGCATAACACATGTAAGTTAATGAGCTCACATACACATCATGCTATGTTACGTTTTGGGTTGAGCGATAAGGGAGTAGTTTGCTGGCCTGCAGTGCCTATAAGTTGTCTGAAAGTTCAGATAAATATTGAAAATTTCAATAGACAGTTAACTACATATGTAATTAATTCAAGAATTATTTTTATATATGTCATTGTATTTACACTAACCGTAGCCGCAAATATTTTCTATTAGTCTACAAGTTATTTTTTTCATATAATTCCACGCCTTGTCATATGACCTTGTAAAACGAGTCAGAAAATGATGGCTGAAAAAGAGGGTGAGAAATCCCTAAGAAGGTTTTAAAGAATTGGTACTTTTTATATTGCGTTCGTACGTGCGTTGGGGTTTAAAATCAAAACAAGCCATTCCTTTTCAGATGGGTTGAAACATCTTTTGAAGCATTCGCTACAAGATAAATCCTTGAAACTATTCGCCAATTTGTAGAGCCTGTAATTGAGAGAAACGCATTCTTTCCCTATCCAGAAAACTTGCTCTTGGCTATAATAACGAAAGAAAGGAAATATATTAGATAACTTGCTCTTAGGCGAATAATAAAGGCGAGACAGGCAAAATGTAAAGGGAAGACAATCAGGAACTTCACACCACCCAAACTCAATTTTGGTGCTAATGATTATGCTGAATTGATTGACTGGTCGACCTGCAAAGTATCTTCTCCTTCGTTGTTGTGTCGAATCAATGATGATGGAATCAGACTCCTTATACAGAGTGGCATGGTATCCGACTGGGAAGTGGATGGTAAGATGATTCTCTTGCCATACACAAGCTGTCGAGAGACATGTAAAACTGATAACAGAAGCAGCTGGCAAATTAAGTGGAGCTCAGCCAAGAGATGGATATATCAGGGTAACTCTGCAATCCAGAGCTTTTATGCCACACTTCAGCTGAAAATCTCATTTCAAAGTCAATCCTCATTGCTAAAACTAGTGAAAAGATCCACAAAAAGTATCATCAAGGATAAACTAAATATATGTAAAACACACCTGCATAGGATGGTTGGTTGGGAATGGTGTAGGTGAAACTCGAAATGCAGCCACCTCCTCGTGGTGAGTTCTGGCTCATTCGTGTTTACGAATGGGCGAAGAGCTGCAGATGAAATTATTTAAATTTTAAGTACACTTTAAAAAATAAAAAAATGCATGAACGGTTTTACAATGTTCATTTTGTTTTAATTCCAGGTCATTTCACTGAAATAATCCAAACTGTTATGCAAATGAAAAATATTATATTTTGGAAAATAATTTTCAGTTATGTAGTGAATTCTAAAAAATACAATAACTATTTTTCACAGTTTAATACAATTTATATTACATAAAATAAATCATGGAATAGATTAACTATTATTTATTTATACGACAAAAGAAATTAAAAATCACAGGATTTTCGTCATTTTTGATAAAGTTTAACTGGGATGCGCGAACGGAAGATGTTAACCGATTTCAATTTATTTTTCTTCATTTTTCTAATCAGTGCCAAAGGCAACTTTTCCGCACTATTGCGACTTAAAAATTAAAAAGTCTTTTCGGACCACCCTAATATATATATAAGGAGGAGGGATGAATATAGCCTTAGGTGTGAGAATGTGTTAATTTGACCTTACGCGAGGTCAGTTGTTCGCTTCAAGCGTCATATTTCTGACCTTTCCATGCTGGTATAATGAATTCTATATAATGTTTTGCTATATATTACGGGCACGAGACGAAAAATAAAATCTGAATGCAGTAGCAACTTTCTAAGGTTTTGTTGCAATACATCGCAAGATCTAATTTGTACGAAAGTCTGTCGCCAAACTAAAATATAAGGGATTTTAAATTGTGATCTGGCGGCCAATATGATACATGGGCGTACATGATTTGTCCTTAATTTAACTAGGCCCCAAATTTATATTTCTATTTGCCGTGGTGGCCTGGGACTTATGATTTTTCAAGCCCCTCTAGAAACACATACACACCAACGTACACACACACACACACACACACACACATATATATATATATATATATATATATATATATATATATATATATATATATATATATATATATACATGAGTCCCTCCTTGATGAATTTATGGCTAGCCACTGTACTTTGCACGCTCTTTCGCACAAAGAAATCGTAAATTTCGTTGTACTGCAATAATTTCGAAAAACAACCAAAAAAGGTGAGATCTCACTAATTAATACATTTTAAAGTGTTTGCCAGTCCCGTCTCCTACTTCCGTTTTCATAAATATTGCATAAATCAAGACAGTTAACTAATTAACCTTTTTGAGATAAGACTTTTTCTGGCCTAGTTCGATGTCTTCCATTTGAAGAATTCGTTGTCAATGACAAACATAAAACGTGTTTTGTAAATATTACTAAATCGGGGAGACGGTGGTTCAGTAGTAGAGCGCTAATCACAGTACTACATCATGTCCGTTGTTTTTTCTAGATTGTTCTGTTTCCTTACACATCCTCATTCCACGCATTACTTAGTAATGATGTACAATATATTCATTAATATCCGTCTCCTGTAACGTATAGTGAAACATAAAATTAAATTCATTTTTAAATACAAAACAATTGTACAGAAAAAAATTAGCATTATATTTTCTTTACCTGGGGGAAAAGTTAATACGTAGAACTAACGAGCATCGTTAAATCCGCCTATGAACCATATATATGTAGCACTTATTAAGTTCCTCATTTTGTGATGTGTTTAATTACAGAAAAACGAACAGATTACTTACAGATTAAAATTTGTACGTGAGCTATGATTATTGAAGCGTCAATACAGGCAGTGTCGAAAACGACAATTGCATTACGGCATTTGCATTTTTTATATACGTGATTTGACCATTATTAATTTTACTCGACGCAAAGAAAGTAGTACACGAATAGAAATGCGTAACTGAGTTGATCAAGATTAAAATAGAGCTGCAGCAAGCATAAAGATTACCTATGCCATGTACAAGCATTTGGCGAAGAATACGTTATTACTGAACTTATGGTGAATTTCTGATATATATTTAAGGTATACCCTACAGAGCGCAACAAGGGGCCCGCGGCGGTGTAGTTAACGCGTAGAATTACAACGAATGGGATTGTACATCCGTTAATGGCCATGATCATCAAATCACCATCATCTCTCATAACTGCCATCTCACATTAATACCCATGATCATAAAATGTAAATAGTAGCAGTAATAATAAGAAAAATGCAAAAAAATGTCTAAAATGCAAAAATAATAAAAATATAATTAAATCATATTAACATGTATAATCGTGACATAGCTTCAAGTAGGCTTCTAATTAATGTGTGAAAAATTAACGATTACCACTAGAAGGACCAAAATTTTTACCTCCCTAGAAATACCGAGCCGTTTGACGGCTATTTATTTCCAAGAGATATATTTATATTTTTCTTTTTACTTCTGTTAATTTAGCTTTAATTTAATATCTTGAATAGACTAGCTTATGTTTCATGTATGTTGTTCTCGTGATATAGTACAGGGTGAGCCACTAAACCCCGATAAATATATATATATCGTAAGTTCGCCCACAGGACAGTGACATGAAAAATTAAAATAAAGGAATGTTACTTAAATCCCTACGTATGAAATCATTTTCTACCAATCACGTGATCACCCTATCTGCTCTGTACACATTGGCTGGGCTACGTTTCTTTATAACAGACCTTGTGTATAATACACCAAAATAATTATTTTTATTTCGAACGTTTTATTAAATGAAAATGAATTTACATTTTCAATATATTTTTATTTCAAATTGTATGCATTGAACTCAATAGAGCAACTCTCTTCTCGTGCTTACACTTGTATACTATGGGTGGATTTCCTGATTGATTTTCATATACGTTTGTAGTGAACATATCCTTTTTCTTTCTGATTCTATCGCATTTTGAGAAGTTCTCTTCTAATTGGCCACATATTACAAACCAGAGTTGTCTGTTTCTTTTTGAAAGACTCGGCTAATTTTTACCTTGTAAGAAAAGTTATCGTAAGTAACATTCAGTTTTTTGTTGAGAAAAGGATCCATCGTCTTCAGAAAAATATATTCGCATAACTGTAAGTCCCAATGTCGTTCTTGGTCCTTTTCTAGGTAGAGAATGCAGTTTATTTTATTAATTTATTTATTTAACACACACCTATTACAGAACCTAAATGCTCCAATTACAACAGGTGAATACAAATACAATATACAATTGAGAAATTGCTAAATAATCTATTGGATTAAAATAAATATAAGAAAGAAAGAAACATATCTTGACTTTAGTACATATCTTGATTTTACATCTGCAAGGAGCCAAATTTGAATCCAGTTGTTAGCCATATGTTATTTGAACCGCCAAATTAACTTTGTGGTGGACAAAAACCGTGTGCGTGGGTTTTCTCGGGGTTCTTCCGTTTCCTCCCACTTTCTTCATTCCACCTTTTCACTCATCTCTCATCATCACCGTCTCCTTTAGCCTAACCGACATAACCGTGGGATGTAAAACTCAAAAATTTCATTTCATTTTCATTTTTCAAATCGAAGATACTTCATTTTTCAAGAAATCTTTTCTTCCCATACTATTTCTGTAAAACACTCGAGTACGTCTTGAGAAATTCGAGTCAGGAGACAGACCGACGCCTATTATTAACGGTGGTTCGGGGTATATTGATGCTACTTCACCTCTATTTCTACAGAAATTCTACATTACTTTACAAACTGGTTCCTTTTAATTATTTGTAAATTAGTTGTTGGTTCATTTTAGTGCAAATGGAAATGGAACTTAGAAAGCCTTATTATTAGTTATATAAAATACCGTCAAGGAATTATAACTTTTTTAACCTCCAAATTATTTAAAACCTAGAAGTAAATCATAATAAATAAAACGTAAAGTAATTATTCATATGGTTCTTATAATTTGAAAGAAAAAAGTAAAGAAA
Organism: Thermobia domestica; assembly: GCF_964235325.1. Taxonomy (NCBI): domain Eukaryota; kingdom Metazoa; phylum Arthropoda; class Insecta; order Zygentoma; family Lepismatidae; genus Thermobia; species Thermobia domestica. The sequence continues at coordinate 191,436,357 of NC_137467.1, read as the reverse complement.
TGGAAATAAATTCCTTCCCCGGAATTTTTATGCGAGGGAAAAAACGGGAATATTCCCATTTTTTACTTTCTTTCCCACCTAAAGTATTCCCACTGCCATCACTACTCACGGCGCGGCGTGTGAGGTAGTAACACCTCTCTTCGCATAATTATCTACTTTATACTTTAAGGCCCGTTACACAGTCACGCGGAGCTCCGCCCGCGGAGTTCCGCGTGGCAAGATTGTTCTATTGATTCTTATGAGTGCATACATAGTCACGCGGAAGCCTCCGCGTGGCTCCATCCGCGGTCCGTGAGGCAGATAGGGCCATTGAGCAAATGAATACTTACACAGTCAAGCGGAACTCCGCGGACGGAGCAGCCACTTCTCTAAAATTTAAAAAGAATCGTGGATGGTAGCAAAAGCAAAATGAAAATTGATTCAGATTTCTTTTCTTATTTTTGATAGTGAGTTGCTAAAGAATATTTTATACTGTTCTATAATACTATTTTCATATTTTTATAGTGTTATTTTTAATTTAGCTATAATGACTTCGTTTAATAATTGGAACTTCCAATATTAATGCCTTTGCTTAATTGGAACTGTACATGTGGTGCCTCTAATGTACTACTGTTAACAATACGTGACTATTGTACTTTTTCGACTTTCTTTTAAACAAATTTCAGTTTCAGTTTCAATTATCACGGAGGATAAATTAACACCATGATAATGGGATTCGTCTTGTGAGGAACACAAAAAGTGTGACATTTGTGAACAGGCATGGAACGAGATATGTAAAAGATTTTTTTTTTGTAAAAATGAAGGTATGGACAATGAAAAAAAAATGACGCAAATAATTTATTTCTATTATTAAATAGTTGATTGGATGAAAAGTGATTGGATGTGAAGTTCTAACCAAGTGTACAAACATGCGTTATTTTCATTTGTTAAGAAACAGTACCTGTTAAGTTTTTAACTCTGTTTTTTTTAAAACAAGTTTCTTTTCTTTAAAGAAAAGTGCTGTATTTTAAGAGCGTGCATATGGATCCTATTTAAACTGCATTTTTATAATTTCGATGGAATTCTTTCAATTAGGTCATCGAACGACTGAGTTGACGTACGGAAATTATTGAAGTACTTCTCGTCTTCTCGCAAATCTATATACACAGACACAAAATCTCTCTTCAGACTTCTTTGAGAAACTAAGGGATGAATCTTGAGACATTTATTTTTCTGTTTTTCGTTTTCTCTTGTTACAGAAATATTAAGATGCCACTATTGTCGTTTCGAACTTTTCATGTTGACTCGCAACACTGACTGAGAAGAATCCTGTATTCAATCATGTGACGCGTAGCTACGTATGACTGTGTAAGCCAGGGCCGTCAACCGTACTATAATTATGGTACATAAACCATAATTTCAAGTCCTGTACCATGTATCATAGTACTTTCATTATGGTACGCAAAAGTACCATAATCCAGGAGATGCGAATGTCTTTTTGCTTCACTTAAATATTGGAAAATCAGACGAATATGGAATTTTTGTATTTTTTATCCACATAGAATATAAAGTTGTCAATATGACAGTGGTATCACTTCCTTTGTATTTTCTGTCTCCACCGTCTGAAGTACGGTACCATAAATATATACTATCACTGAATGGTTTTATTGCCCTTTTTAGCAAAAGGACAACTTTGTTCCATTTTAGAACGAAGTGACTGGGGTGGTTTTCTTTTCGGAAAACAGTTATTGGCGCATGAATATTTTGTCTGTGCTTTAATACTTGCATCTGCGCCGCATCAGAAACTGAGAAGGGAACAAAAATCCAATTGCAAGGGGACCACTGTATTGTATTGGACTAAAAAAAAAACTTTTCTAATGTATTACATATAGACCTCAATAGTGATACGGAGGAGTTTCTAGGAAACTTCTTTAGATTGTATTTTTTGTAGTGCAGATTTATCGACGTAAATATAGATTTATTTATACATACGAGTTCTGAGCATTACTGGCATCTAAAGCCTTAACTCCATCGTGTATTAGAGATAACGAATCTCGGCGATCATATTATTCGAGTATGGGGAAGGAAGGAAGCGACCTGAGACATATGTGTTAGGTGCCATCCCGTCATTCGTGAGTTTGAATTAGGAGGAACCAGGAAAAGCCTCACTCAGGACAATTGTTACGCATCTTTTCGACTGAGTGTCCCAACCAGAAATCAAACGCGGGTTGCTCGCACCAAAGTAAAAGATTTTAGCAATTACGATACACGGGGCCACGTAGTGCATTGAGCCATTTCACTTTGTGCTTGTTAATGTTACGCAACCTTTTCTTTTTAAGTATAGTACGTGCTTGTTTCATTGAAGTTTCATTTCTTACAGCACAGACAGATGTAATGTTGAATCTGAGCAGGGTTCGGGGCTATCCTGTCTCTAAAAGGTGTAGTGAAAGAGCTGTCTCGTCTAGAAAAAAAAAAGAATGCTGATTTTTCTGGAAGAGTTCTGTTCATCTCGTAATTCATCACGAAAATTCTGTCTTCCCTTGTCTCGTGGGCAATCGCATCGCAAATCAGACCGAGGCTTCAAGCATCTAAGGTAGTACCAGAGATCCTCGGCATATTTATCAACGAACGAGCGTAGGTAAGTGATGAGCGTGGACTTTGCAATTGGGAGGTCCTGGGTTCAAATCTCGAAGCCGACCATCCAGACTGAGGTTTCCCATAGTTTTCTCTCTCTCACCATGTGAATGTTGGAACGGTACCTTTAAATAGGGTTGTATGGACCTGGCTGACTTGCTTCCAAATTTTCCTTCCCTAGTTATTGATAGTATTTGACTGTAAAATATCCCTTCAGTTGCTGCCTCTGAAACCATGGTTATAAATAAATATTAAATGGAAGAGCAATCCTAAATGAGAGAGGTTACTTTCCCCAAAACTACAATGTTATTCCGTGCATGAAGAAGGAATTTGACGTCTGAAATGCATTACAAATAAAGTTGTACAATTTTAAATTTTATGAAAAGTTAACGTTTTTGTGAAGCCGCAAAAATTCTGTGCGCATTTTAGCGTTTTCCTTTTAGGTTTCTCATGATGTAGCATGATAAAACTGATAGTCTTGTATGTAGTGATTCTAGTGCTTCTTCCGTACAAGACGGTGTAACACTATATATGATACATTAGCTACTAATTTTCTTCCTTGCATTTGAACCTTGATAAAGTGATTTGAACTATATCTCAAATCCTGTCAGTGAGTATTATAGCTATTCTAATTTTACAGCACAATGTAGTTTAGTGCATCATAAGATTGAGACAATTTATTTCATTCAGATATCGTTGTACGAATACGTAAGAGAAACGACGTTGATGCTATTGTCACATAATAATAATAATAATAATAATAATAATAATAATAATAATAATAATAATAATAGAGATCGAAATAAGTAGGTTTCCAATTGACAAATAAACAAATGGGGGGGAGCAATAATTACTGTATATCACGCTTGCTTTTGGACCGTACCATAATACCCTAAAAAAAAACAACATAATTTTGACCATCATGCACAATAATTACCAGCTACTTAGTTGGCAGCCCTGGTGTAAATACACACACGCGCAGCGGTGAGGCCGGAAGACGGAGCGCGAAGCTCCGCTTGATTGTGTAACGGGCCTAAATCTTTTAAGTAATTCGCTTTTATAATTTATTATACGCTTAATACACGTAATTACTGTCCGATAGTCTTTGTTACCTGGGGACATTAAAATTGTGAAGAAGAACTTATTGTTTCAAACTGCATTTATTCTGTATTTTATTAAAATGTGATCGTATGTTTGATTGCAAGTGTAAAGTTGCTGTGAACGTTCTTGTCAATCATTTCATTAACACTGGCAGCTTAAAAGACAAGAGAAGTATAAGAACAGTGTAAAATTCTTATTAAATTTCAAGTCATAATGGCTGGTGAGGCATCGGTTAAGTTGGAATTGATGTGCAGAAAGGAAATTGATTATGACTTACCTCAGGAAGATCCACTGGAAGGAAAAGGGTGGATATACGAACTGACGACTGACAACAAAGTATTATCTGGGACGGAAGGAGAGCAAACAATAAAGGATGATGCAGCTATGTATTCTTTGAATGAGAAACTAAATATTGATACGGTGAAAGCAGAATTTGCCGTAGAAAATCCTGCATTTGAAAGTGATATAGAAACGCTAAGAAAACTAGTGGTTCAAGACACTTGCACATCGTACTCTAAAGACTCCCAACAATTAACAACAAAAAGTTTAAACTCAGTTCGGCCAGAAAGGTAATGTTCAATTTTTCATCAAGTAATTGGCTCACATTAACAATACGGATACATGAGTTTGGAAAGTTTGTAGGTTAGAAGCAATACTTCATGGCAAATATTTAGTTATGGGATATATCTCGAACGTAAATTACTAATCTGCATGTTAGAAATGGTATGGCACACATAAACTAACTGTATACAAAATTATAATAATAAGATCGATATCTTGAGTGGAAGACCAATCGGAAAACGATCATTAAGGAGTCCTAGGCGCAGATTGGAGGACAAAATTAAGATGGATCTCGCACTGATTGGAATACAAAGTAGAAACTGGATGCAGTTAGCTAAAGATAGAAGGCAGTGGTGAGCTTTTGTGAACGCGGTATTTAACCTCCGGGTTCCATAGGCCATAGAGAGAGAGAGAGAGAGAGAGAGAGGAGATCGATACCATCGCTACAAATCTTATTTAGTTCGTATCTTGATAAAATAATGGTTCTTTATTATTAAGTACACATTTCTCACCAAATTTTCTACTCTTGCATATATTTACAATATGGGTGTTCGACGATACTGTTTTATTTATATAGATACTTAGATAAAGTGACATCGCGATTTTTAAATTTATTCTAAAATTTTCAAAACTTGAATGTGAAATCTGTTATACTGGAACAAAAACTATGGATGCTTGTTATTTTATTCAGGATTTTTTTTCGAATGAGTCTAGCCTCACCATTCTGGAGTGCTTTGAAAGACCTTAACAAAATACAAGATAAAAGAGGATTCTAACCATCAATGGATGCTCATTAATTGTAGATGACCATACACACACAAATTCATTTCATACCGGTACTCATTTCTTTCAAGAAAGTCGACTTTTTATATATTCAGCAATAATTTCTAGGATATAGACATCTATTTCTCCATTCAGGTTCACTTTAGGGTCTTATTGCACGTAGGCAATACAAGAATTATTGTACAAAGAACAATGACCAATATGTGCTGGATGGTCGGTAAAACAAAAAGATAGCTATGTAAATTAGGGCAAGACGCAGGGTGTTGGTCCGACTGGGAGCAAAGGGATGTGTCGGTTAGAGTCAATTAGGTCAACGCAAATAAGTATACACGAAAACAAAGATAGCGCAAAATACTGTATATATCATAAGCCTCCGTATCATACGTGTTGAAAATATATTTGTACGTACTTAAAAAAATATGAGTTACATAGAGAAATGCTTTCATTGCTTGCATATTTGTGTTCCAAAGTAACACAGTACATTAAGAACGTAAATTTCTTACCTATGTGGATTCCTTAACTCCCACTCATTTTTTTTTTCTGTTATGAATTTGCATATTGAATTTTGTTATTCATGTCGCTTGCAGTTGTTGCTATCTATTTTGTGACCGAATTTGTATATAACCCGCACAATACGGTATTATTTAAAATGTTATTAAGAATTAGTTCTGTAAGTTTTATAGTAAACCTCGACCAGTTAATGTTTTCATATTGGTTGGTCTTGTATACAAATTTACACCGTAGAGTTTGTATCTTCAAAGTACGGTACTTCTATGCAAGACACATACAGAGTTTTGAAGAAACTGTAGGCTATGTATCATTATTTGGTTTACAATAACAGGGGAAAAGGAAGTGTTAAAAAAGATGTTAAGAATTTACTCTCTCTGTCATCACGTTAGAAAGATGAAGCTCGATTCGTATACTAATTTATAACAGCAAGTTCACATACACTTATGACTAACAATATATAAAGGGTACTATAGAGGTGAAGGAGCCCAAACTGTTACTAAGTGTAGAGATGACGAATTAATCAAATACGGCCGCTATCAGTATGGAATCCATAGTTTCTAGACGCAGTAGTTCCTGCGCATTGGTATTAATTTTGCTCAATTTTTATAATAATAATTATTATAATTATGATTAAAAATGGCAATTGTATCGGGAATGGACATGGATATTGCAAGAACTTTGCTCTTCTAATTTATTCTTGTCAGTTCCCTTTTTCAAAATATTTTATATAAGTATTCTTTTTTTTCGTGAAGCTAGTGCTTTTTCGCCTGATACATGGAAAAATACAAGTTTGTTTAGTGTTATGTAAGTATTTTTACCTAAACTTGTAAATATATATCTATATATATATATATTTCAGTCTTTCAACATAGCATACAAGAAATATAAAATATAATTCCAAAGTATAGATTATTAGTAATAACCTATTGAGTAACCCAGTTCAATACACAATTATACCACTGATGTATAAACATATTTATAACAATTTTTAGCCATGAGTTCTCCGTACAGTGAGGAAACACCACTCAAATAAATACAAAGGTAGGAAATAATTTGTGACTCATATCTAAGTCCGTTCTTACTTTAAGATCCTCAAAAATTTAAAGTCTTTTACTTATGTCGCAAAATGGCGATGTTTTCAAATTCTAACCCCTATGTTTAAAAGCCGTACGCTCGGCATTAATAGATCCAGATTCAAAACGCGTTACAGATAAAACGATTGGGAATTTTTTATAGCTTATACCTAAGATAATGTTATTCTTTCTTAGATTGTAGAAAATAATAGCTAATTATTTCACTCATCGAATACTGATAAAGTTATTTGAGGTAAAGCCTTAGTTCCTCAGAGCACATAAATGAGAGGTCAAAATTTTTAATAGGTAGAAAACAGAAGAAATTGATAATCTTAGTTTCTGTTATCTGCGAACATACTTGTATCCTTTATATTGTATCAGATAAAAACAAATTATGTGTTTCCCTCAGTTAATACGGATAAGATAATTTCAAGTTATATCCTTTGCGTTGAGAAGCGGAAAAACTTATCAACCACTAGTTCCATAATATTTCAAGAATAAGAATTACATACATTTTCATAACATGTTTTGGATTTGTACCTTTAAATGGAACTGTTCTATAACCAATTTTGCAAAATGAATAACTTATTACTTTTCATTTTTAGTAGTTAAGTGCAAAAGTAAAGAGTTTGTGCCTTCTAGAATTTAGGAATTTGTAAGAATGTCCCTAGCTGGAAAATAAAAAGTAAGTTCTATTTTGTTCTATTCTAAGCGCTTTCCGGATCGATCTTTGTGTTTGCGTTGCTCTAAGCTTATCGTAGAAGTCTGTTTCTGATATCGTTTAAACATGTATCGAACTTTAACAGCTATTGGCAGCTATTTTGCTTCTAACTGAAGATTATGTAATTTCACATCAGGTCTTTGTTACTAAGTGAGTAAAATTAATTTTGTTACTTTGCTTATAGATTTCAGACACATATGAGAATGGCCCTAGATACAAGTTCTGCAGGATTTTTTACTTTTCATTTAAAAGTTGCTTTAGAATAGAAGATTAAGAAGAGATTTATCAGTACGTAGTAACTAGGCAAGTTATCTTTTTTCTCTATAAAATAGAATCTTAATATATTTTAAAAGGGTGCCCGACGTTGTTTTTTTACTCTTAATTTCCTTTAAAAGAAGATGGTCATGACGACTACAGATCGATTTCAAAGCAAGGTTATTCTCAATTATTTTTAAGGGCAGCAGCATTTTCTCAGACAATATCCTCCTAGTATTTTTGAAAAGGGTATTTTATTAACGGCTTTTCGTTCTTCTATTTAGAACTCCCTTAGGCTGACATAATCATTATTTAGGTTGATTTCAGAGCGATGGTAAGTCAATTTTCATTGCTGTGTAATGTTGTACTCGCAAAATGCCAGCAAAACGTTATTTATTTATTTGTTTAGTTTTAAATTAGCTCTCCACAGTCCAGTTTAAGAATATAGTCTTCAATACGAAACTATTAAGTACATCCCGCCTTTCGAACAAAAGTTTCATAGTAGCATAGAGAGATACACTTTTGAGCGGCATTTCATTCTTTAATGCAGGTTTACATTACAAAAGCACAATGATGGCTATGAATCCAAGGTTTTATGAGAGAAAAATGTATGCTGCTCTAAGAAAAACTATTGTCCCCTTTTGTTAGATTTATTACGCGTTTGAACATATTCTGTATTCCAATCGAAAATGCAGGAGCGTGACAGTACAAAGAACCAAGAGAGATGAGAAGGTTATTAAGCCAAGGGTTTATAGTTTACTTGTATATATTTCTTTTAAAAATATATTTTGTTTGCACGTATTTTTTCCTATCTTTAATTTGCACCTTTTCTCAATTTTTTAAATATTTTTTACGGTCTTTTTGCCTTATTCCACCAGCATCTGCGTTTTCTATTATTTTGTCTGTACTCGTGTATTTATAGCATTTACCATATTCCTTACTGTGTTTTTGCACTTAAAGATGTAAACGCTGAGCTATTCGATATAAAATACGGAAGTTGACAGGTGAAGCTTTAAAAATTGTAGTTAAATTTAACCTTTCAAACAGTATTACCAGATGGCGAAAAAAAGTGGAAAGCTGAGATTGTTTTCGATGTTAGTTTTGAAAATACAGACCACCTTTGGTGCTTGTTTCTGGGGTTCGATCTTAGCCCCTGCCAAGTGAACTTTGTGGTGGACAAACACCGTGTGCGTGTATTTTCTGCCATTTCCTCCCACTTTCTTCATTCCACCATTTCATTCATTACTCATCATCACCGCTCCTTTTGCCTAACCGGCATAACCGCGGGACGTAAAACTTAAATATTTCATTTTCCTTATTTGAAAATACAGGTTCTCAAAACTGATAATTTACCAACAAAATGTGGCGTGCTTAACATTTGTTCGTTTAGCTTTTGCAGATAGCTCATAGAGTACTGGTTTTGATGTCGTTTTTAAGCTTATGTATAACCATTTACATAGATTTCCATTATCAAACGGATCTCTTTAATTTATACTATTGTTTCCTTTTAAGATTATAGCCTGCATCCTCACCCTTTCTTTGTCGACTACTTACAGTCTTACATAGGGCACTTGCTCATGCCCTTTTCTTCCTTGTAATTTTCTATTTCCGTTGCCACTCTTTTCTGGTTAGTTATAGCTCAGTAGTTTACGGTTGTGCATTTTGAATGTTGCAGATATCTGAAGTTAAACTCAGTCCCTTTCTCCTTCGTTTCCTTCTATTTTTTATGTTATTTTTTTAAATTTTAAAATTACTCTAAAAGAATATACCTTACACACATGGTAATCCTAAATGAGCTGGAAGTGAATGAAAAAATTACTTTCTCTTCTTTGTCTTCAGTTGAAGTTAATGTTATTATTTGGATAAGTCCTTCGATATCAATAGTATCGTCTTAAAGTGGATAGGATAAAGTTCGAGTTAAAATGGAAATAATGTAAGAAGATACTTCTGTCAGTCAAATGGAATATCATCTAAAATCGGCTTTCTTATCATAAGAATATCATTTGGTTCTTGTTTGTCCTCTCTTGCATTTGATTTGTTGCTACACTAAACACAAACACACCTGGAATCAAAAACATATAATATAACGTTTATTAACAAAACGAAAGTGATGTTCAATTGCTCCAGGTTATTTCCAGAGAAGTTATTTTTTTTATAACAAATTTTCACGTTTTCAATTATAAAGATTTATAATCTGTGCTAAAGTAGTGTACGACATTTTTCTTATTTTCCGTGTGTTTTTCCCACCGACATATTCTTGATTACATGTCTAAGTTCTGAAATTAATTTAATTCAATTTTTTACCATCTGATGTTATCCCATGCTTCTGGATTAGTTTTTTCCTAATATCAATAGTTTTCTAATTTCTAGCAGAATCATAATGAGGGGCCACAACCTCTACCAGAAGGGCGCAGTGCCTCTAACATAGAGAAGTTTTACATACGCTTTTTTATGTTAAATTGGATGATCAACAGTAGTATATAATGTCCTATTAAAAACTGTCGTGGCGCTCAAACTGTACGTTTCGGAACCACATAATTTTATTCCGTTATACTCAATAAAACATCTACATCAAAAATAACGTGAAGACCTAGGAGGTCAAGGGGACTAACTGACTTTTGAATTAAGTTTATTTATGCTCAGGGAATGGATTATCTACAGTGAAATATATAAAATTGGAGGAGAACCGCGATGCAGTTCAATCATTTGTAGATCCTCAAGTGGACTGTGATGTTGTTCTTCTAGTTAGCATATTGTGCTGCGAAGAGTACATTTCTGAATATAAATAAACCTTATTGGAAACGTCATGTATAACTTAGATCCCTTTTATTATGGGGCTCTCATTTGAGCATTGTGAAAACAGTGAACTAAATGTAATTTCGAATTATCTGTAGCCAGATTGAACTATGTAGTTTTTAATGATTTATGATAAATAAGCGTTCTTGAAAACAGTGATAGATAAATTCACATTAAAGGATGATGTAACAATGTAGCAATCTATCATTTATATGGTATTTGAGATACTGGGTTTAAAGTTTTGCACGTACTTGTTGACACCACGAAAATTTAGTTATGATAGTTCAATCTGGTTTCAGATAGCTTGATTACTATTGGTGCATTGCCGCATTATGTATATAGCATTTAACTTGTATCACCTTTATCTATTTACATGACAAGAAACTAGGACATTCTTACCATACATCAGAAATATTTTTAATTCTATACTATCGTGACAGAGTTTGTTAATTATTACATCTTTATTCACTTTGTTTAGTATATCCATTTCATACTGCATTAACAGAAACGATTCAATGTTGTCTTGACTGAGGTTCGCCCTTACTCTAGATTTAATAACCTTGAGTTTGAAAAACGGTCGTTAACAGTTTACTTTTGTTAGAGGGATCGTAAGGAGGAATTTGTACAATTGAAAGTGCTATGTATAACATAAGACATACGTGCGACATTCATATATAATTTTGAACGCACACGTGAGGCAAGACTTGAACTTTTCTTTAAGTTGATTTTTTACATCTCTGGTTCAATATCGTCGCACCATGTTTTCTCTTCATATTCGCTCACAACAACTGCTTTCGATGTTTTGGGTCGAACCTCTGCAAATAACTTTAGTTCGTCAATAAATTTCCCTTTATCTATGCTAGGGCTCACAGATTTTCTTCATTGGTTTTTAGGGTAATTTGAATTTTTAATCAGAAATCGGCCTTGGATCGAAACACACCAAGTCATGGGAAAGGTTTTCTTGTTTCGAATACCGGTTATTCACACTTTGATTTTGTAAAGGACATAGAAAAGACACAATCTGAAACTTTTCTTTTCAGTATTTCCTATGATTTCATGACAGGTCAATTCATTTCACACGATTACACCCTATGAACAGAAATGTTTTACATTATCAAAGGGAAAGGTATGCAGAGTTTATATGAGTTGATCAGAGCGAAACTTGTGTCCCCTCCTCGTCACCTTCCCCTCTCCAGCTCCCAGTATCCCTGCAACGTCCTGCTCCGCGAGACACCCATTCTGTTAGGCTGCTTGTGGCTTACAATGACATTGCTTATGCGAAACCAGTTTTATCTAATTGCCAACACCTAGTTTGAAATGCCTCGTGGGAAATTTCTCTGTAATGAACAACACAGTTTCAGAACTGGAACCTACTAACGAATGCAATATAGATATTTTTAATTTAGTATCCAAGAGAATCGTCTAGGAAATTTAAATGAGATTTTTGTTACTTGTTTAAAGTAATGAAAAATTTGTTAATTAATTCCTTTATATTGTAAGTGAGTGTGATGTGAAAAGTAACGAAATATCAAAACTGTATTGAGGTTGCAATTGTATCATGACATGGCAGCAGACGATTCTGGTACTACTTTCCTAGTGTAATCATCAGCGAATTGGACACCTGCGGAACAATTTCCAATCAAGCAAACGGAGGGAAATAAATAGTATATACCCAGTGCATTCACGAATCTTAAAACAAACAAATCTTGAAAGCTACGGTTGGTAATTACTATTTACAGCTCTTATACGATACAACTACTATACAGTATTCACCTTACCTTCTTCTTCCGAAACAAAACGCAGTGAACGTAACGAAATAATAACTATTTCGTAATAAGCTACCATGTTTATAAATTTGTTTTAATACAGGTACCGTAGCGAGCCATCAAAATTGTCAGAAGGCAGTTTTATAACTTTTATATTTGATAAGAAATGTTTAATCGGATATTTCTGATTAAAGCCTACACATCCAGAATAACAGTGTTACCAACTTCAAATGTGCAGAATATCGCTAGACAACCAAATATTTAAACATGTACAAAATGGCCTGAAATTTATATTGAAAAGTCGAATATAATACAATTCAAAGATAGAATGGTCTTATACTTAGATTACTTTATTTCTGTAGGTTCAAACTTCACAAAAACTATCATGTGGTATTTTACTATATTTGAGCCAACAGCCGTTGCTTGTAGATAGCGTAAATCGTGGGCCTAGGTTAGACCGACGCTGATTTCTTCCGGCCTATTGTCTACCGTGCAGTAACATGTTTAATCATAATCGATATTTAATCTTTTAGTATAATAACTAAAGAAACCATGCTCGTTTCAATTTCTATTGTTTCATTGTTTAATTCTCTTTTTCCTAACAGTCGGGATATACTATTTAGTTTTGTGCTTTTTGGTTAATTTTTAATATGTGTGAATTTTCTTTCGATGATTGCATTTGGCTTTATTACTAATCGGAATTTTTCCAATTATTTACAAATATTTCATAATTTTGTCTTATTAATCCATTTTTATTACTTCTCCTAGTCAGTTAACCACAAAAGTTTATGGAGGTAGGCGTTCTAAGAAGTAGTAGCTCCTTCATCCAGTTGAATTGTTTCAGTTTATGTCTCATAGCTGGACACAGAAAATGACACGCCAGGATATTCCTCCAATTGGAGCAGGAACGAATTAATATTTCGCTATCAGTTAGGGAACCAGTAGATAGATACGATAAATTATATTTACGTTGAGTTCTAAAAGATGAAAATTAATGCAAACAAAATGAATATAATATGTATAATACAGAGAGAGGGAGAAACCATGGAAAGAACAACGAAAGTTTAACTCTTAAGCATAGATAGTCTGCGTTTTCCTCGTGCACCATCTTTCTGTTTTGGGTTTTCGATTCCCTTATTGAATAAATCTTTTTTAGTGGCAATAGTACACATAATTTACGATGTATAATTTCCTGGAAAACAAACTGTAATTCCAGGCTGCGAATCGAACCGAGAACCTTTTGAATGAGTCTCACTCGCTGTCCCCGTAGGTGCACAATCTACGGTGTATGTTTAAGTCTGGCATAAATCATTGTCATGGATTTGCCTCCGGTTTCATTTAAAGTTTGAATTGTATTTATGGTTTTTAAACCGTCTATCCGTTAACGTCTGGCTTTAGAGAAAACTTTGTATCTGTAGATCAAGATCAGGCAAAAGTTAATTCACAATCTTCAGAACTTACTATTGCACCTACATATGTGTAGGACTACCCGAGGATTTGCATTGAGAAAAGCTAAAATATCCAAGCTGGAAGTACTTGAAATGTTTTATTGGCGCACAATGATGCGCATATCATGGACAAAAAGAAAAAGGAATAAACAAAGAGTAAAGGACGATAATGAAAAGCAACAGATCATGAAAATAATAGAAGAAAGAAAAAAACAGCATGCTCCGCCTTCGCATTCCGTTTTGATCACCATGCTGATAGATTGAAAGACAACAGGAAAATCATGCAGAGGAATGACCAGGGATAAGATATATAGACAGTTACGATCAAGAGATGTTATCAAGGTTTAAAACTGATCTCCCAAGGGAGAGAATAGTTTACAAAATTTCCATGTTGCCCACCAACCTATGGTTTGGGTGAACAGGAAGGAGTCGAAGATTTCAAGAATGAATTTCTAAATTTTCGATATTTGTACTAGTTCTTTGAGGAGGATTAGAAAGGTGATTTCGTAAATCTACGAAGCAAGTCCTAACTAATGAAAGAGGTGTTTTCACCAAAACTTCGAAAATGATAGTTGCAAGCTCTCACATGTGTACATCGGTACGATGTGCTATTCTATGAAATAACCCTCGTTGCAATATCGGCTGGTACAAGTTATTTATTTTAACGACAAAACACTCTTTTGCTATTAACAATTTGTTTTCTGCTTTTTTTTTTTTTTTTTTTGTAGATTTCTTAAATTTTATTGACCAGTGGTTAGTGGAGGCTAAGTTTGCTCAAATATCTTCTCTCTTCTGTTTCTTTCTTTTGACTGTGTGAATCATTCCTGTGACAGGAATGTGGTCTTTAAGTAATTGCACCATTTATAGTACCATTTTTTTCACGTAATAATTTACATCTTGATTTAATTTTGCCTTTTTGCACAGTAAATAAAACGGACAAACCAATATTTGCAAGACTGACTCTGTGGTCTGGTGGTAAACGCGTTGATACCTGAAATAAATGGTCGTGGGTTCAACTCGCGGCTGGTGAAACATTTTCTTTCTAGATATGTTTCTATATGTTCACATATATTATTAATATTTGTTTTCTTGCATTTCTCGTATGTTGTTTTAGATCATGTGTTCATGGATTAGGGTAGCTTAAATCAGGTTTCGTTATACATGCTTACACTTTCGTATCTTATCTTTAAAATGGACTTCTACATCTTCACATTTATTAATAATGATTTATTTATTTCGATTTTACTGGTCATGTGTTAGTGGTAATTAGTAGGAATATGTTCACATAAAATTTAGAACGATGCCATAGCACAATTCTTTTACACACCAATGCGTTGCTTTTCCTTTATTCAGATTATGCAGCTGAACTTTTTACTCACTGTTAGTGCCGGTAGCATCAGTTTTCTGAACGTACTCGTTCTGTCAAATCACGTGTCTGGCCACACATTATGTGTCAGCACGGTTAGGGTTTTACACTGACCCCTCTTCAAAGCGGATCGATTGAAACGAACCATTTGTGGTGTTAATATTTGTCATTATAGGACGGAAACGGTAACTACCAGTAATAAACGGTTTGAACAACCGATTGAGGGTTTGGAGTAGACATACAACTCACAGCATATTACCAAACAGGAAGTTGTTGAAAGATTCTAAACAGGTAGTTTCAATACTGATTTCTGTAGAGTAAGGACGATAAGGGATATTGAGATACGGTTTCATGCAATTCATTTAGCTTCTCAAGAATAGCCCCATCTCCTCCGTTAACCCTCTATTCAAACGGAAAGCATTTCAAGTTAGCCATTTCCGGTTTCAGCATGTACAATTACAGAACTGAAATGTGACAGATATCCAAAGGCAATTTTCTGCCAACAATTGAATGTTTAAATTGAACATATCATGATTACCCACAGAACCTTATATGAAACGAACATGGTTCAAATTTACTATTAAAACCGATTTCAATATTTTCAACTTTTATTGCCATAGAACAAAAACAATAGCATATAACCAGATTCAGTTTTATGCAAGCGTCTGAATACAATATATAATGACAATTCGCGACACTGTCAAATACGTAAGTTGTTCAAGTTTGCCATTAGATTCAATTTTAATACTTATTTTCATAGAGGAAGAATGCTAAAATCTATGAGGTTGCAGTTTATTGTAATCGATTCTCTTTTTAAATACTATGTTCACTTCCTGCGTTGAAGTTCAGTCAAACTGGAAGTGGTTAGAATAAACCGTTTCTTGTTTCAATGTTAATCGTCAAAAACAAACACAGTAATAGATAGTGAGAAGCATTTTTTAAAGCGTTTTAGCATCTTAAACATAACTCTACTATTCACAGCATTATATTACAACATGTGCTTCGAACTTACTATTACTTCTGGTTTGAATACTGATTTCCGTAAAGCAAAAATGGTAAGAAATATTGAGATCTGGTTCTGTTCAATCGTTCAACTTGCCGAGAGAACTATCCGTCTTTCTCGTTGAAGACCTGTTTAAACCGGAAGCCATTAAAATTATCTGTCCCCTGTTTCGACATTTATCATTATAAAACGAAAATGGTAACAGGTATCGAGGAACTGTTTTATTTCAAATTATTAGTATTCTTGCCATCTGATTTCCATATTGAAAAAACTATAAGATGTAGAGAAGCTCTTCTCTGATCGGGATCAGCGTCCCAACGATACGTTATATTTCCTTCCTTAACTTTCTATTCAATTTCGAAGTGCTTGAAATTAACGATTTTTTCAACATTTATCTCTATAAAAGTAAAACAGTAACGCATAGCTAGTAATAGTTTTTGAGATTGATTGAGCTTCCAAGAAACAGATTCTATCTTCGATCTTTTTACTCGATATCAACCAGTTGTTACAAATGTTGAAATTTAAGTATTTTATTCGCATATTTCAAAAACCTTAGTTTCAGACCGTGATACGATATTCACTTGTTTAATTTGGGTAAAGTATAACCCTTGTGATACACCCCACCAGGTTGATACAGTTAGTCATACATTAAATGGTTGTGTCTATGTAACAGATATTTGGCAGAAGTTATGTTGATTGTAAAAAAATAATGCCACCTTCACAGTTTGTCCTTCACTGCCATCAGTTTAAACCTTTATCCTGTTTGAAATGTTATCCTAGTAGAAATGAATGCTGTTATTTTGATCTTCAGCCAATGATGTATAACATGGCAACTTTTTACTATTCCGATATTTACGTTGGTTATTTCACACATTCCGCTAACACCGTATCACTTCTTCATAAGCGCAAATATTTTACAAATTTTGTATCTTCTTGAACTTGATCATGCTAGTTATCTTAGAGTAAACAACGTGTTTCTGTGAGATTTTTAACCTTTCTTTGTTTCCTTATTTCCATTTGTATGCAATATTTTGCCTGATTCATTCCTTGTACTAACTGGCTTATAAAGAATAGCTGGAGGTATTAGCTCTGTACTAAAGCCGAGGTTTTATAATAAAAGCTTAAGTTCATGTGTTGGATTCCCGTTTGGTTCAATTTTTCTTTATATAATAATATATTTCTTAGTGTATGAATATTTATTTCCATAAAGTTACGTCCCGTTCATTAAATTTATTGTAGTTTGTAAAATATTAAGGATTAATACTAGTAATATCACTTTGTATGAGACATTTGCTTTGGATTTATAATAATTTATGTAATTGTTAGCTGTTGCTGTAATCAGTGGAATAAGTTGTTAGAATATACCTATCACATAGCTACAGTTTTACTCGCAATCGATCAGAAAGGTAAAAATATCTGTTGACCAGATTTACAAAATGTCATCTCAACTGTAAACAATTCCCAAGTAAGACCAAATTGAGAAAAGGATCATTTTCTTTTCTATCTCACCTTCAATTAAACTTAATTGTCACAAGGCGAGATTATCGATTTATATCCCTTTCCACCCGTTCGACTTTATTTATTTTTTAAAAAAAAGAACAGTAAACAGAAAAGGGTTTTACTAATCTAGTATGATGTACCGATCCTCATAAATGTGGTTTAGTTTTCTGTTTTAAACTAATAGCTTTCGGAAAATGTAACCTGCACAATTGTGCGTGTTCTGCTGATATTGGATATGTTGGTGATCATATCTATGTGTACAGTTTTGTACATGAAAGCTGAAACTGTTAAAGGTGCTTCTTAACACACAGGGAGAAAACTCGTTCAATTTTCATTAACTTACTTAGCGTGTTATGAAACAAAAGAAAGTTTACGTTGCTATATATAGTTAAAATTTGCAACAGGAAGACATCACATATTTTTACACATATAACGAAATCGATATGTCTATGATTTGCGGGTCACGTCGCTCCTGTCAGTAATACGGAGGGGAACCGTAAAATTCTTGTGAAAAGTTAGTAGGTCAAAAAATATTATATAATAGGATACTCTTAGAATGGTGATGATAATCCAAGTTTGCATGGTTTAGTGTAGGAGATATTCTGTTGAGAACTTACATTTATGAGATGTGGGACTTCGAGTTCCGATAGTCATTTGGTAAATGAGTTTCGTAATATAGAGTTTAAGGTGAAGTGTACATGTTTTTTCTTGAGATTTTAATATTTGGTGCTAAAAGTACAGTTTGCAAATTACTATGAAAACTTCAAAGCAAGGTCACGTTTGTTGCAAATAATGAACTCTTTCAGACTTCATTCATAATTTCGCGTGCGTGTGGTCAGTGTGTTGTAGCAGGTTGTCGCACGTGATCACGAGTGTGCGATATCTGCAACAGTCTATGCAGAAAACCAATGTTTAATTGAACTTTCAAATTTCGCAGATCGTTCTGTAAATACAACATGGAGCAAGCTTTTGCTTATTGTCCCTGATTCAGGATTTGTGCAGGAGCTCGATCATAATTCCTACTTTAATGAGATATGGACCAATTTGAAGACGCAAAAAAAAGGGACTTTCTCCGAGATAATAATCTTTATACTTTGTTCGGAATGTGTTCGTATAGTCCGAAGAAATTTTCTTGAAACTTTAAGTCGAGAAAGCCTAGGGGGTGCCTTACAGGAACCCTAGTCCATTTTTGATGCAATTATTCTTGACAGATGTTTCGTCGCGGGTCTTCCGCTCCAGAGTTCTATCTCTTTGTAATATGGCCCGTGATTGAGTTGTTCATACGTTTCATCTTACTTCAGAAAAAAATAGGGTTATTTTTTATATTGACGTAATGACGCAAAGGCAGTGATGGGTAAATTCCCGGGAATTTATGTCCAATCACAAATAAAATTGCATCCTGTTACTATATTATAATTTAAAAGTAAAATTCGTTTTTGATCACAGTATATTATTATTGTTTTCCCCAGAGGAGTCTTTAAAGTGTATATTCTAAACGATGTTATGTTATTTTATTACAATTAGGGAGTACTCATAAGTGGATATTTATTTACAATATGTTCTATGAAAGTAAATATGTTTCAAGAATGGTAAGTCCACTTACTTTCAAAAAATTACCGCCAAAAAATTAAAATTTACATTTAAGTAGATTTTCTAAACTTGACTCTACTACTGATATAGAAATATTAAATTTTTAAATGTTATAAACAAATTAGGTTGCGTAACTGAATAAAGACACATGTCCCACCATTTTGTCGACATTTGCGCATAAATATGTATGTTCACAATATCTGCAAGATACTTTCTTATCTTTATAATTTAGCATTGAACATTGCCGCACACGACCTTCCTTAATACCTATTTCTCGAAATTTCATGGATTAATTCACATGTAAGAGAAGTCCGAGTACCTTTTCAGAAATTTGGGTCAGAGACAGGAGACAGACCGACGTCTATTACTAACTGGTTCACGGTTTATTAATAGTACTTCATCTCTATTTCTACTTAATTCTACATTACTTTACAAAATGGTTCCTTTTTATAATTTGTAAATAGTACTTTGCTAATTTTGGCTGGTGTTTAGCTTTGACGGGCCATCTTTTGCGCCTACTTTTTGCGATATTCTAATTCGGTTGTTTTCTAATTCGAATGCGGTCGTTTTCTGGTGTTGTATGTTAAATTACGTTACCAGCATTAAATTCAGACAGTATTCTCCAGCGCGCGTTAGCGAGTGAAGGCAGAGTAGAACCCCGCAGGGCACGTTGTTTTCTATCTTCGTTACCAACAATTGACTTTCCTTTTTCACATAAATCACTTCTATTTATCTTTACGGTTTGTACAAATCCCCTACTGTTTTAAAAAAATTGTGTTCGATATTTTCTTGACTTCTTAAACAGGATTATAAACTAGTTTTTGCTAGTTTTGGGCCCCCAATACTAAACAATTACTCTACTTCTTAGTGCAAATCAATATGGAAATTAAAACTCATATTATTTTTTATATAAAATATAGTCAAAGAATTTTAAATTTTTTAATCTCCAAATTCTTTTAAACCTAGAAGTAAATCATAATATATTAAAATAATATAATTAGTCATACGGTTGTTATAATTTGGAAGATAAAGTAAAGAAATTGGGATAAATTCCTTGTCGGGAATTTGTAGGCCGGGAAATATTCCAATTTTTTAAATTCCTTCCCACTGGGAACATTCCAACTGCCCATCACTACCCAATTAGTGCCTCTTAGGCACCGTGGTAAATTTTAATGCCGTTATTCTTAATAGATATTTTGGTCCCGTGTCCTGCATTCTAGAATTATTCTATCTCTTTGAAATACACTGTTTGCGTTTCCTAAACATATTTTTTACTTTACCTCAGAAAGAATAGGGTGTTTTTTTTATACTTATGTAAAGGCCCAAGGGGTGCCTCTGAGGCTGCTATTGAAATGTTCCATTTTCTAATTATTTGATACTATTCATTGAGAAATGATTTCATAAAAAAGTAATGACGAATCTTTTCTATTAACGACGGAAAATACAAATGGTCGGGTTGAATTCAGGTAGCTTGTGTATGCAGCAGGGAGCCTCGGAGGCACCTCTTGGGCCTTTCAAAATTAAAATTAGCATTGGCTTTCTCGGGTTAAGTGTAAGATACTTTTGTAGTTTTTATGTTGTAATGGTTTATAAATATCCAGTGTTCATGATAATATTAGGCATATAGTATTATATAATTTTTGTTCCGTCAAGTTTGTGTTTAAGGAAGATATATTATGTATAAGGCCCTTAAAAGTACGTAGAGATACTTAGTGAAGACATACATAGTCTTCTCCGCTGAGTATTCTGTTGTAGTAGCTCGGGAATGAAACATGGAATATTAATGTGAATTCCGGAGGAGGAAGTAGTGATTCCTCGATGTTTTCCCATGAAGTAGAATGCTCCATATAAGTAAAGAAGCACGTTTGAAAACTATAATGGCGTTATTTAAAAAAGAAATGATGAATAAGTTTTGCTTCCCATTAGTTAAGTCTCAAGTCGTATACTACAAGCTTTTGTGCTGTTTTTACGTTGCATGTGTTAAAACATATATATAAGTCTATAAGTTGTTTGGAAGTAACATGGATTTACAGAATAATCAGGGGCGTCATTTAGAGGGTGCAGGGAGTGGCGTTTGTCCCACCCTGAGTTTAAAATGTATATAGATTTTATCAATAGAATAGTAGTAAATCAATGAGAAACGCGAAATTTTATTAATATCGAGGGGTCTTGCTCCCCCAAGCAAAATCTGAAATGAAGCTCCTGATGGTAAATTCAGAATGTCCTCTTGAAATCGTAGTTTTCTTAAAAATCATGTATGCTAGCAAATTTGTTATCACTTAACTGCATCAGAGAATACATGATGGAGTTCTATATATTACATATTAATTTTATATCATATGTTATATTTATAAGTAAAGACATGTATGGAAATTGCTCGTTTTCATGTCGTAAGGTGTTGATCACTTGCTCACTGATATTGATTAGAGATTTTATATTACAAATTTCACCTACCTACCCTAATCTACTCATCAGATACATTGGTTTTCGCTTAGAATTTAAATCTGTTCTCTTTCTCGTATGATCTTCATTGTAATGACAGTAACGAAAAAAGAAAAGAAGCTTTCTAGCTAAAATACATGTCCTGCTACCTGCAATGTAAAATTTAATTTCAATTGATTTACTCTTGTCCGTAGCTAATGCCATATTAGCTAGATGTCGAGTTAGTTCACTGAGATACATCGTCGCATGAAAACCAGAGGAACGTAACATTTTAATGTGTCCCGAGCTCGACTGAGAGTCGTACCAGGACACCTCATTCGTGTTCCAACCCAGCAGGGAAATGCTGTTTTCCTATTATGGTGTCATTGAAATTGTAAGTTGAATATAAAGTCTATCCACATTATGGATTCACTATTATGTTTTAATTTTTTTAAATTATTCTTTTCTGTAGCTTATAAGTACTGTTTGAACTTAAAAAGAAGTAAATTTCTTATCTGTCTGCGCTTCCGATGCTATACTCGGTGACGATGTCCGTCAAAAATCTATAGTAATGTTCATCATTTGTGTCTCTCCGAACTTTACATATCTGGGATACGTGTGTTCGGTGCCCGGTTACAAATCGAGACAGGGCTGTATCCTGGAAATATAGGGGCTCAAAACTTGTAACAGAACGTAACTTCAAAAATGCGGTTTTCATTTATGTTTGGACACAATTTTTAAAGCCTCACTTGGTGTAAACGGAACGTAACGCCATCTGTTCTTCTTGTCTATCGTCTGTTGTAATGCAGCTCAATTACGATCGTATTAAATTCACATCTTTCTAAGCAAACAATATTTTTGTCTTCTGGTTTGAAAGCCTACGAAAATACCTTCTGGTTCTTATGCGACGATGTGCAGATTGTTCATCTCTTCCCTTTTGAAGGTTCTATTTCCCAAAACACTGATGCACGCGTCTGTTTTTCAAAAGTTAAAGAGCTAGTTTGAAACTGAACTCTCTCTAAAGAGAGAGACCCGTCAAAATATAATTTTTCACGTAAAAATTTAATTTTCTTCCCGTCCTTATGATAACCATTTTTATATAATGTGATGCATAACATTTTAATATGATTCATATCACATTTCTTGCATTTTTTGCTTTTCGTCGTGTAACATTTAAACGCCATTTTAACTTTTGTATTAAAAACAATAATGACTAAAGTGTATCACGATGCCGATAACACTCGCGGGCATTGTTTCAAAAAAAAAGTAATAGCATGTTTCCAAGCCGCGTATAGAATTTAATGTCTCTGAATGGAATTACACCAGGTTATCAGAAATTTGTATGGTTTGAGCAGAAACGTACAATAGCACTAGTAATAACCCAATGGTTACGAAGGTATGAATGCTTGTCCACATTACCTTAACGTGGACTTCTGGAATCACAATGCCACGTATTTCATATAAACAGATAAAAATTACGAGAAATTAGATACTCGCCGCCACTCAAGAGTGTGTACTTATTAAGAGGGCTTAAGTAAGTATCAGATGGAACCGCGTATCTATATATCAATAGACGCAAAGATTGTATTACGTATTAAAGTTTAGTATCTCAAAGTATCAGACTATATTAAAAACACCTAGAGATTGGTGTACTGATTCAAATCACATATTTTGTGCAGTATTATAGTTTTCCCTTGTTTCTTTGTCAACATCATTTTTTTGTAGCGGCAATTGCAACAAGATTGTTAAATTTTGTGACACAAAAATTAATGATATATCAATATTTTAGTGTTAATGGATCTCTATTTTCACTGATAATAATGAAATATTTATTCCATAGCACAAGACATATATATACGTTCACATGTACTTAACTCTGATATCGTATATATAAATAATTGTACAGTTTGATATACTAAATCAAATTACACAGTTTTATTTCGAGAATAGATAGATGTGGAAACACCTCGACAGTTCTCGGATCCATATTTCTACAATCTCTCATGTAAATGAAAATTAAACATAATTTTATCTTGAAATATAACGAATGATTTCATTTTTGATTGTTACATATTAATCAACTCAATTCAATTTTCCTCTTTTATTGAACTCGTTGCAGGCGCTACAACGAATATGGTCTTCAAAGAGAAGCGAATTCGTTTATTATATTAAAGGAAGCCATTTGTCATTCAGATATCGTACATTCAAGTTTGGCTACACACATCCACGAAGGAGAAAAACCCCACACACTCAAAGAATGTAGAAAAGGATTTAGTGACCGTTCAAATTTGGCGAATCACACGTTAATCCACACAGAAGAAATGTGTCACACATGTCAAGAGTGTGGAAAGGGATTTAGTCAACGTTCGCACTTGAGAAGTCACATGTTAATCCATCCCGGAGAAAAGTGTTACACGTGCGCAGACTGTGGAAAGGGATTTAGTGTACGTTCCAAATTGGTGAAACACATGTGGATCCACAAAGCTGAAAAACGTCACACTTGCATACAGTGTGGTAAGAAATTTAGTCAACGTTCTCACTTGTCAAGTCATATCTTAATACACACAGGACAAAAACCTCACACATGCGTAGAGTGTGGAAAGGGATTTAATAACCGTTCGCACTTGTCAAATCACTTCTTAATTCACACAGGGGAAAAACCTCACACATGCTTGGAGTGTGGAAAGGGATTTTATCAACGTTCGCACTTGTCAAGTCACATGCTAATCCACAATGGAGAAAAACCTCACACATGCGTAGAGTGTGGAAAAGCATTTTATCAACGTTCGCACTTGTCAAGTCACATGTTAATCCACAAAGGTGAAAAGCCTTATACATGCATGTGTGGAAAGGGATTTAGGCAACTTTCAACCATAGTACGACACATGAAGATTCACACAGGTGAGAAATTTCATACGTGTGAGCATTGTGGTAAACAATTTTCAGTACGTTCTTCCTTGGCAAGACACATTTTAACCCACACAGGAGAAAGGAATCACACATGCAAAGAGTGTGGAAAGGGATTTAGACAAAGTTCTCAACTGTCAAGTCATATTTTAATTCACACAGGAGAAAAACCTCACACATGCGTAGAGTGTGGAAAGGGATTTAAGCAACGTTCCCACTTGGCAAATCACATCTTAATCCACAAAGGAGAAAAACCTCACACATGTCTTTGCGGAAAAAGATTTAGTCAACGTTCAAACCTGGTAACGCATATGAGGAAACACAGAGGTGAAAAATTTCACACGTGCGAAGATTGTGGTAAGGAATTTTCACTACGTTCAAGCCTAGCAAGACACATGTCCACCCATACGGGAGAAAAACCTCACAAATGTAAAGAGTGTGGATATGGATTTAGTCATAGTTATGACTTGACAAGACACATGTTAATCCATAAAGGAGAAAAACCTCACACATGCCAAAAATGTGGTAAGGGATTTCGTCAACGTTCACACTTGTCAACTCACATGTTAATTCACATAGGTCAAAAACCTCACATATGCTAGGAGTGCAGAAAAAGGTTTAGACATCGTTCAAATTTGGAAACACAGCTTAATCCACACAGGTGAAAAACGTCACTAATGTGAAGAAGGATTTGCGGTACTTCTACCTTTGGGTAATAACAGAATAATCCGCACAGCACAAAAACCTCACATGTGCAATGAGGTTGAAAAAGTGGTTTAGTCGTCGTTTAAGTTTGTCTGCACATCTCGATACACAGTTGAAAATTCTCATAGGAGCCAAGAGTGTAGGAAAGGGTTTAGTTTGAGTTAAAGAATGACAAGACATATAACGACACAGATGTAAAAATTTTAATAGTACAATAATTTTTTTTTCGCATTCAAATCTGACGACACAAATTTGAATATAGATAAGTAAATTTTGACACATGCGATGAGTGTAGAAGAGTATTTGCTCTACCTTCAAATTTTCCAAGGCATTTTAACCGACAGATGAAAATCTTTTATACGGCAGGCTTCGCGTGAAAAGATGATGAATACGAAGCATGAATTTTGCAAAGCAAATGTTAAAATGCACAGGGGAAACATTACTACAGAAATGAAGAAAGTAAATCGTTCTAAATGGCTAGGGCTGATTTCATTGGAGTTCATATTTCGCAGCAGATTTATTAATACAGATGTGGAGGATTGTACGAATCAAAACTATGAGGAATGATTTAGTCTAAGTTTAGTTTCGGAGAGACATTCCATACAGGTATAAAAAAATGGTTGGGCAAAAGTGTGAAAAGCGTTTACTGGTATTTTTTACTTTGTTAGTGGAAATATAGCAAAAGATATGTGACGCGATTTACTAATATATCATGCCCGGATTTGAGAGAATTTAGTCAAGTTACACACATGGCAACACATGTAAGTGCGAAACATCAAAATTCTCAATAGTGTGGGACAAAATTCGTATATATGTCGTTCCTTAAGACAAATGTTAAAATACAAATGACAAACTTTCTACGTGTTAAGATTGTTGCAAGATATTTTGTCGAAGTCACAAATCTAAGAGATTATAGCATAATGCACAAATAATAGTAATAGTAATCACAGTAAATATCACAATTATATTATTATCTAGTTGATAAGAATTATTCACAGCTGACTGAAGTTTATTGACTAAAATTACGTCGTAATGCAGAGTTATATTCTCCTTCAGAATTAAAGAAGTCTGCGGGAGTATCAGTATCTCGCTTTATAGTTTAGGAAACCTGTTGAACAGAGAAAGTTGAGGTATTGAATGTATATGATGTGTTATATGAAAAAAGAATGTCACGTGTTTGTGTCAAGGAATTTGTAAATGAAATTCTGAGATTAGCGTTTCGGACAAGAGTTTTCCATATTTGAGTGATACAGATATTCGATGTCTGATTTTATGACGAATATTAACGAGTTGAATATTTAGTGTTCGTAATAGTTTGTGTTTTGTCATCGCACTTGAGTGAGGCAAACAAATGCGTAAAATTGCAAGCAACAAATTTGGAACAAAGTTAATGCGAGATAAGTTCCTAGGAGCTACCATTTTCCAGATGGACCAATAATATTAAAATTTTGGTAAAGTTATTGCTCTATAGGAAGTTGCTAGATATGAGATGTTTCGTAATTATGTTAATCTGTTCAGAGGTATTAGAAAACGCGTTGAATGCTTAGTGAAAGTGTTTGTATGTTCTGTGAAAGTTGGTCTTGTGTCAAAGGTAAGTCTGAGTATTGATTCTTGAGATAGCCAGATCGTTTATGTTGTATGAAGTGTGCAAATATTTTTTTTTACGGCTAATGTTACGCATTTTTATCGGGTTGAACTTTCAGAAGACATGTGTTACACCAGGAGTTAATATTACCAATGTCGCTTTGAAGCAGCTCGGGGTCCACTATTTTGTATACTTCTCTGAAGAATTTGCAGTCTTCTGGAATTAAGACCATTCTCCTAAAATTTGAGTTGAAGCAGCTAGTCGAGTCATTCATGTTCAATATGAATACGAGTGTTTGAATTAAGCTTCCGTGTGCGTCTCTGGATGTTAGGCTTAGAAATTGATCATACCAAGACGACTCTAGTGCGACCTTGCATATAGTTATTCACCAATTATATAAGTGGACCATGAACAGAGAATAGTGGAAATTTTGTAAGTTAGATAAGAATGGTTAATGGAATTGAAGGCACTAGATAAACCGAAATAGATGGCGCCAAGTTTTGCATTGTTGGAAACACTGCACAGCGTGATTAAATGTCAATGAGGTTAGTGTGGCAAGAGCTATAGACATGAAATCATGTTGAGCTGTGTTAAGATCGGGAGAGGTGAATTTGAAAACTCTGTCTTTGATAATTTTCCCGCAGACGATCGATGTGTCTGAGAGAAGCGAGCTGTTGCTTTAGGATGACATGTGATCTTTCAATCCAGATTTGTCAATGGTAGACACGTGGTGTTTTCCAAGAAGAGGGAAAACAGCTTTCCCTGAAACTTTTATTAAAAATAAGCGAAGGTGCAAAAGAAATAATAGTTGTTGTCGAACACAGAAAGGCCTAGCTTATATTGTCCGTGCGAGAGGCTCTCTGAGGCCGGAGAGAAAATAAGACCAACTCATCCTCTATAGAACTTATACAGATAAATGAGGTAACGAATCAAAAAGGGAGGAACGTTCATTCTGCTTTTTAGAATTTTGTTAAAAAGCTATTAATTAAAATTTTGTTCTTTCTTCATCTTCTGCACTTGATACATAATTGTACATCAGAGGATGTGTGCTACAAGTTTAGACCAACCTCTGATAAGAACCAATTCCTGTTTAGTGTTGTTGATACTGATGTCTGAATTTCTTCAATATAATAGGTGTTTACAGCTCAATGTCTTATATTTAAAAAAATTATATAAATCAATATATATTCATTTGGAAATACACGCCACAGTTTGCAAGTCTTTTTCTTATTTGGGAATGTGTTTCGAGTCTCTTTAACGTGCCATATCGGAAATTCCATCGTTTTTAATTTATGAACAGTGCAAAATCTTTTACTGTTCTATGAACATCGGCAAAGGAATCCAGTGCCATGTAGATTGTTCCTTCTAGTTAAAATGTCCGCAGTAACATCTATAGAACTTTACAAATTTCACCGCAAGTGCCTTCCCCGATTCAGATAGAACCTTTCCTTTTGAGTTGGGTTGCTGGGTTTTGGGGATTGAGTATGATAGGTACGCGGTAGATCACTTCTAGAGACTCGTGGTCTAAGAGATGTAACTTTTTATATGAGATAATACATTCTGTCGAAAAAGTGGAGAGGACATACTCGAAGCTTTTATTTTTACGCGCTTTATGCATATTGTACTATCCCAAATCGAGTCCCTGAATAGAATAGTCGACGAACGGGTTTCATTTGTGTCTGACGCTATCACCTGTTTACTGTCGATCCATTCTCATCCCAAGTTATAGTCACCAGAATGAACAACTTTTCTATGTTGCGACGTTATTTGAAAGTGATTCATGGCGTGTTTTAAGTAAACTTCGATGACTATTTCTATGTGGTCTGCAGAAACACCGGTAGAAGTTTGTGTTCTTGCATAGACTTACCAGGCTCAAAAGATTTCACGCTCACGTACGAGATCATTCTGCCTCTGCTGTTCCATCTTTGTAATTCACACTAACACTCCGCCCCCTCCGGTCTTGCAGTCGTTCCTCTATATAGAGAATAGATTGTGAAATGGGATTTTACTGTTCCTTTCCGAATCTTTCATATATGATTCACTCACCACTAAACAGTCATTTTCCAGCAACTATTATTAATAGCACTATCCGTAAGTTTGTTTTTTATGCTTTGTATATTTTGGTAGTATACTTGAAACGTGGTTTTCTGTTCACTGCACTTTAGACCAGCATTCGTCTGTAGAATCACCACAGAAAACGAAAACAGAATATGGGGCACCTGATTTAACACAATTCTCCTGCGTGAAATGACGTTGTCCAAGTCACTCTCACTGTTTTCTTGTCATCTGCGTGTAGCATTGTAAATTATATTAAGAGCGTGTAATGTAGGAACAAAAAATAACTGCATTTCACTGCATTTCCAGCTTGATATATCGAGCGTTGCGTTGTCAAACAGAACTCTAGCCGTTACGTTACTACTTGGTTCACAGTGGTAATGATTAAACACAGAGATAGCGCATGCCTATATCAACATACACATTGTCGACATTTCAATTACGATCATGCGATCCCACTAGTGACATTCAATTAGTTTACCCAGTTTCTTAGTGAGTCCCCTTGCACAATTTCAACTTGGCCTCATTTGTTGCATCCCAATTGGTATGCAACTGTGCACATCATATTGCACCGGTTTGAGGGAATATTATTGGTGAATTGGCAATGGCTTTCATGTTCTTGACGCTAATCCTTACATTTCCGACGCTTGGAACTCAAGTTTAGTTTACGAGTGCATTTCTGGGCATTTTCGTTAAGTGTTTCCACACGTGTAAATCACCCTGCTTCATCTGTTTTGCTCTACCAACACTCCAGATGTCTTTCTAGAGCATTTGAGTACAAATAATTCACTATATTTAATACTCAGAACGTCACTGTTGGCCAGCATCCGTACCTGGAGATTATGCAAACACACACAACGGGCATGAGGGTGTCCGCCAACGAATTATTGTCACCTGGTAGAAACCCTATCAGTTCGTATCCATTTAGGCCAATTTTCATTTGGCAGATTGTCCAAAACTCCCTACGTTCCCTTGGGGAATCCTTTGCGAGTGCGTGGTAGGATTGTGAAACATGTAAAATTCAATACAGCAGGTATGACTTCTTCAGGAATCTTTTACCTGACGTCTTTACGTTAGATAGTTTCCGAACTATTGGCGTTCGAAAGTCATTTTCCCACGCTTTCGGCACCTTGTAGATCTCAAACTATGTCCGATACCCGAAAGTTCAAGAGAACTTTTTTCCTTGTCTCAGTGGCAGTAGTCATCTCCCAAGATTTGTAACACTTATTTTGCAACACCCGATAATCCTTGCATATATATATATATATATATATATATATATATATATATATATATATATGCAAGGATTTCTACATAGAGTGCAAGATACCTACTGTAATTTAATAGTTAATAATGATAACGTAGAAAACGTAGAAAACGTTAGTCTAATGTTCAGATCTGGATTTAGGCTTGGTGGGCCGTAAGCTATTGAAGATAATGGGGCCCTTTATATGTCCAGATGAATGTAGACATCCCATATACGAAATAAAGCAACCAGGCTACCAGAAAGGACCCATTACTTAGCGTACATCGTAGGATCCTACATAACACGAAGCACAATGCCATTTGTACATTTTATTTTATTTATTGTTTTTCTTATAATTTCGAAATATTCATTCAGTTTTTGGGACCCCCAAGAGAGAATTCCTGAGCTATGAGTTGTGTAGCAGTCACGTTAATATTGCACTGCTACGTTACTTTTGTTTGTTTTAGCTTTGTGTTTATATAAATGGTGATTCCAGTTTAGATGCATTGTAGTAGGAACTGTAGTCGAGGATACATTGCAGTACACGCCGTATACCGTCTGATTCAAAGCGTAGGCCTATAGTACTTTCTACTTTTATTTACTTTATATTTATTTATATATATATTTAATTGGGCCATAACTACAAGAATAGAATGACCATATGAACTTTTTTCTGGTATTCTTAAAATAGATGAAGTGTTCAAATATATGAGTCATGAAAAAATCCGTCCCGACTTTTTCTGTTCCTTCTCCATACCCACACCCATATATGTCATTAATTGTGTGATTTAAGTAAGGAGTGTCATCAAGGAAATGGCATGAAATGCTTTTAAACTATAAAACAGTATTGTATTCTTTATATTTAATTGTATTAATTAATACATACGATTTACATTGCTTATTAAAATGCATTCAGTTCTCTTCCAACAATCATAGGAGATCATAAAACAGGATATATTTTACTACCTTCAGTCGTATATTAACACGTGAAAATTTTAGGACTACAGCATTGATTATAGTACAGTCTTAATGTACGGAAAAGACGAAAATAAATACAATACACTTCAGTATAGATTGCTGATATGGACACAAAATAATGTGCTCTTGAAACGATTAAGTCCTAATGACGATTGAGAATAGTCTGCCAAATTGAGAAACTTTTTTCTTTTTTTTATTATTCTCTCTTTAAATGATTCCCTAAATTAATCTGGAGCATACCAAAATGTATCCGTAGAAGTTAACCCTGGGAAGACACCCTGGAGTTGCCGGTGACCAAACCGTGTCGATTTACGCATATGCGCCAGCGCTAAGTAACCTAAATATATCATGATTTGTCTACTTCCAGTGCTTCAGTAGTAGACAAAGTTGAAACATTTAGTTGTTGGTTCTACACATTATTTGTGTTTGTTTAGTGCAACTGGGTCGCATATGAACCCAGGGTGTTCCTCGTTATACGAAAATAACAGTGTAGCATTTTTTTTCTCTCCAACTCATTGCTTCTGAAGTTTTACATATCATGGCGTTAATAGGCAAGTAGTTCACAGTGGAATATCTGCAATACTGATTGAAGAGGCATCAACACCAAACTCTGAAAGAATCACCAAGTTAAATATCGGTTCGGTGTGTTTTCTATCCCCGTAACAAGGAGAATAAGGAACAAACCAGATATGTGTATTGGTTATGCAAGTTTTGTGCTGAACATGGCTTTGGAATTTGTGCTGACAGTAAAACTGTGAAAGTGTCCTTCCACTAAACCTGTGAACAAGTCAGAATTTTCAAAATTCTGTAGGTGTTTGCAATAATTTGCACTGCAAAAGAATATCAACACTTGTATGACTAGTCAAATAATGTAACTAATAAACGAAAATTCAGTATTATTCTAACTGATGACCTACCGGTCTCTATCTGTAACAAGAAAATAATCTAACTTAATCCTAACCAGCTGCAAAAATTCCTGTTAGGTTATATTTTTAGATATACGTCGGTAGGTCACCAGTTACAAGATTACCAAAAATTTAATAGTAAGCCATTAACCAAATATTTGTGTTCAATAATCAAAGCTATTGTCAAACTATGAGAAATGTATCATGTTAAAGTGGCGTATTCCCTTGGAAACTCGTTTTACAAAATTTGATTGTGAACTAATTATTTATTTGTTTTTTACTGTGATACGAAGTTCATCCACATAGAGCAACTATGCTGTGATTCAATGTTATTTGTTCTTTCGTATTATTTATAACAATACTCGTTGCTACAAAGTTGAGGGAATAAAATTTATTCATGCTGGCATTCGTTTTATTTTGGCGCATCGTATTTTTAATTCCTTGCAATGACTACTCGAGCACTGTGTGAATATATAGAACAGGGTTTTAGCGTGTCCTTCCTGGGTGAAGTCTACAGACTAACTGAGTTTTTGGTGCGCTTTTGGAACCCGGATGGATACGTGGAAGTGAAAACTGCTGACGGAAGTATTGACCTTACTGTTACGTGACATCACAGAATGTTGCCGACGCATTAGCAAACAAGTTGGCCCCGCGGTGGCTAGACATCAGTGAAAGCCGACAACTAATAGAAAACAAGTTTGGGCGTCGCGTAAGGTGAGCACGTGATTACCTTGTGGGTATGAAAATACTTTATATGCAGGTTACAAGAAAACATATATGAAGATACATCACGCAATCCTATGAGAAAAAGGATCATTATACCACTAACATTCAAGCATAATCATCATCTGATGTTGAATCAGAAATATACGAATGATCTTCAGATGAAGAATTTGATATTGACGCAATAGAACCACCAGTGTTATCAGTTTCCGAAACCCCATCCTTATCCCCACCAGTGTTATCAGGAGCATTCAGATTTTGGAGTTTAGATTGTTTTAATAGTCAGAAAGGGGACCGAGAATGTAAAAAGAAAGTATTGAAAAATGGGATTTCAACGATACATTAATGTGCGACAGATGTAGAGAAGGATCCTGCCATGATTATACTAATGATTGTATGAATGCACCTCCAAAATCGTTGGAAACCTGAGCTTGGAGTATTATATCAAGCCCTAGTGTTGAAGAAGATATGTTTCCTTGTATGCAAATACACACATTATTGGAATATGAACAAGAAAATAATTTACGAAACATATTTGGGATTATTAAACAATATAGAGTGTCACCCGGAATTACTGGACGTTTTATTAAGAAAAGACAGATGGAAATAGGACATTCCGGACTGAAAAATGTATTCGAACAGTGGTAATGTTTCATGTGTGTTATGTACTGCTGAAAATATTAATATGTATTGTGTATTAAAACAATAAAGATATACTTACATAGTAAAAATACAATTATGTGCGTGGAATGGAAATTGAATATTCTTCATGATGGTACTCATCTTCATAATAGTGGAACATTTGCAGTAAAGTACTTATCCCTTGACAAAACTCTTAGTGAACCTTTTGAAGTGCTTGAACAAGAACATAGTGAAATCTCATTTATATGCTTTATGCGTAAAACTTGTGATCTTTTAAAAAATACGGAATTCATTGGACAAATTATACCATTCTTTATTCAGTGCACAAATGACATTTCACTATGTGTAAATCAATATATTATTGATATTATAGTTTTATTGTCTTGCAACGAATTTATTATTCGTGAATTTTGTGTAAGCGCATCCTTCGATACAGTAAATTTCCATTGTTTGATAAAATCTTCAATAGAATATAATTTATATTCATTAGGTTGCCAACAACAAATTGATTAGTTAACATTAAATTTACATGCTTAGAATTAGGATAGCAAAACAGGACACACTGTATCATTCATACGCAACTTTGTATATCAATTATGTGCAAAGAACTCAACCGTTTATTGTAAAGGTTTAGAGAAATCTCTTTGGATTAAGAGAATATTTGCATTAGATAATGTTATTCATTTAGAAACAAAACATTGTCCTTCACTAAATGAAATGTGTGTAAACATTGTTCTTTTCGCACAAACATTGTAAAGAAATAAGGATGTGCATATCGTAACGCCCAACAATTGAATTATTGGTGAAAATATGAAACATCAACAACATTAACTAATGTATAATCAAAATAGTAATGAGAAGTTTTAAATAAAATGCAGGGATTTATTTTTTTTAAATATATTAAAAATTAAATATATATATAATAAAAATATAAAAATGTAATTATATATAATAAAAAAATAGTGGTTTCTTTTTAAAGTTTTGTTAACATATTTATAAACGATATCATCACTCTTTTTTAAAATTTTTCTACACTTATGAAATGACTGAGTGCGAATAATATAATGCAAAAAGAATAAAACACAAAATACCCGCACAACACAAAATTATCGTCTGATATTGCTGACTCTTTGTAAAATATATTTGAGTATTTTTTGATACGTTTTTCATTTTTTGGGATTGTCCATAGTAAGACTATCAAAATAATATCCTTGTTTTTTCTCATCGATGCAACCCAGTGCGTCCCACTTGAATCGGATGAATCAAGATTAATCACAAGTGCAGCAGGTGATTCTACGATTACAGGACGTTTGTCAATGGGGTAAATTTCAGTAACACTTGCAGCAGTCACTTTATCAGCTAGTAACACTTTTAACACACATTTCATTTAGTGAAGGACACTATAAAAATAACAGTTCGTCATTATACATGATGGCTATTTTTCTTAATTGTAGTAGTAGGTATGTAAATATCACTGTTATTTTTACTTATTCACTATACAGTAATGCTTCATGAACATTGCACCTATATAGTACGAAATTGTTTATTATGTGCACAGTTGTGAACGTAAAAACTTAATGCACTATACTTTGGGCAGTCTACTTCTTCTACATTTGTAACAATTCTTTAAAGATTTTCTTCAAGTAAACACTTTCTAGTTGTTCCATAAGTGTAAATACTTGTATTATTTGAACAATATGATTGAAGTATTTTCTTAAGATGAGAATACTCTACATCGTCTTCGTGCCAGGTAATGCCATACACATTCTCACTTAGATACTTCTTTGTACTTATGATTGGCTCAGATAACTTATTTAATGGATATGGAGGTTTAAAAATCCAATTTTGCGAAAAGGGATCGTCAGGATTATAATTGCTAGCTCCTTTACAATAAAATCATCTTCATTGTTGTGGAAAGCATAGAAGTGCACAACCACCCTCATTATACTGAACTGAATAAATTAGGTGTTATCCGTATAAATATTTCTATCTTTGTCTACTGGTGCTAAGGAAGCAAATTTTGCATACACAATACATGTAACAGATTCAGTTAAAGTTTTTGAAAATGATACTTTTAAATTTACAGAAGAATCACGAACTGCATCCGATGTATTATTGTCTAAACTTCCTGTTGGAGACAGAATAAGAGCATACAGAGTATATCTATTTGGATATTCATCAAGAGCAACGGTTTTGTGAATAATTTTGATAATATATACCGTTACCAGATATCAGAGTATAGTAACTTAGAAGGTATAAATCGTCATTAAAATCAAAGATGAGGGCATTGGGAAGAAATGATTTTGAGCCGACATGTAATTGCAGATTGTTAAAGTTTCGCAACTCATAGGGATTGAGATGTGATTTCCAATTGTAGGCTGTGTTGGAGATGAAACCAATAACCAGCCCTTTAGAAACAATACCCAGGAAGAGATTATCAAGGTTGTAAGACTTGACTTGCGTAGAAATAATATAAGATCTTGTTTCTACGTTTGTGAGAGGTAACTTGGCCGTTTCTGAAACAATTCGTTTATTTAATTCCATTTCTAAATCTGCAGCTACATCAATGCATCGTACATGAAGAATAACTTCCTCAAGTGCAATTTTATAATTTGTATTTTCAGGAGACATTAAGCAAAAGTTATCATTACTCTTATGTTAAATAGCCGGTTGGAAAATGTGTTCATTTTCTTTTATCAGATCTATTATGTTCGTAATCTTTTTGTAATTTCTGCTATGTTAAAATGGGGTTGAGAAAAGTGGTCATAAAAGAGAACGATTAAACCCCCATTATTCTCTTTAGCCTTTGCTATGTTACACAGGTGTTAGGAAATGTGTTCATAGTCTTTTATTAGCTCTGCTATGTTCGTAGTTTCTGTGTAATATCTGATTGGGTTATGTGTTCATTGTATTAATTTCTTCTGTGTTAAAATAGGGGTTGAAAAAAGTGTTCTCAAAAGAGAACGATTACACACCTGCTACTGGTCATAGTCTTATACATTATCTGCTGTATTAAATAGGGGTTGTAATCTGTGCTGTGTTAAATAGTGATTAAAAATAGCCCATTCTCTTTCATTAGCTCTGCTATGTTTGTAGTCTCTGTGTAATATGTGATTGGATTATGTGTTCATTGAATTAAGTTATTTCTGTTGTGTTAAAATAGGATAAAATAAAAAAGTGGTCATAAAAGAGAACGAATGTACCCTTAAAATGTTGTCATAAAAGGAACTAGTTACCGGGGCTATTAGGTTTTCCATAGCTGGATGGTACGCGGGTCATGAATGTATGAGCCTTATATATTCTCTATTATGTTATATTGTAACAGTAAAGTCGCGTGTTTTTTGATCAACCCTCATATTTCCAATGCCAGTTCTTTTAACTAATGTTTAGCCAGTCGGAATTCGCAGAAGAGCGAAACAGTGGAATTGTTCTACCCAGAAGGTGTCTCTTTCCTCAAGATTTTTCAGCACCTTTCGCCAGATTATATTTGGAAAGGTATTTGCTTGTTTCCTCCCTCACACCTACGCAAAGCTGATTCCCAAGCAACAGCAGTGTATCCTACGTTATAATGTGCATTTCTATTAATAATCCCTTATTATTTACATTATTATATGCTTCAATATGATGAATGTGCTTTCAATCAGGTAATAATTAATCAATTATTTCTTATTACCAAAGCAGTTATATAAAAACTAATTTTTTGTGGGAACTATTTTTTATTCCATTAATGTATCTATGAGCCTCCTTTGTGTAAGCGAAGAGAGCAGCAAAGAGAGGGCGGTGAGTGGATTCATGGCTACGATAGTGATTAGAACATACAACGATCCATTCCGACATTTATGTGCAGTAATAATGTTGAAACTTTTAACGCAATTCCTGTGTACTTTGTCGGTGATGTTTCAATTGAAAAGTATTTTAGAAGAAAATTTTACATGAATCTACATGCGAGTAATTGGCAACCGTCATATAGAAGGAGTAAACATTTTAATAAACAGTGCTAAACACTCTCGTCATCAGTGAACTGTGTTCTTGCCTACGTTATGAATTCTCAGACTTTCGTAACCGTGATTAAGCGCGCGCGGAAATATTAATATTCGGTCGTCGCGTAACGCGGCACCACACCATTGTGATTTGAAAAGGTATTTTAGTGCTAATAAAATGTACAGTGCCACAATATGTGAAAAGTTTAAAATATACATATATTAATCATATTTTGTGTGAATTAATTAATATACAAATGCCATAATAGTGTGCATGCTATATAATAATATTTTCTGTTAGAAGATAAGTATTGTGCATGTATTTTATTTATTATGTTTGCAGTTTCAGCAGTGCAACAGGTTGGTACTGCTTTTCGTGGAATACAGGGGAAAGAAATATACATCGCACCCAACATTCCTTGAACACTGACCGCATACTAGGAAACCACAAACGGAACAATCAGCTGATCCAGTTGAGGTGAATACAAGGAGTAATCACGAACACGATATATATCAATAGTCCATGGTTCGAATCCTAAGTGTCACCAGTTTAGTTCTTAGTTTGTTAATGTTTACTGGTGGGTTGGTATTTTATAGTCCAAAAGTCTGTTTTCTTTCATGAATCAGTATAAGAACGTTCAGGAATCAAACCCGCCGTTTATTTTAATGGTAACCCCGGAGTTGAAAAAGTGCCCATACAAGAGAACGAATACACCCCTAAAAAGTGCTCATAAAAGGGAACGCATACACCCTTATGACGGAGGACTCAAATTTCTCTACTCGTACCTGGCTCGTCTGGTATCGCGTATCAGGAGGCACTGGGAAAGTCGTTCTCTGATTAAGGCGGGACTGACGAGATGGGTACGAGCTCAGTGGTGCAGAACCCAATTTTTTCCTCTACTATACTATTTCATGTTTGCTATGAGAGCGTCGTAATGAAGTATACCAAATATTTTGTAGCATTTAATAATAACAGAATTCGAGTATGAGTCTCATCTAGTGTTCAATTAATATCGTGAATGGTATGAAGTAGAGTTGTGATAGTAGTACGTAAATTATGAGAGCTTGATTGGTTTAGTGGGAAGATGGATGGGCGTTAATCCCACCAGGAATATGTCCCGTAATATTTTTAAAACGTTTTTCACTCCTTCCCAATATTTTTGATCTGCTGAAACTAAATATAAATCTTGAGTCAACTAAAACTCCGAAGGGGCTAAATAATGTAGCAATTTTCTACATCCACAAAATAATGTTAGACAAAGTGGATATATTTATTTTTTTTAAAAAAAAAAAAGCACCACAGAAGTTTGCTTACAATTGTGAGAAAAGCTACTTTTGTCTCTAGAAAGGTTGAGTTGGAGTAAGGTAACAAATTGTTTTTGTTTAAATGGCAAGCAGCAAACCGAGTTTAGCTAGTTTACCATTAACAATACACAATGTTCAACTATTCCTTTAAACTATAGAATATACTCTTGAGTCTCATTTACATTAATTGTTGGCTTCTAGACCTAAAACTATTTTAATATTTTTATTTGTCCTAATTTCACACTACCTTTGAATTTTTAAGAAGGTTTTGTTGTTTTTAAGCTAAATGCTTTAAAATGCAATGTAGAAAATAAGAAGACCCTTTTCTAAAATGTAGTTTTCCGGGGGAGGACTTCCGGTAATCTTTCCCCAAAAGTGTATGTGCTGGGAACGCCAATGGGAATATGTTATTATTAATGCTGAAATAATCGAGTTGCATATACGTGTACAATTTCCTCCCTTCTTTTGTATAATATTAGTAATGAGTTAATAGAATTAGGATCACCTACAAATGGATTAGGATCATTTTGCTTTTTAGCAGTTGGCACTACAAACAGGGACGTGCCGTGGAAAATCAGCGCCCGATGCGAGAGTATATGACAGCGCCCCCATACATATATTCCAAGCAAATTTTTCCTATCTTTTCTCCTTTTCCCGAATTTGCCGTCCCTTTACTTCGGCGCCAGCGGCCGTTGCCCAACTCACCCCCCCCCTCCGCAGCCACGGCCATGACTACAAATGCCCTTCATGATCTGGGAAAGGATCCTGCGATTATATATTCTTTTTAATATATTATTGTGTGAACCATATTATATCACGTTTCCTCCTAGTGCGAGCTCACAGCTTTTAATAATTTTTAAAATAGGATAGGGAACTTTCCAAAATATACCTTTGAAACAGTATGGAAGGAGAATATAAACAGTGCACGGCTTGACTTATAAATTGGTCAATACATGGCAAAACAAACGCCTGTATCATACTGCGGTAAGATACCACATTTCGTTTACTATTTTACGAAACACACTGGAAATTATTTAAACCTAACTAAAATTTTATTCTGCACTTTTTGTCCCTTTTCAAATATTTGACACAGCTAATATACTATTTTGTAATATATTCCGTCTTTCAATTGTTTCTTAGTGTATTTCTTTCATTTGGTGATTAGCACATACCGTCAGGTTGAACTGGCCACCTCGAGCTCTAACCAGGTTAAAAATAGGGATTCGTAGCTGGCGGAGAAAAATAATCGAGTCACTGTTTCCATCCCCATTGGTTGAATCGCGAACTTCTGAAATACGGTTGATTACTTACCTCTCTGAGGATTAAGGAAACAACCTTCGAATTGGTTTTAAGCCTCCACGAATGCTAAAATATTTAATTGATTATACTCTTAACAAACTTGCTATTCTCTTGGGTTAATGATTTGTTTTTTATATTCTCCTCTTCGGAGGCCTATATCACCGAAACTAATTGACAACTTTGGCACCTCCATCGAATACCAATTTTATTCGTGCTTCCTTTTCGACTTTTTCCCTAGGACTTCTCATTCCTATGGCGGACTCTGGCAATGCTTCCGGTCCATCGAATTATGTTCAAACAACTCCATTGAACATTGGCCCACATGGTCGCCAAAAAACGCAACCGCGTATTGTTACCGGCACTACACGGCTAGTACCAACTACCACCACTGTTTGCACCACTTATAAAAACGTTGTAGCTACCGGACAACGAATTCGATCCAGATTTCTTTCTGACGGCGAACAAACCTTTGATCAGCAGAAACAACGGCTTACACTAACAGCAGATCCTGCTACAGCTCATGTCAGCACCAATATGGATTGGGCATCCACTTCCACTGGAAATCAATAACATTACACCAAGAAACAATTTATAACTTCCTATTAACTGATTACGATCCAAAATACGATACAGTGCGCGCTGTCTTTCAACAACTAGTAAAGTATGTTCCTCGTCCAGAAATACGAGAAATCATCAAGACGCGGGGATATCATTCTGAAATCGACAAATTCGAACTTCGCTACACATGTCCACAGCAAGACTACTTTCGAAATTTTTGGGTTAAAAGCAAACATATCAACTTTAAGTTCCAGCGCACGAAAAGCACCACCTCCACCACGGCGTCCTTCAATGTTATCAGTCGTCATACGGGGCGTGGAACCTGAATTAACTGGTGAGGAAATTTACTCCGAATTACATCAAGAAGGACTACCTGTCAAACGTATACGTATCAAGAATAACCAGGGTCCAACATACTTAGTCCGCGATCTCATTGATCAACAACAACTGATCGACCAACTTCTTCTCCACGATGCGTATAAATACCGGTGTCGTTACAAGGTGGAACCATCTCGCACAGCAGTACCTCTGCATGTTAGATGCGAGAAATGCCAACAAGACAATTCCCATCCGATATCTGTGTGTCAGAACACCATCAAATTTGGCTACTGTTCACTTGAGCATCCCACAAAAAGCTGCCCTAATCTTAAGGAGCCAACACATTGCGTTCCATGTTCTGAGGGACACCCGACCTATAGCTATAAGTGTAAAGCTAAACCTAAACGCGATCCAGCTAAGCCAGAACTTGTTGTACCCATACGCTCTGTTGGCACTCCAACACCGCCAGCAAATTCGCTGCGCCATCCAATAACTGTTGAAGACCTATTACGCTTCCTCATTATTTCTCTACAAAATATCCATCCTTTTGATCGCAATCATATCCTGAATCAGATCATGTATGCAGCCAAATTACTGTTTAAGTTACAACTTCATGCTACATATTCCGGACCTACAGTTGACTTTCAAATTCAACCACTCGAAGTCTACGTTTAATATGGGTACTTCTACATACGCTAGTATAATACGTATCATTATGGCTTATAACTTAGTTTTTCTTAACATTCGATCAGTCATAACACATCATGTGCTCTTTACACAACTTCTTCAAGAAGAACAAATTGCAGCCTTTGCACTTGACGAAACGTACCTCGTACCACATTTGAACTGTTACTTTCCGAAATGTCACTTACTCCGACATGATGCTCCATCTGGTCCAAGTGTCTACGAATGTACAGCTAAAGGTGTTAGCCAACGCCTTCCTTATAGAGCAGTCACGGTTCCACTTCCGCTTACACTCCACCTTTCTCAGCATGTCACGAATATTTATTTTCGAGGCCGCACTGTTACCTTCGTTACCATATATTTTTGTCCAGACAAACCCATCAACTACGACTTCTTTCGATACATCTATTCTAACTTTCGTCACTACATTATCATGGCGGATCTAAACATTCATTAGTCGGTCACAGCGGGACAGAACTAACTTTTTAGAATTTCTTCACACTGAAACAGTGGCAGAGTTCCAATGTGTTTACGAAGCCTACATGCCCCGTCAGCAATACTACTGCTGATGTTGTCATCACATCAACATCTCTCTCGCAGAGTATACATATCGATGTGCTTGATTCCATTGGTAGCGATCATGCACTTTACTGCTCTCCTCACTCTCTACCTAAGCTTCCTCCTCAGAAAGCATTCTGTTACAAGCGAGCTAGTTGGAAACAATATCGCACCGATCTGGACAATGCTACTAAAACCCTACTCATACCTACAATACAACATGATCTTGATGACACAATAGCTGCGCTTACTGAATATATTCAAGATGCAGCACGCCGTTTCATTCCGCCGTTCCGTTCCAACAACAGAAATATAATTACATAAACCAAAACTGCCTCCGCACTATTTACCTTTCATATCTGCTTCTCGTCGAGCACATCGTGAGTATCTCGCTACGGGTAATTTTGAAGCGCTTCGACTTCATCGACAATACCTTAGAATTACGCACAATCATATTGTTGCATATAAGAAACGACATTGGATTCAAACTTACAACACACTTCCAAGTGAATCACACCCCAGTAAGTATTGGTGCAAATTCCATGACCTCACCGGGACAGTATCCCGCACACCATACCCCAAGGTCCAGAATAATCAGGCAATCATTACTGATATTGACAAAGCTAATACGTTTGCTTAATTTTTTCAAGATATTTTTACACCTCTCCCAGGTTGGCATATACCGCAGCGCCTACAAAATTAAATAAACCGACGTACAGATCCAACCTCTGCTTCTCTGTGCCCATCTACCAACCACTATTTTGAACCTAATAATCAACTTACCACTCCGATTCAACCAGACGATATTCGCCAAACATTGCTCAGTAAAAGGAACACTGCCCCAGGCTTTGAGTCTGTTACCTATGTTCTCATCAGGCAAGCATCACCTGCTATTCTACTTTTCCTCAGCACCATAGATACTTTCATCCTGCGCATTGGATTTTTTCCAATCGACTGGAAATACTCAAAAGTTCTTCTATTTTGAAAACCTAAAAAACCTCCATCTGACGTATAATCTTATCGCCCTATTCACCTCACCAGTTGCCTTTGCAAAATATTGGAACGCATTCTAGTCCGCCGCATGCATGCTTATCTTGCAACTCATAACCTACTTCCTATTCATCAAGCCGGTTTTCGACTTCAACTTAGCATGATACGCCATGTGGCAGTACCAAATTGAAAATTGTCGGATATAACGCGAACGATCTATTGTAATAATAATAATAATAATAATAATAATAATAATAATAATAATAATAATAATAATAATAATAATAATAATAATATATTTGCAATTATTTTTAGTTTCTTACAAATTCATAAGCTACTTTACTAACCCTACCACATCTAGCTCACCTCTAGTGCGTGAGGGCCCTGGTGCGATCCCAGCTCGCGTCACGGTGAGTTTTGTGGTGAACAAACACCGTGTGCATGAGTTTCCTCGGGGTTTATTCGTTTCCTCCCAGTTTCATCATTCCACCATTTCATTCATTATCATCATCACTGTCTCCTTTAGCCTAGCGGGCATAACGGTCGGATGTAAAACTCAAAACTTTCATCGGGACCGCGGTGGCTCAGTGGTAGAGCGTAAAAACAATTTAAAAATTCGCATCCGTCCAGATGTCATCGTACGGAGTAACAGATGAAGCGTCGAATTCCACCGTGTTTGGACGTCCTGCTTCGACCGTAATTCTGGACTTCCCATCTCTTTCTCCATACTTCTTAACTTGTCGTAAGCCACTGTACTTGATTTGAAGTATGTGACAATAGCCCTGCACTTACTGATGATTGTTGTCAAATTATCATTTTTATTTAACTTTTCCAAGTTCTCCATAGCTTTAATTGAATCCTTCACGATAAGATTCAACGTGTGTGCAGCACAAGGCAAGTTGACTACCCTAAGCAATTCACACATTTTTTCTTTTGGGCATCGTTGTCGGTAACAATCGCTACAATTTTGTCCTCTATGCGCCAATTACTCATAATTTCTCTCAACGTACTGGACAAGTTGTCTGCTGTGTGACTCTCTCGTACTTCTACTGTGCATAGCGACATGAAAAATAATTCATAGTCATATATACAGTGAGCAGTCACTGTCAGGAACGAATCTGTATTTAGGGAAGACCACATATCCGCAGTTAGGGCGACATACGAAGTCCTCATTAATACATCTTCCACCTTCTTGTGTATCTCATCATGTACCTCAGGAAGAAGAGTCCGAGTCATCACACGTCGACTTGGCAGAGGGTATCTTGATTCCAGCTTCTTTACAAAGATTTTGAATCCCGAATCTTCCACTACGGAAAACGGCTGAAAATATTTCGCGATCATTAATATCAAAAGCTTGTCTATTTTAAAAATTATTAAAAGCTGTGAGCTCGCACTAGGAGGAAACGTGATATAATATGGTTCACACAATAATATATTAAAAAGAATATATAATCGCAGGCTCCTTTCCCAGATCATGAAAGGCATTTGTATTCATGGCCGTGGCTGCGGAGGGGGGGGTGAGTTGGGCAACGGCCGCTGGCGCCGAAGTAAAGGGGCGGCAAATTCGGGAAAAGGAGAAAAGATAGGAAAAATTTGCTGGGTATATTTGTATGGGGGCGCTGTCATATACTCTCGCATCGGGCGCTGATTTTCCACGGCACGTCCCTGTTTGTAGTGCCAACTGCTAAAAAGCAAAATGATCCTAATCCATTTGTAGGTGATCTTAATTCTATTAACTCATTACTAATATTATGCAAAAGAAGGGAGGA
Organism: Thermobia domestica; assembly: GCF_964235325.1. Lineage (NCBI taxonomy): Eukaryota > Metazoa > Arthropoda > Insecta > Zygentoma > Lepismatidae > Thermobia > Thermobia domestica. The sequence goes on along the minus strand of NC_137467.1, from coordinate 191,391,643 downwards.
AATTGTACACGTATATCCAACTCGATTATTTCAGCATTAATAATAACATATTCCCATTGGCGTTCCCAGCACATACACTTTTGGGGAAAGATTACCGGAAGTCCTCCCCCGGAAAACTACATTTTAGAAAAGGGTCTTCTTATTTTCTACATTGCATTTTAAAGCATTTAGCTTAAAAACAACAAAACCTTCTTAAAAATTCAAAGGTAGTGTGAAATTAGGACAAATAAAAATATTAAAATAGTTTTAGGCCTAGAAGCCAACAATTAATGTAAATGAGACTCAAGAGTATATTCTATAGTTTAAAGGAATAGTTGAACATTGTGTATTGTTAATGGTAAACTAGCTAAACTCGGTTTGCTGCTTGCCATTTAAACAAAAACAATTTGTTACCTTACTCCAACTCAACCTTTCTAGAGACAAAAGTAGCTTTTCTCACAATTGTAAGCAAACTTCTGTGGTGCTTTTTTTTTAAAAAAAAAAATAAATATATCCACTTTGTCTAACATTATTTTGTGGATGTAGAAAATTGCTACATTATTTAGCCCCTTTGGAGTTTTAGTTGACTCAAGATTTATATTTAGTTTCAGCAGATCAAAAATATTGGGAAGGAGTGAAAAACGTTTTAAAAATATTAGGGGGACATATTCCTGGTGGGACTAACGCCCATCCATCTTCCCACTAAACCAATCAAGCTCTCATAATTTACGTACTACTATCACAACTCTACTTCATACCATTGACGATATTAATTGAACACTAGATGAGACTCATACTCGAATTCTGTTATTATTAAATGCTACAAAAATATTTGGTATACTTCATTACGACGCTCTCATAGCAAACATGAAATAGTATAGTAGAGGAAAAAATTGGGTTCTGCACCACTGAGCTCGTACCCATCTCGTCAGTCCCGCCTTAATCAGAGAACGACTTTCCCAGTGCCTCCTGATACGCGATACCAGACGAGCCAGGTACGAGTAGAGAAATTTGAGTTCTCCGTCATAAGGGTGTATGCGTTCCCTTTTATGAGCACCTTTTAGGGGTGTATTCGTTCTCTTGTATGGGCACTTTTTCAACTCCGGGGTTACCATTAAAATAAACGGCGGGTTTGATTCCTGAACGTTCTTATACTGATTCATGAAAGAAAACAGACTTTTGGACTATAAAATACCAACCCACCAGTAAACATTAACAAACTAAGAACTAAACTGGTGACACTTAGGATTCGAACCATGGACTATTCATATATATCGTGTTCGTGATTACTCCTTGTATTCACCTCAACTGGATCAGCTGATTGTTCCGTTTGTGGTTTCCTAGTATGCGGTCAGTGTTCAAGGAATGTTGGGTGCGATGTATATTTCTTTCCCCTGTATTCCACGAAAAGCAGTACCAACCTGTTGCACTGCTGAAACTGCAAACATAATAAATAAAATACATGCACAATACTTATCTTCTAACAGAAAATATTATTATATAGCATGCACACTATTATGGCATTTGTATATTAATTAATTCACACAAAATATGATTAATATATGTATATTTTAAACTTTTCACATATTGTGGCACTGTACATTTTATTAGCACTAAAATACCTTTTCAAATCACAATGGTGTGGTGCCGCGTTACGCGACGACCGAATATTAATATTTCCGCGCGCGCGTAATCACGGTTACGAAAGTCGGAGAATTCATAACGTAGGCAAGAACACAGTTCACTGATGACGAGAGTGTTTAGCACTGTTTATTAAAATGTTTACTCCTTCTATATGACGGTTGCCAATTACTCGCATGTAGATTCATGTAAAATTTTCTTCTAAAATACTTTTCAATTGAAACATCACCGACAAAGTACACAGGAATTGCGTTAAAAGTTTCAACATTATTACTGCACATAAATGTCGGAATGGATCGTTGTATGTTCTAATCACTATCGTAGCCATGAATCCACTCACCGCCCTCTCTTTGCTGCTCTCTTCGCTTACACAAAGGAGGCTCGTAGATACGTTAATGGAATAAAAAATAGTTCCCACAAAAAATTAGTTTTTATATAACTGCTTTGGTAATAAGAAATAATTGATTAATTATTACTTGATTGAAAGCACATTCATCATATTGAAGCATATAATAATGTAAATAATAAGGGATTATTAATAGAAATGCACATTATAACGTAGGATACACTGCTGTTGCTTGGGAATCAGCTTTGCGTAGGTATGAGGGAGGAAACAAGCAAATACCTTTCCAAATATAATCTGGCGAAAGGTGCTGAAAAATCTTGAGGAAAGAGACACCTTCTGGGTAGAACAATTCCACTGTTTCGCTCTTCTGCGAATTCCGACTGGCTAAACATTAGTTAAAAGAACTGGCATTGGAAATATGAGGGTTGATCAAAAAACACGCGACTTTACTGTTACAATATAACATAATAGAGAATATATAAGGCCCATACATTCATGACCCGCGTACCATCCAGCTATGGAAAACCTAATAGCCCCGGTAACTAGTTCCTTTTATGACAACATTTTAAGGGTACATTCGTTCTCTTTTATGACAACTTTTTTATTTTATCCTATTTTAACACAACAGAAATAACTTAATTCAATGAACACATAATCCAATCACATATTACACAGAGACTACAAACATAGCAGAGCTAATGAAAGAGAATGGGCTATTTTTAATCACTATTTAACACAGCACAGATTACAACCCCTATTTAATACAGCAGATAATGTATAAGACTATGACCAGTAGCAGGTGTGTAATCGTTCTCTTTTAAGAACACTTTTTTCAACCCCTATTTTAACACAGAAGAAATTAATACAATGAACACATAACCCAATCAGATATTACACAGAAACTACGAACATAGCAGAGCTAATAAAAGACTATGAACACATTTCCTAACACCTGTGTAACATAGCAAAGGCTAAAGAGAATAATGGGGGTTTAATCGTTCTCTTTTATGACCACTTTTCTCAACCCCATTTTAACATAGCAGAAATTACAAAAAGATTACGAACATAATAGATCTGATAAAAGAAAATGAACACATTTTCCAACCGGCTATTTAACATAAGAGTAATGATAACTTTTGCTTAATGTCTCCTGAAAATACAAATTATAAAATTGCACTTGAGGAAGTTATTCTTCATGTACGATGCATTGATGTAGCTGCAGATTTAGAAATGGAATTAAATACACGAATTGTTTCAGAAACGGCCATGTTACCTCTCACAAACGTAGAAACAAGATCTTATATTATTTCTACGCAAGTCAAGTCTTACAACCTTGATAATCTCTTCCTGGGTATTGTTTCTAAAGGGCTGGTTATTGGTTTCATCTCCAACACAGCCTACAATTGGAAATCACATCTCAATCCCTATGAGTTGCGAAACTTTAACAATCTGCAATTACATGTCGGCTCAAAATCATTTCTTCCCAATGCCCTCATCTTTGATTTTAATGACGATTTATACCTTCTAAGTTACTATACTCTGATATCTGGTAACGGTATATATTATCAAAATTATTCACAAAACCGTTGCTCTTGATGAATATCCAAATAGATATACTCTGTATGCTCTTATTCTGTCTCCAACAGGAAGTTTAGACAATAATACATCGGATGTAGTTCGTGAATCTTCTGTAAATTTAAAAGTATCATTTTCAAAAACTTTAACTGAATCTGTTACATGTATTGTGTATGCAAAATTTGCTTCCTTAGCACCAGTAGACAAAGATAGAAATATTTATACGGATAACACCTAATTTATTCAGTTCAGTATAATGAGGGTGGTTGTGCACTTCTATGCTTTCCACAACAATGAAGATGATTTTATTGTAAAGGAGCTAGCAATTATAATCCTGACGATCCCTTTTCGCAAAATTGGATTTTTAAACCACCATATCCATTAAATAAGTTATCTGAGCCAATCATAAGTACAAAGAAGTATCTAAGTGAGAATGTGTATGGTGATCACCTTAGTTGTACCAATAATATACTAACAAAAAGCGAGGTGGGTTTTTTAGATGGGTCCAATCCAAAAAAAACGGTTTTTTTCGGGCTGGGCCCGCTTGGGCAAACCTGATTTGTCATGATTTCATACAAGTAACGCTTCACTTGTAAACATAAAATATAGCGTCTGTACACTGTGCAGATGTACATTGCCTTTGAGTTAGAAGTCGCTTACCTTCAAAACTGAGGCTTGTAAACTTTTGCAATTTCAAGAAGAAAATGAATCCCACGTACTTTTTTCCCACGCTGAAAATAATATGTTCATTTTCTTTTCTGTATTTTCAATTCATTTCCCATTTACCACACACTGTTCGCCTGTTTTACATACCGTGTCTTTCATAAAATTTCAACAACTGTCGCTCGTTATTTTTCAATAGTTCTATATAACTCATACATGGTATGTGACAGCCTTAACATACACGCGCCATTTCCACGCTCCTTTCGCGCCATTATCTCCGCGAAACAGTCCATCCGCCTCCACATACACTGCCGCTTAGAACTTACAAAATCAACCACTTTCTTAGCTTTTACTACTCCCCTTGCCTGACTTTCATTCATTCTTCCTCACAAACTTAAATAAATCCTCCAACTGACCCGGCAAATTTCCTAAGATTGGTCCGGCAATATAGCACTTAACCCTACTAATTTCCGCCGGCGCAGTATTTCTGCACCATGTACGAAGTCTTTTATGTTTGCATGCACTGTCGTTCTCAATATGCGCATCTCTGTCGCTAACGCGCTTGTTCCCTTGGCGCGGGCACCCTTGCTACGCTTATGGCCTGATTCACTTAGATAGCATTCTCTCTTTTAACTGCTCCTGACACAAGTTGATGTATATATATATTACAGTCGTTTATATGACATACACCCGGACGTGTATTTGTGTCCGGCACCCATAAATTTTACTCCTACCTTTAGAAACAATTTCTATGGCCCTTTGAGTGGATTCCATGGTAATAACACCTAGTTATTTCATCAGTTTTCATGCTTATTGTCAACCTATGCACAATAATTTGGGCATGTGCCTGGTTATTAAGGACCTAGAATCTTAAGGAATCATTTAAGGCAAAAAAAAAAGTGAAAGGGAAATGGTTTATTATTCTCAATCAGCACCTTAAATTACTTTACAAAGGAAGACTGCTTGATTTGGAACTTAATATAACAACAATCATGCAGGTTAAGAATCTGAGATCATACCTTATGTTACGATGTATTTCATTCTTTTATGATGAAATATACTCTTACGACCTTGAAACATTTCTTGCGGGACGAGTTTCATTCCTGTGTGCAGATTGATTTTAGGAAGGCTTAACTCATGCCCCTCGTTGTGACATATGCTATAAAGACTGTCAAGCAAAAAACTACTAACCGTCCTGTGCCAGATGACCACTAGTAAGCAAGTAGTATCTCTACCCGAAGCAGGAGTCCGGTGGTGCGTCCGTAGGGAGAGTGTGCATCGTCAATGGAAAGAACTGTATAAACAAAATTAGTGGGAAAAACATTTTTATGATATAGAACCTCATGCCCACTTCTTTGAGACACTTTTACGATCACACGTTTCCTTACCACACTACTGTTACAGACCTACTTTATTATAGTTTCCTAATGGAGTATTACATCGTAAAGACCAGACAGTTTGCTTTACGGCTTCGTCATCATGTATGCATTTTTTTTAATGTAGGCCTACTTTTCTCGGTCTTTTGGAATAACATTAAGTACTTGCACTTTTTTCTTCAACATACCTCGAGTTAAATCAAAGTGATAAAAATAACATAATAAAATCATCTTTACCATATAGTCCTTCACAGGGGTATCGTACACAATATAATATACAGGAGCTGCGATGGCTCAGCGGTCATCTCTGGTGCTGGGGGTCCCTGGTTCGATCCCAGCTCGCGCCAAATGAACTTTTTTGTGGACAAACACCGTCTGCGTGGGTTTATTCGGGGTTCTCCCACTTTCTTCATATCACAATTTCATTCATTTCTTATCATCATCGTCTCGTTTAGCCTAGCCGGCATAATCGTGGGATGTAAAACTCAAAGTTTTCCTTTCATTTTACAATATATACACTCGAAAAAACTGTTTTTATTGATGTAATATAATGTGAGTGACAGTGATACAAGTTGGACATTCGGCGCCCCAATTCTGTGCTGCACGCCTATTTGCCACTTCAGCTTGTGCATTTCTCACTAGGTTCTAATGCAAATTCCCTTGTATAAAGATTTCTGTTAAAACTAGTTCTAAAATATAGTTAGAAACTTCAAAGTAATACTAGTAGTTAATTTTATGCACGCACACACACACAGAAAGTTGAGTTTCAGTCTATAGAGTTTGAGCGATTTTCCTTCCTTTCTATTGGTATGTCTTGCCATGGAATTTGTTTCGGGACAGTGGAAAGGCAGATATGAGATTGAACACCATATAAAGTTTCTGTGATTTATGATTAATTGGAGAAATCTATATTAGGTTTTGAAGTGTATGCTACGTGCAATGATTTTGTTGTATATTACATTGTTGGTAGATTGATTGTTAATTTTAAGTTCATTTTCAACACAGAGGCTATGTGAGACATGGACCTGTAGCTTAACGTGAAATATGAACCACTTGAGTTCACGTGAAATTGAATAAAGCATGAGAAGTGCATGAGAAGTGTATGTACTGAACATATACCTACAGGAGAATTCAGTATTATCTTCGATGATACCTACACTGTTACTTATCCCTTATCACTTCAGCGATATATCGCTTACATAAAAAACTAGGTCTAGCGGCTGATGCACGCATCTTTCATGCACGTAGTTCAAGGTTCGATTTTCGATGGGAGAGTATTGCGCGATTTACAGTGGTATGGTTTTAACATCTTCAACAGTATTCGTAATGTTTGTACTCACCTAAGCACCTGTTTTGTTCATCTTTGCCTTAGATATTTCAGCGATCGGCTTGTTACTTTCTTATGTACCACTTCTTCAAGGACTTCCGATTTTGCGTTGTTTGAAGAATCGTATCACCGATAGCATTTGTGCAGATTAGACCAAATTAAGAAAACTGTCTTCTTTTCACTCTTAATGCATTTCTTTTTTAAAAGAATTACTGAAAACTTAATGATGTAATGGTCCTAGTTTTCTTTCGTTCTCTGCTTTTTGTTCCATTTTATTGGATTCGGACTCAGGAGTGAGAGCTGGTATATCTAAGTTGTACACCAAATACTGTTTGGGTTACGTGTAACAGTGGTCAAGAAACAGTTTTATTAGAATAGCTACACTACCTTATATCTAGCACAATAATACATCACATTCTCTTAAGTTACGTATAACGTTCTGACATAAAGTTCGTACTTAGAAATTCGTCAATTGGAATTCGACCTCTTGTACTGCTTTTCGATTTGTACTACTTGTAATGCTTTATTTTTATGTTATTGAGATTATCACCATTGAGAATTTTTTCTGAGTGCTCATATGTTGTATAAATAGTAGAAATATTTACAAAAAATGACAAGGTGTGGTGGCGATTATGTTCGCGATGCATATCATTTGAAAGTTCTGCTTTTATGTTCCGTTACAAAATTATAGATAGAAAGAAAAGAAAAGAAAACCTGTAGACTTGGTTCATAATAACTATTTCTCATATCTAGATTTGGTTCATATTAACTATTAACTTAACTTATTGATTCGCGCCTTTAGACATATACTTAACTAAGATAGAAGAAATCTATGTAAGGAACTAAACTGACACATGATGAACTACGGTACACGTCAATATAGTCATTTATTTCATTGCCAGAATGTCCATTGTGTACTTACTTCTTCTATTATCATTGGTGATTTTTCTAAGAACATTTATTGCTGCTTTTACATCTTGGGCGTTAATCATATTTTGAAAACTTTAAATGTATTGTGTAGGTATAGTAACCAGTAACCTCCTTAAAGAGATAAAACATTATTGCATCAATGGATGTATAATTACTTGTACTTTTATAAAAAAAAATTATTCGTGTAAAGAACAGTAACCTTTGTAAAAATTTTTAAAATAACATCATGGATTCCACTTGAAATTATTTGTAACAATGTTAAAATGGTATAGATGTACTGGATGGTGACTTTGACAGAATAAAAATAACAATAACTGTTATATTGTTCTGGATATTGTCAAAAAAATAATTATTATAGAGGTATATGGAACCTATTATCTTTTTAGATAATTTAAAATTCACACAGCTCATGTGACTCATTGTCTCAAGGAAATTATTCCGAAATACAGAATATCAACGTGATTTACAATACACAAATAAAAATTTATGATATGAGCTGGCAACCTTTTTGTCTGATCAAAAGAATACAAAAACTACATCCACCGTATTAAAGCATGCTGCTTCTCCATTAAATAAATGACCAGCTGCTTCGACACTGTGAGCCCTGGTGAGTCTGTTGCTTTTACTTGCCTGATGTTTTTATTATTTCCTTCTTGTTTTTAACCTTCGTGATTAAGGCTCCAGGGGAGAATTGAAGGCTAGGTAGTGCAAAGGACTTGAGGAATTACAGTTGCTGTAATATGATTCTATACACGTACTAATCTTTTTCTTTACAGTCTTCAGAGCATAACAATCGTCACAATCAATCGACGTAAAAAGTAAAAATGGAAGGAAGGGTTTCTCAGGAATGTGGTTAAAGTAGGATTGAGTGCTAATTTTGATCCACAACTCAAAATGTTCCTCAAACCATTATCGTCTTACGATTCGAGTTTGGCTATCGAAACATAGTAATGCACATGGACATGGTTAACTAGTTCGTAAATATTAGGAAGTGTGCAGAAATTGTTTTACTTTGTCTTAAGATCAAAATTATATTAGAAAAGTAATGTTGAAATTTCGCCTTCGTGTTTATGTTGTTCCTGTTTTGATCATAATGAAGATTCTTGCCATTTCATTTACATATAAATTAAAAAAAAAAAAGTAATCAGTATGCGCGTCCATGTGTGAATAAGCCATGGATTTCCTTACCAAACCTAGAAATCAAGAAAATTTTTTAAGTTAACAGAAAAAAGGAAGAACTTTCATACCGTGCTGTTGTGCGGTCATTAACGAACCTTTCAATCTTGAAATTGAAAATTTTTGGACCATGAAAAAGCTGTAAATTTGATTATTTAGTTTGAGTGGGAACTCTAGTAGTCATAGACAACTCAATCGAATAGACTACATGCCATTTCCTGTATTTTCCCCTTTATTTTTGTCCTGGTGTATAGAAGTATGAGCAAGTTTAGATTTTTATGTACCTGTCGATTTTTTTAAATGCTTCTAAATAACAATGTATTCTCATTGGTTATCAGTGTCGATACTTCTTCATATATATAAGCAACTCGCCAACTAATGTGATATATCTTGTAATATTACATCATAAGATTTATTTAATTAATACTTCGCTAAACTTACGATCCTGCATGTGGACATTTGATATTTATTGTTTTCGCTTTTATCATTTTGCAGAACTGAGATTGACAGCACTATACCGCGAACTGCTCCGGTGTTTGAATCTCAAGAGTTGGCAGTTTAGTAATTACAAAATCATTCAAGATCACTTTGTACTATCTCCTTGTGGTCTTCTTAACCGTACCACGCTATCAAATCTCTGCTCGCAAATGAGCAGAATGTGAGGAACTCTGTTTTAGGTAATGATATTAAGATGTCAATATTAAGATACAATGTTCTGATAAATGGCTGGTGCAAGCTGATTATTTATTTCATTCTTTATTTTATTTCATTGTATTTTTGAAATTACATCAGTATTTGTATGTAGCATGGAAATACCTTATCGACACCCATTCACTGTTTTTTCTCCACAATCGAACACTCCGATACAGGACATCCTTCATCATTACACTGTATAAAACATATTTGTAGGTATTCTTCGTTATACAGTCTCACTTTCATATTAAAGAAATAGTCGTATAGAGCTCCCATTGAGTGTTACTCACAAAGAACAGGGGAAATCAACTTCCCAATCGCATAATTAATGCGTTGAAGAAAAGAAGGAAATTAGTTCTATCAAATGTGGGCATATAAGAGAAAGCAATTTTATGAGCGCATTGAGGCTCCTTCTGACAATAATATTGTTTTCTGAACTTTAGTTTTACTGTTTCTGTACAGTGCTTAAACAGTTTCTAACGAAATACAAACAGGTCAGTTGAGTCAAGAGTGGAAATTGCTTTGCTTCCTTGTTCTTTCTTAAGTAACACTGGCGAAGAAATAAAGAAAGAAAAAGAATACAAAAAACTACTTTTCTAGTTGAAGTACCAATATTTCAAACGTTTAGTTCCGAATTGAGATCAAGAGTATCTACAGTTCTGATTCTTCTTAGTGTAAAATTATTCTGGAAACCTCGAAAACTGCTAGATGATTTCCACAGAATAGTTGTACCTTTCGGTATACAGTATAATTCGGTTTTATACTTTTCAAGGGACTTAACAGACAAAGAGTAAATGGTGGGAAAACTTTTCAAGCTATATATAACACTGGCTTACAGTGGTTTTGGTGCCGGGTGTTTCTTAGCTGATTTGAAGTAGAATTGGGACGCTGAATCCAAATATGGCGTTAGTTTTCCCCTAACAGCTTTAGTTTTTGAGATATAGGAATTGCAAGACTGACCTGCTACAACGTTGAAAATTGCATAGGTGCTGTTTTACTGTAAGTGAAAAGAAAACTATGACATTTAAATCTGTTATTTGGAACACTTTGAAAATAATGAAAACCATATAAACACAAACATCAAGTACATAATAACTCTGTAACTACATTTTATAATAGTTTTTATGAATAAAAAATCAAATAATTTGTTCAAAACGATCTATTCAACACTTCGGAAGCTTCGTTTTCGTGACATCCTTGAATGTTTCTTTGCACAGTCTCTTTTTAGGTTCCAGCAGTAATCTGCCATCATATGGGCATCCCATCTTCCTTGGTAGCGGTCCTCCATTGTTTTAATATCTTGGTGAAATCTTTCACCTTGTTCTTCACTCAGGCTGCCTACGTTGTCTGGGAAACGGTCCAAATAGCTGTGCAGGTAATGAATTTTGATACTCATATTACATCCAAGTTTTTGGAATGCATTAAGCATCTGGTTCACTAGCTCAACATAGTTATCAGCTTTATTATTGCCAAGGAAATTCTTGATAACTTCTACAAATGAGGTCCAAGCTCTACGTTCAGTCTCATTCATGGACTCCACGAAAGCCGGATCTTTCATGAGTTGTCTTATTTGGGTACCATCAAATATTCCAGCTTTTAATTTTTCTGTGCTGATCTGAGGTAGCTTGTTTCCCATGTAAGCAAAGCACGGCCCGTCCTTATTTAGCGCCTTTACAAACTGCTTCATCAAACCGAGCTTGAAATGTAGAGGTGGCAAAATGATTTTGTCACACTCAAGAATAGGCATGTTAATAATATTTTTCTTACCAACAACCATGTCGTCTCTCTGCGGCCACTCTTTTTTTGACCAATGGTTTGCTTTGTCTCTGCTATCCCACAGACATAGAAAACAAGGATATTTTGTGTAGCCACTTTGCTGTCCAAGAAGAAAGTTCACCATCTTTAAATCCACACAAATCACCCACTGATGGTCCTGATATTTAATTTTTTCCATAACCAAAGCAATTGCTTCATATTCTTCTTTCAGTCGTGTTGAATGAGCGATTGGAATTGAGCCATATTTATTGCCATTGTGTAGAAGGACGCATTTTAAACTTCGCTTGGAGCTATCAATAAACAGGCGCCAATCATCTGGATTGTATTCTGGAAGACCCATGTGTTCTAGGAGACCTCTAACATCGTGACAGAAAACGAGATTTGTGTCTTCAGTGAAAAATGGTAAAAACTCCTTTTCCCTTGTTCGGTAGAATGTGATTTTAGTTCCTTGTTCTAGTACACTTTTCTCCTTCAATCTGGAAGCAAGTAATTCAGACGATTCTTTTGAAAGATTAAGGTCCCTAACTAGATAATTTAGCTCATCTTGATTAAACTGTTGAGGAATTGTTGACATTCCCTCATAATCACTGTCACTTCCATCATCCATGTCACAAGAATGTTCACTACGTTCGTTTTCAGTCTCACAAAGCTCTGGCAAGTGGTGAAACGTTGGGATTGGTATTTCATCGGAATAAATAACTGGACGTCTTGCTGAAGGCAGATCAGGATATGTCCACTTGTTCCGGTTATTTCTATTCATACCCGTAACATTTACCAGGCAGAAATAACAGTCATCAACATGGTTTGTGGGTTCCCTCCAAACCATTGGAACACCAAACTTAAGACTTTTTCTTTTTCCAGTTGTCCACTGTCGCAAGTGTTCAGTACACATTTTACACACAATATGTGGAGCCCACGTTTTATCTTGGTCCCCTAGGCGTACACCAAAATATGCATGATATGCTTTTTTTTTACAAAGTCACTGATATGTTTTCTATTGTCTTTAAATGTGTACTCACCACATATGTAGCAAAACACATCAGGATGGTTAACACAACTTCTTCGACTTGAACTCATTTTATGTTCAGGCCACTAACACGGATGTTAAATATAAAGCCTTAGTATACGCGATACAAGTTATGATTTCAGAACAAAACTCACATGTTCCAACATGTCACTCCACCTGCAAGACAACAACTACGATCCACTAGCCAAGTAGAATACCAATGCAATCTAGTGGACGTTCCTGGAACTACTATATGACTAGTTTCCGTTTAGTACCGACAGATAGCAGCACTAATGAGAAAAGAACGCCGTTCTTCCAAATAGAAATCTCTATAGAGCACAGTAGGATTTATTTGAGTTGCAGAGTTTATAAGATCATATTCAAACTTGTTATTACGAGAATATTTGTATTTCTTTTGCTTATTTTGTATACTATTGCAAGAAGCATGCAGAAATAGTGGTTACATCATTTATAATTTACATATTTATTTTGGATTGTAATATTTCTTCCACATACATTGTAACGTAAATAACACTACTGGTACAGTAGCCTGTATCTACCAAAGTAGAGCTGATAGAAAAAAACTGCTTACATTATTGGATTCAGCGCCCCACACATAGTTAAAATCAGCTCTAAAATTTTAGGCACCAAGAAAAAAATTTTTTCTGTAGGCCTGTGTAATTAACAGTATATAGATTTACAGAGATTATTTGCGATTAGTTTAAATATCTAGCAGTAAAGAACAATATTAAAATAAACCATTTTCAGAATATGTTTTGTACATCTAACTATTAGTTATTTCTGTCTGGCTATGTATTATTCAATTTGCATAGAATTGGAAGGTATTTATGCAATACTATTAGTACTTTTGAAGTTTAATATACAGTTAACTTTTTCCTGTATCCCAAGTCCTTTTTTAAATTTAATTAACTATTTCTCCTCTACATTCGCTGGTTTACAAGATATGAATGACGGAAAATTCAATTTTTCCTTAACGTAAAAGCGGGGAGTGGAATATATTGTGAAAGTAGAGAAACTGAAAAGGCCGAGAAAAATGGTGAGAAAACGTGAATTCTGAAAAACGGGTATGTATCTTAATAATTACTAGGATAAATATTAGATACCTACTTGCAGATTATTCTATGAATTAATAAATAAACAGAATCGATAAAATTCAAAATTTTTTAACCTGCTACCGTAGATCATGATTATAACCATGGCCATCTTGAGTATGTGACACGTTTGCTGTGGTCTTCCAAATGTAGCAACACTATTCTGCGTACGAGTTGCAGGGGGAAAAGGTCCTTATGTTAGCACTTACAAGTAGCATATTTATCTGTTTATTTCTTTATTATTTATTTGTATATATATATATATAATTGTTTTTCGGTTACAGGGTGTCTAGCAGTTATGGCTGGATACCTTAGTAAGTTAAGTACGTGTCATCGCTAAGATGAATAGGATGTGTAACTTCCAGTTTCCCCAAATACAGTAATCGAAGAATTCAATGGATGATGCTTAACGTATGACTCACCGTAAGTTTGCAACAATAATTGTATCTTGCTTAAGTAAGAGTAGAATGCAAGGCCTAAATACGAGTATAAAGAAGTTGATGTAAACACAGATCAGTAATGTAGAATTTGTACGTAAAAGTGATTGTATTTTGTCTTACTGTACATAAAAACATATAGCTGAATGAAGAAGTGAAGAAGTGTTGAGTTGAGTTGAGTTGATTTTGAGTTTAACGTCTCGTTCAGCAGCGAGGCTATATGAGACGCGGACCTACTGATTAACGTGGAATCCGAACCACATGAGCTCCCGCCGGGAATCGAACCCGGGTCTCCCACGCCAAAGGCGCGTACGCTAACCGCTTAGCCACGGAAGAGCTCAAGTGAACGGTGGTTGGGGCCGCGGTGGCTCAGTGGTAGAGCGTTCACCTCTGGTGCTTGGGGTCCCGGGTTCGATCCCAGCCCCCGCCAAGTGAACTTTGTGGTGGACAAACACCGTGTGCGTGGGTTTTCTCGGGGTTCTCCCGTTTCCTCCCACTTTCTTCATTCCACCATTTCATTCATTACTCATCATCACCGTCTCCTTTAGCCTAACCGGCATAAACGTGGGACGTAAAACTCAAAGATTTCATTTCAAAAGAACGGTGGGCATGCTGAACATATCATGTGATTGTAATTGTCTCATGTGTGTTAGCTCTCTACTTCCTGGTTATTAAAAAATACGTAATGTGAGATGTTATAAAGCTTGCTTTTTACTTTATCTTTATCCTTTAATTTGAAACTTCGCACAGCACATTTCACAGCATTTCACTTATAACATATCCTAAATGTATTCACAACGTCAAAACAGTTGTAGGTTTTGGAAAAATAACCTTACGATTGGGTTATTCTCGATCAGCAAATTAACATTTCAAGAAATTTATTGTTTGCCAATATTATATCTAAATTTACTTTGAATATTAGAACATAGTAACATAATGAAAACCGATGAATATTTATCTTATTAGTCCTGTTCAAATACATATTTTTAATATCTTCTTTTCTAAGGTTCCCTTGTATTCAAAGTTTCATACTTCTAATGAATAAGGTGTCAAAAATTTTATTTTCATATTTTAAAATTTAAGTATTTCCGTATTTTTCGAAATATACGAGACGTGGCCAAAAGATACGCTGAATAATTTTACCATATTAGAAGCAAAGTAATAAGCTTACATGGAATTTGACTTAATCTCCTTCAAAGTACTGTCCTTGGCTAGCAATGTACTTATCCCAACGTTGAATCCAAGATTGGAAGCATTCCTGGAAGGCTTTTGGAAGGGCGTTCAGCTGCTCTGTCGTAACCCTCTTGATGTCAGGAATGGTGTCGAAACGTTTTCCTTTAAGCACAGTTTTAATTTTGGGGAAGAGGCAGAACTAGCATGATACTATATCCGGAGAGTACTGTGGATGTGGACAAACCAATATTTTTATCGGTCAAAAACTCCTGTTCGTCAGTCAAAAGTCGGAGAACGAATTTCGCACCCACTCTTCTCAGTGGCAAATCGGTGGTTAAAATGCTAAAATTGTGTACGCGCTCTTAAATAGTTATTCGCCTGTTTGAACGAACAATTTTTGCCACTTTGTGCACGTTTTCTTTTTTGTGGTTAATCACACTTCCCGAACATTGCTTGTTCTCTACAGATTCATTTCCGCTTTTAAATCGTTCATGCCACTTGTAAACAGTCTTCAGAGTTACAGCATTATCAGCATACACCAATTCAATATTTCGTGAGTTTCTTGGCACTTATCTGCAACTTGAAACAGAACTTAATATTCCGCGTAGTTCGAAATCCATGATGCGCGACAGATACGGTAAACACGACCTCCCTCTAGCGGCTCTGGACGCGGACTGACAAGTCAGAACGTGTTTCTTCTTGACGCTGGCTGTCTCAACGAATCAGCTATCGAACAAATTACATCAAATGAGTGTAGCGTCAGCAGTTGCTGCTTAAAAGGAAAAACAAAATCTTATTTTTGATCACACATTGCATCTAAGAGAGGTTTTGATCCCTGCATTCAAAATTCAAAATTGTGAGATTGTAGATGTTCGTTTCCTTTGGATTCTGTTCGTTTGTTGCGCACTGAATAAACTTTTTTTTTTTTACGTATTTTCAGTAATAATTCTGTTTTATTTTATGTATTTATTATCTACACTGAACTAATAGTTTACAGTTCCACGTTAATTGAGGGTCCAATATATTATGTTAGTGGTTTGGTCTATGTAATTCTGTTAATCGTAAATTACCTTTAACAGGCTTCGAGCCGTATGATTGAGCTTGAATTAATGAGGAATGTGTTCCGGAAAGATCATTGGGCTATATCTGTGTTCCACGTTCTGAGTAGTGAATGGAATGAAGAAATACATTGACCGTTGTTATATGCACTACAGGACAAGCCCATTTCTTTCGTCTTAAGGTAGTTCACAATGTATTTTTACAATTCAGGCACTAAAGAAAACTAAACATAGTAGATTTATTTTATTTTTACCCGATTATTTGTCATAGACTTTTTTTCGTTTATTTATTTACTTAGGAAGTATCTGGTAGAATTGAGGAGTTTGATGTAATAAGGACATAAGCCCTACGCTTAAAAGGTTACGCCCTTTTTGCATCAAATGCATGAGTGGTTTTTATCATGCTTGTTAAGCCTCGTGTCAAAATTTCAACTCGATATCAAAATAAAGGGCTGCATATTACATTGTTTTATGTAAGAAAAAACTCCACTTAAATTTTCAACATCGTTTTCTCCAAATGCATATTTCAGACTTACGCCCTTATTGCATCAAACCCCCAATTAATATTTAAATATTTTCGAGGTTTATTTTTAAAAATAGATAAATTGAAGTATTAGGTTCACCATGCTTAAAACTAGCCGTTTATGCAAGATGTACATCACTAACAATTAAAGGACAAAGGAGGGAGTAATTAAAAGTTATAACGGAGAGCTTTCGAGGGGGAAAAAAACAATTAAACTACTGTACAGTTAACGAAAGTTGGCTTCTGACAGGTTGACAGAACACGTAGTATATTGGAAGCGCTGTTGTCAAAGGCTCTGCAACTAACTTAGAATGTTTTACTCATAATTGTAATAATACGAAAGGAACATCTGATTTCCAAATAATAACTATAATAGATTTTGGAATATTAATATTCTACAAGAAGATTAAAGAAGAGTTAACACAATTTTCTAAACATATGCAGCTTCAATATTTCTCTTCATCTAATGCAGAGTCTTCACAATCTTCTAATACTGAATCGAAGTTGGATTCGAACACTGTGTTAAAAAGAAGGTACTTTTTAACCTATTAAAATGTACTTTAATTGAACATCTGCCTTTATAACTTAACAAGGGTATTTCTCAAACACATCTACAAATTATAGTAAGTTACTGCTTCTGTGTACTTCGAATACAAATTTTCGTGTAACAGGCAAGTAAAAGACTTCTTCTCTGAGTGTAATTGGAAAACGCATGCAAAACAGAAAATTAAAACTGCAAATGATTTACTAAACTTTGTTTCGTGCTAACTTAATAATAATAATAATAATAATAATAATAATAATAATAATAATAATAATAATAATAATAATAATTCTTTTATTTAAACAGCATTAAACAGAATACGTGAGTTTAATAAAGTGTAAAAATATTTGTGAAGCCGAAGCTGTCTTTTACTGTCTAGAAATCGAAGGCAGCATAATTGGTTCCCGTAATAAAACTAGGAATATAATAATACCATTGTGATTCCCAAGACATACACTATATAAGTATTAATTATTCTTAATATAATTGCTGTATGATCTTTGAGTGATAACTATTTGTTTTACCTAACCCGTGTATAAGTTTCTTTTTTTTCTTTCTTTCTTGTGATATTTTTGCATACTAGAATGTTAGTTTCTCGATATTTTAGAAATGGTTTTCATTGTTTCCAAAACTTTTTTTTGTAGGCGAGTTACAGTACAAAAATTGTCACATTCCTTGTAAGGAGCAGAGAATGAAGAAATTTATTGTTATGCATGATGTGCACAAGCCTGGAAGAGAGAAGGGAGTCAGTTGGATATCAATCTGTGGTGCTTTTGATCAGTTGTGAGCATCCACTTTGATATCTTGGTGTTGTTCATTGAAATCAACGGACTTACACAAGCTGGAAGTGGGAACGAGTACGCAAGTGTGACCAAATAGAACATTCACGAAATTGAGAACATGATAAAAATTCTATTTTTGAAACAAAATATACTAATTGGTAAATTTAAATTTACTTAACATGTATGATAGACAAAGCACTTCATATTTACTTAAATCAGTACTTATGGAATTTCTTGAAAAGTTTCCACGTATTGTTAACGTTTATTCAGGCTCACATGAAACTTGTCAGGTATAATGTAAGCCTGCCATTTGGTCAGTAGAAGTCAAAATACGTATTTATTGAAAAAAAAAAGAATCGTCGGAACTCTTGCAATACCAGTTATTTTTCCTTCTTTTATAATGGCTTCATTTGAACAACTTGTTGAATTTATTGCCCGTTTGTTGTAATACGTTCATGGTGTGTGGTAATTTGTATTCCTTTTACATGTAGGCTGATAACTAGCCAAGTATTTCTTTTTATGAATGATCATTAAAATTGAGAAAAACAGGTTTATAATTATTAGAAAGTATCTGGGTATGTTCTAAGTTAAAAGCTAAGATGTAAGTTCCATATTAGCGGTACAAATCTGAGATGACATACATCATTCTCTGTAGTGTATAAACTTGTTAAACTGCATTTAGGTAAATGTAAATAATAAGTAGTTTATTATCGAAAATTAGGTTTTTATTCCTGCCTATAAAGGTAATCAAGAAAGTTCTGTAGCTTTTTCCCCCACCACCTTCGAACATCGATATGTCACCTAAGACGTACCTGGACGATCAAAAATAGTCCCCATCAGCATCAACAACCCTCTGCCAACATTCTGGAAGGTCATGGATTCCATCGTAATAGAACTTGATGGGCCGTAAAACAAAGGAGGCATCAAGTGCATTTTGCACCTCTACTAGGAATTTGAACTGGCGTCCTCTAAGGTGATTGTCCAAGGAATGGAACAGGTGATAATCGGATAGTGTAATATCTGGAAAGTATGCTGGATGCAATAGTGTTTCCCATCCAAGGTGTAGAATGATGTCCCGGGTCATCCTAGCCACGTGGGGCTTAGCCTTGTCCTGTAACAGGAGGTCCCCTTTGCGATTCAGAAGTGCTGACTCTAAAGTTTTAGTTTTTCTTCAACATGGCTCAACTGCTGACAGTACACAGTTGCATTGATGCTCTGACCAGGTGGTAGCAGTTCCAGATGCACGATGCCGCGAGAAGTCCACCAAACACACAAGGAAGACCTTCTAGTGCTGTGCTGGTTTCGGCTATTTTGAAACTAGTTAATGAGATAGTAGCGAATAATAACGATGCCGTGGAGCTTCGTACAAGACCCACTTCTCATCACATATCAACACCGTGTTCAGAAATGGCTCCTCCCTCAGACGAGACAGCAAAGAAACGCAGGTATCTGCTCGCGTTGCCTTCTGGCTCGGAGTCAAATTATGTGGGACCTGTCGACTCATTTTGTAGTGCTTTCCAAGTTGTAGGTGCTGCCGAATGGTTTCTCCACTCATACTGAATTGTAGTCCCAGTTCCTCACATATCTGGCCACTGTTCGCCTGAATTGCTGCCTGAAGATCTTCATTTTGTACATGTGGTGGTCTTCCCGCACGTGGTGCGTCTTCTAGTGTTTCGTCACCGTCCTTAAACTTGTTAAACCACCACTGCGCTTTTTACGTAGTCACGATACCCTCACCAAAGGCGTGGCCTATTTTCCGCCGCTCTGCAGCGGCATTTGACCCCAGTTTGAACTCGTACAGCATTCACGCCCTTGTGACATTCTGTCCCATGTTCACTCTGTCCTTACGCAAGTTCACGGTGTAACTGAACTGCCACCATCACATAGTATGTTGGATGTACCCATACCAAGAACTGACCTTTGCCTTATCTCCAATCGCATTCAACTTACGGTGTGTGGGCCAATTGCACGCAGACCTCCACAAAAAGTGACAGAACTTTGTTGGTTACCTTTATAATATTAGTGAATACATTTATGTTTAGGTGTGTATGTTACACTTTGGATTTGGTTAGTATTTCTAATATGTTTTGATTGGGAATAGCTTCAAATGTCACCATATTCTTTGATACCAATGAGTCATGCCGAACATCTCATTTCCAGAATTCAATATATTACTAAAATCTATTGAAGGTTTAGAAATGTATGTATAATCTGCACACCCTTCGAAGAAAGAATGGAGCTAGTTGAAAATCAATTCGTAGTGCTTTTAACCAATTATTAGCATCTGTTTTGATATCTTACTGTAGTACATTGATATCGTCGACCTTAGACAAGCTGGTTTGGAAGTGCATTATATGATTCATGTAATATTTTCTTCTTTCTGGTTAGATCATAGGTTCATATCAGACAGGACATCACCATCAGTTAAAAGTTATTTACATTTTTTAACCTACGTTGTAGTATTGCGAATCCTTTACGTATAGAGTCGTAAAAGGTCTGATCATATACAAGTAATGAGAACAGTGTATAAGTCCTATCTGGTTTCCCTTTTACATCTGTTACATTCCCTGAATTTAATTGCCCCCCATCTCTCTATCTTTTTTACCACACGTGTGGAAGGCATCATAACCGTCAGCACGTCAATCTTTGTCAATGTACCGCAGCGATCACAATGTTGTATGTGTGATGTCTTTCCTTGTGTTGTGGTGCTTTCCGCGAAGTGGTCACTTTGACGAAGAGGTCGCCACGAAGTCCCTGAAAACATTGTTGTGAACTGCACCCACTTGCCACTTCAATCTCGATCCACGCACGTCGTTCGTTTTTCCGAAACATATTGTTATGGCGCATCAAATTGCCTTCTCTAGAACATTGCTTGTTTTGACTGAATAACACAGTCGTTATCTCTCGCCGTACTTCATCGTCTCACATTCCCTTATCACCTGCGGAACTCCTGTAGTGCTGAGACACATCCTTCTGCCCTGTGAACAGTGTTGCCATTATTTTTCTATCTAAGCTCTGTATTTGGGAAAGTATATACCTTTTTTTTTAATTTTATCGTTTTCATCAAGTAAATATGAAATTGTGCAGGTCTCATACACTATAAATTTCTTCACAGACAAGGATTAGAGAAACGAACATTTAAAATACGAATCATTTAATATAAATGTAATTTAAGAGTATTAGAAGAATTATGTACAGTATATTTCTGAAATGACCACTTCCTTCGAGGTTGAGATGATATAGTGTTGTTTTTCTGATATTGCTTAGTTTTGGTGTGTATCAATGAAAAGTTCAGTTGTGAAACTACAATCACCTTAAATACAAATTATTTTAACGCGTGATAACTGAAATCATCAATTGTAAATGTAATTGAATTAATTCATAAATTAAAGGAAATGTTTGTATTGTGGGTAAGTTTATTAGATATTGTAGTATCTACATCTTTATTCCTTATTACATAAGTTGCATGCTTTTGCTGTTGGTAACTTTGAACAGCGATCACCATGTTATCAACAATATAAGCAACAGTATGAACAATATTGCGTACAATTGTTTGCTTAGGTTGAAGAAAAGAATTATGACACCATAAATTTATCTGTGAAATAGGGTGTATTTACCATATATGTTTTATAAGGATTTCGGATTTTTTTTTTCACGTTAAAATACATGGCTCAATCTCTGAGGTTATTGACAAAAGAATATTTAGGGCTCGCATACTCATTCTTTTTGAGGTGTCATATTGTAATTTCAGTATTTTTGATTTTTATGTGTTGTATAGATTTGAAGAATAGGATCGTGATAAACAAAATATTGTAGTACTTGTGGTTTATTTTCATTACTTTTTTTCTTCCATCCTCTGCCTTAAGTTCCAGAATAGAAAACAAGCTTTTCAGTAAAATCCATATAACCCTGTACACAGGTATGTAAGAATTCTGAATATGTAAGATTTTCTCAGGAAACCCCCTTTTTTTCCCTCTTTCTTTCTTTCTTGGAATATTGAGCTATAACACATGGCGAAATAAAATTTCACTATATCTCGTTTTCTGGTTCCTTCCTTCTTACGATAGATATTTTGCTCATGTTCTTTTTTTTCTTTTTTTTACTTCAAAGATAACATACAGTATCTACAAATTATTACACATATAGGGTGTTTCAAGGGAAAAGGGCAATTCTTTGAGAAACGATAGTATGACTAATTCTAAACAGAGAACTTCATATGGGCATTGGTCCTATACTGAACGGTTTGAGAGCTATTGGTTGTGAACCACTTTTTACCTTAGGCTGCTTATTTCTCAGTCTGTCTTCACTCTACAGCGGTGAGATATAACGCACTTAAAATTTGATGGGATGACTTTTACAACGGTATGCAACTTGTGGTGTCTTTGAGAGGGAAGTTATCGAGTACATGTAACATTAATTTAAGATTTATTTAAGGGAACTGTATGGTAACGTTGATTTCCAATTTCCTTCAATAACTTCCCTTCCAAGATTAACTACAGAGCGAGCAATAAGCAACATAAGGTCAGAAATAGTTCACAATCTGTAACTCTGAAACCATTGAGAATAGGGCTCATATTCAATTAACTTTTTTCCTTAGAATCACCCATGTTGACATTTTCCAAAGTATTCCTCTTTCTCCCTGAAACACCATATATACAAGCTGCTTTTTCACATATTTTACCACGTTGTTTTAATTCGTATTTTACCAATATCGAAATGTTATTTTTGTTCATTCTGTACGTGATCAGAAAGACTAAATCATACCTATTCTACGTTTCTTCGTCATAATTTAAGTGATTTATTAATGTTTCATAAATATTTAGAAAGTACTTATTTCACGTCGCTTATGCTTAAATATTACCAATATGACTAATTTATTTTAGTTTTTAATTTTTACTGGATCTTAAGTTCTTTATTGTAATCCTTGTACAAGAGTTCATAATCAATTCGAACATTTCATCATTTCCTCAAACTGAGTATATTTGGAGGATGTTATTAAAAATTTGCGAAGCAAAAATATAATCTGTATCATTTACTATTTACTCTAAGTTTATTGTTTATACTCTTATCAGATATTTAGCGAAAAACTTCTAGTTGCCAATCAAGTATTCTCAAAAGCATTCGACGAAAGAAAGCTTTGAATTACGATAAATTTAAATAAAATAAATTTAGGCCAAGATAAGAAAATCTGAGTCGTATTAAATTGTTTGCCATTTAAAAGTTTCATCTACAATATTCGTGTTCAGTTTTGGTGGTAGTAATCGTCTTTTCACGTACATATCTTAGTAGTACCTCAATTTCTTCTTCTTTGCACGAGTAGGACAATGTTTATGCAAAGACTTGAAAATAAATAAATCAATGAGATAAATAGCGAAAGCCAAAGTCAGCTGCCATGCACGGGAACAATAAGATTTATGCAATTTGAAAGTAAATAAGTGAAATAGCTAAGAGCAACGTTAAAGAAGTTGTCCCTGTGATATGCCCCTTCTTGTGTAATCTTAGGTTTAAGTGTAGTTAAGGAAGACCAATACCTGGGCCGATGCCGCCTTTGTCCATTTTTGTGTTTTTCGCCCAGTCTCATCCCCCTTCCCCCAACGATGGGGTTGAACTTACCATTAACGGTATCGTCGGTGTCACTGTGATCACGACGACACCGAAAACTATGGATTTAACACTTATATTGGTCGTCTTTATTTTTCATGTCGCTCCTCTTTATTTATTTATTTTAGAGCTGGTCTGGGTGTCTTACCGTCATAGTACTTTTTCCCTCAGATTTTAAGTCACACGTGTATGAAGTTCGGGTTAAATTCAGAATTATGCACATCGACTTTATATATATATATATATATATATATATATATATATATATATATATATATATATATATATATATATATATAATAGAGTAACATTCATAAGATTTAACCAGCATGTCCTACGAGGGGCGTTTCATATTGATTTACACTTTATTTTTTTTATTTATTTACTTTTTTTTAACTTATAAGAACCTTCATGCCTCAGCAGATACATTCGCTTTCTCAACATAGCCTCCATTAAGAACCGTCGTGGTAACTTTCTATGTCCTTTGCGAATCAGTTTTTCGGAGTTTGTTGCTCCCACGTCCGGACAGCGTCTTGCAGTTTCTGGAAGTCGGCGAAATGATGTCTACGCACCGGTTTCTTCAATCCCTCGAAGGGTGTAATCACAAGGGACCAAGTCAGGAGAATAATGTCGGTGTGGCATCACCTAGAACCCCAGCTCATTAGTGGCAGTTATGGTTGGCCGACTCGTGTGAGAACGAGCGTTATTGTGTTGCAGGAGCACACCTTTCGCCCATTTTCCTGGTCGTTTCCTCTAAATTGCACGGCATAAACTCCGCAGTGTTGTCACGTATGACTAGCTGTTAATGGTGGTCCCGGGTTCCAGCCAGTCAATGAGGATAATTCCATCCTTGTCCCAGAAGACAGTGGCAATGTGTTTGCCTACTGAGGGCTGCGTGGGGAACTTCTTTGGCGTGGGGCTGCCTTTATGCATCCACTGCATTGATTGGGCTTTGGTCTCTGGCTCATGGTAGTGTAGCCAAGTCTTTTCGCCAGTAATGAGTTTGGACAAAAAGCCTTCTGGATCCTAGCTGTAGTGCTCCATAAGATAACTTCTCACGTCCTTACGTTGTTGTCTTTGTGTTGCATGCAGGGATTTGGGCCACCTGACGGACACGTTTCCCATCTTAAGGTGTTCGTGTACTATGCGGTGCAAAGTGATTCTGGCGGTGCAAAGTGACTGTGGCCGCCTCAGTTTCGTGCACGTGATGCACCTGTTGTCCTGAACAAGCCGCTCCACTCTTGAAGTGTTCACTAATGTTGTCACAGACACTTTTCTTCCTTAAGTGGTTCCCTTCTCCGTTGATGTGCGGCACTTTTCCAGCCGTCCACCCAATACGGTTTTACGTGACGGTGCGCACTCTTCACACACTGCCACCAATCGCCTGTGAATTTCCGCAGTCTGTACCTCCCCTTTCCACAGAAACCACATTCTCCAGCTCTGTGTTTGTTTATCACCTTCCATGTTTTCCGCTCACTTGCTTACAGCTGTTGGTGTAAGTGCTGTAGTTTTCCAGGGAGTACACTTCTCTGTATTGTTCTTCCACCTGAAGGCAAACCTAAGTACTACTTTCTTTCAAGTGTAATGTCGAGCTCAATGGAGGAGCCTGAAAGAAGGAAAAAGGAAAGTGTAAATCAATATGGAACGCCCCTCGTAAAAATGCGGGCACAAACCCTAATTTACGACTTCTGCAGTTTAGGTGTTGTACCGTTTAGGGCTTATGGACTTGTGCCTATTCCATTCACTTGTTTTGGTTCTGAAATTTGCCACGACCAAACAGAACTGCGACAATGCAGTTGTCGTCATGATGCTACGTATTATGAACGTAGTTAATTTCAACGCTAACAGTTGCATTATGATAACATTGAAAATATTATTCTGCAGTTATATATAAATGTATCTAAAACAACTTACTTCATTAAGAGATTTTTTTCTTTTTTACATGTTATTTTAAAATATAAATCAATTCAAAAAATAAAATAAAAACTGCCTTTATAAAGAGGTATACAGAGCCTCATTAAGACGGAATATATTATTTTAAGTTCGACTTATTTGTCAATGGACTGTGCCATCAGAAGTGTGCTGCAAGTCAGGGACATCCATCTTTTATCACCTCAGGATGGATACTTGTAAAAATCTTTCCATATTCCTTACCCACATAGCACACGGACGTCCACAGGACATCTGAGATTGATCCGCAATGGACAACGGGACATCCCAGTATCATCCGAATTTGCTCCCGGGACATCCATAGGACCTCCGCGATATATCCAGATGTCTGCTAATATCCCGAATAACGGGATATTCAACGGGACCTCAAAGGGATTTCTACTGGTAAGTTGTGGGATAATTTGGCCCTAGATATATCTGGCGTGGGATTTCCCTGGAATCTCCTGTCGCATTCGGGGTGTCCCGTGGACAACCTACGTGAAAATCCTTTAGAACATCCCATGCAAGACTTCCATGGAATATCTACTCATTATCCCGATAATCAGGGAACTATGTAGGATAATTGGGACAAAAATGGAACGTCCTAGGTTCGTCGTGTGTTATGTGGGTTACCTTCATGACAAAAGTACTACTATCTTCAAATTTCACGTTAATACCTATAGTAGTATGGGTGGTCGATGATGAATCACACACTTCCACTTTTATATAATAGTATAATTTTTTTGTGACATTATTATTATTATTTATAATAGGTTATGTCCTGAGTATACAAATTAGCATGTAAATAATATAATTAGTTCGTTAAGCAATTTAAATTATTAAGCGTCTAACTTTTTCATCTAATAATGTAATAGTTTTTCGTAATCAAACAACCTGGTTAACAGTACGGAAGTCGCAACACAGTATGATAGAATAGTATAAATTGACTTATCTAAATTAAAATGTTACGTAATTCTGATAGTCCATTTTTTCGTTGTAATATTCCATTCTATTTATTAATTTAATACTGAAATGTTATTTCTCATATATAGTATTAACTTGAAGCGAATAGAATGTCCGCCATGGTGTCCAGTGGGAAACTTATCTCAGTAATACAATATATATTGACAAAAGTCACGTATCTAATGTCACAAACTCAGTAGACGTCCAACAAACAGGCTGAAGCACCCAGTCATTCATGAAACAGTGCGTTGTTGAACAAGGTCATGAAAGTGCACCATGAAGAGCACGTAGTTACGATTTATCTTTCTTTACGAATTGAAACTGAGGCATTGTGCCGAAAAGATAATAATACAGTTGTTTTGATATGCTGTCTACCATATGCACCGGCCGTAAATGCACGAGGCTTTGTCCTCTTGGGTTCCTCAACCAGAGATGGCAGAACACACAAGGAAAAGTGTTGCACTAGCTAAAAGGAAGGACAGAAATATATAACCATGGTCACCTCTGGCTGGGGGACAGTGGAACGTGTCCTCCTCAATACTGTGTGTAGCAGATGAAAATGATCACAAACTATTTAAATCTATATGGAAGAAGAAATGAAATATGTAGCACAAATTAATAGTACATGTGCTGTTAAGTATTAAGTTTGTGTGACTGAAATGCCTGTGCGATGTGTGCCGCTTTCAAAGAAGAAAATAGAACTACAATTCCTGATTTTTTGAAGTAGTCTCGGCTGCAGCCACACACTTTTATTGGCTCAACCAAATGACTCTATTCCATGATGAAAGAAACCTGGAGAAGTTGATGGCGAATTAAAAAGGGAAATCGACAAACTCCAGGAAATACACAGTAAACTTAAAGGTGGCGAGTGGAATTAAAACTGATAGAGAAATATGAAAAATGTATATACAGATTAATTCCATAGAAATCGAAAGGTAGCACGAGAAATATTATTATGACAGTGTAGAAACTAAAGTTCTAAAGGTGGAAATGAGGCTTCAATGAGCGAATTGCAGCTTGAAGAAGATGGATATAATACATTAAGAAACTATGCGAGCAAAACTTAACTGTGTAATTTAGGCATTGCAACAAACAATGAAGTAAACGAGAATTGCAAAGGAACTACAATGCTGAGGACAAGTTCCATCACACACAGCGAGATGAACAAAAAGTAAATAATATATCACCTATTGAGTTTATTAAGAATACAGAAAAAAGGGAGAAATAAATATTCGGAATATCTTATGAAATGCAGAGACTCGTCATCATAAGACCTATTAGCGAGAGTTTAAATTTTATAAATTTTATTAACATGAAAATGAAATATGTGAGAACTAACAATTACACTGGCGAAAATCAGTTTAAGAAAATCTAGTAGGAATTCATGGGCTTGGTTCAAAGTTGTACACAAGAATAAAGCGATGGTAAATTCTACTGTTTTCAACATGGAAGGGCCAGAATTTGTGGGGGGAAGGGGGCAACTGCCCCCAGGGAAGCTCCCCGCTGTTCGAGGGGGGCACTTTAAGACAAAATTTTCCTACTCCATATACGATACGAACATGAAATTATAAATGAAGCATCAAACAGGTTCACTACATTACATAAACAAAACAGCGCACAAAAGGTCAATAAAACAAATGAGTCGTGGGCCCTTTTCAGTAAATATATATATATATATATATATATATATATATATATATATATATATATATATATATATATATATATATATATATATACTATTAGGGGCCCTAGAAATAATATTTATTCGTATGGATTTGAGATTTGTCAATATTGTCCCTTTAATTAATTTCTCATGTATGGAACGGGCCTAGGGGCGTAACTAACGGCCCCGCATACCTTGCTGTGTGGAAGGGCCCACAGGCTCCGGGGGATCCATAGAGAGTAAGAGGAAGATTGATAGAGGGGGGCTTGTCCCACCAACACGAAAAAATCTAAGCTACGGCGCTGCAATATGATACTCATGGAATGTCCTACACATATTATACAGTGTGTTTAAAACACACAGTACTCGCCTTAATAGGACATGTAACTAAGCAGTAGGGTGAATCGAAAAATTCAAATTTTCGAGTATTGAGTTCTAATAGGAGTTTGACTTCATAAATTTCCCATGCCATACTCAGGAAGTTGAAAGAGGTGTTATTCTTGTGTGGACAAGAAAGCAGAGAAGGGTACATTTGAGCAAATTTGGTCTCAAGACTCACAATGCCAAAATTTGATTAAAAAATCTGAATTTAAGTCATCCTTGACTAAATCAACATAATTTAGCACACCCTAATTGGTCGGAGAGTTGACTAGGATGTGGGTGGAACTCGAATTGCAGCCACCTCCTCGTGATGAGTTCTGGGCCATTTAAAAAAAAAATTTGACAAATGGGCGAAGAGCTGCAAAATCCTTATGAAAATAAAATTATAAAATCACTCACATTAACGAATTAATAACAAGCATGCCCTCACACAACTAAAATAAAGTACTTAGACGCTGTAGAAATAAAAAAGTAATTGCATATTTCTTGCGTAAAGGTAAATTTTCGTTTTTTTAAATTAATTTTTTGTTTTTTGTTTTTGTCATACTTAAAATTTTAGGGCGTTTGCGCGAACTGAAGATCCAAAGTGTGATTTTTTATTATTTTTTTCATTTATTAGCATGCGAATACGCACCTTTGGAGCCCTTTTAGAATTCGATACTCGGAAATTTGATTTCTTCGCTCCACCCTACAAAGCAACCACGCAAGAAACTAGAAAGATGCTGCATGTCTGGGCGATTGTCGTTGCCCATCTAATGGTATATGGACGTGTGTTATGCTGCTGATGTGTCAACATATGATCGATTATGTAATTGACAACACCTCGAAGGTACTACGTACTAATGCTATTCCCTTTAATGAAGGCGAATATATAGCTTATTTTAACGTCCCTTCCTTTACGAAGTACCAGAAAGTCGTGTGTGTGTGTCCTATATGATAAATGTGAACACGCTGTATTTTCCTGCTTACCTACAAGTTCATATACGAGCATGTCATGAAGATACGACGTCACTGTGTCTAAGATAGAAATTACTCTCATCACTGAATACCATCAACCTCTATTTCCCTTGTCACTACATTCTATCAACATTTTTGATGATGAGCAGGCGTCAACAATAATTGTGCAAAAGAAACTTGGGATAGTTTATCAATCATCAACGATCGATTGTTTAGTGTTCCTGCACTCACATCTTAACCATGGTAGTTCTGATTGCACTAGCGGTCACCGTCCTGTCAGGGCGGTGCGAATGATCCTTCTCCCCAGGAGCTTTTCGGTACGTCGCGGCAGTGGTGGATCCAGAAATTGTTTTGAGGGGGGTTAGACAAAATAATTTAGAAAAATAGTGGAATTCATTTTTGCTGTTCAAATTGGATAGAGTAATATACACTTGCATATAGTTAAAAATAGGTTAGTTCATGGAACCAAAGAAGTGGCGTAACCCGATATTCTACCTAATTTATTTAAAATGTTTATTTTATTAAAATTGTTACATTGTTCAATGTATCTCATTGTAATTTTTTTCTGTGTTCTTAATGAGCTAGGATTTTAAAAAATCTTCGGGAGATACATGAATAGGAATGCGCACGAGTCGAGATTTAAGCCTGTCTCGACTCGTCTCGAGAAAATGTCTCGACTCGAAAATATGTTGCTGTCTCGACTCGAAGTCTCTGTCTCGACTCGACTCGAATTCGAGCCGAGACGTCTCGAAATTCGAGTCAAGACAAAATATACGAGTTAAAATATATACACACATCAGCCAGACCATTATGACTACCTACCTAATTGTTAGTATGTCCACTTTTTGGCACGAATACCAACGGCGACGCGTCTTGGCATGGTCTCAATGTTCCTTGGTGGGTCGCTGGAGAGAGTTGGCACCACATATGCACACACAGGTCATTTAATTCCCGTAAATTCCGTGAGGGGGTGATGCGCCCTCACGTCACGTTCAACCACATCCCAGATGTGATCGATTGGGTTCAGATCCGGAGAGTTTGGGGGCCAGCACATCACTTGGAACTCGCTCCTGTGTTCCTCGAACCACCCATCATACTCCTGGCCTTGTGACATGGTGCATTATCTTGTCGAAAAATGCCACTACTGATGGGAAACATGGCCGTCATGAAGGGATGTGCATATTCTGCAAGCAGCGTGCGACGCCTCGGCCGTCATGGTGCCTTGCTCGAGCTCCACTAGACACATGGATGCTCACCTGAATGTTCCCCAGATAATAATTAAGCCCCAGGCAGTTTGTCTTCGTCCCGCAGTACAGATGTCAAGGAGCTGTTCCCTTTGAACACGACGGATTCGCACCATCACATCGTCATGATGAAGAAGATGTCGGGATTCATCAGACAATGCAACGCTCTGCCATTGTGTCAAGGTCTAGTGGCGATGGTCACGTGTTCATTTCAGTTATAGTTGCCGATGTCGTGGTGTTAACATT
This sequence comes from Thermobia domestica, assembly GCF_964235325.1. Taxonomy (NCBI): domain Eukaryota; kingdom Metazoa; phylum Arthropoda; class Insecta; order Zygentoma; family Lepismatidae; genus Thermobia; species Thermobia domestica. The sequence continues at coordinate 191,360,539 of NC_137467.1, read as the reverse complement.
CGCCATCGTTAGGAGGGTTCGATGTACTGTGTGTTCACACTAGTGTTGTGAAGGCCTGTGAAAAAAACGGAAATTTTGGGTTAAAAAAGTTTTTCTTACGGTTTTCCCGAGCTAGGGAAAAAACGGAAAATTTGGGTATTATAAAAATCATCATTTTTGTTAATCACAGAATCATTTTAGTTAATACGTAAAATCAAACATATATTTCATAGAGATATCTTCATTGTTCTATGTAAATTCCGGAAATTTTGAAACCATTAGAAAAAATCATTGGTTCGGAAATATTGGCAAAAACAGGAATATATAGTTTAAAAACTATTTTTTGGCCTGATGCTAGTAATCTTAGTTGCTGTAACATGTCTGCAACATACACAGTGGGAAGTCGAAAATCCGAATTAATTGGGACCACAGGTATTCGGATTTTCAAATTGTTCGGGTTTTCGAAAATGACCAAGAAAATGCCATTTAGGCTTACATATACTGTACGGTATGTTCTTCTATCGATACTGTGGTTATTCAGTACATACAGTAATTACAATACCGTACGTAAGGCTACTTACGTTTAATGTTTCTGAAGAACTTGCTTGTACTCTAAATAACGCTGTTCTTGTAAGTCACACTTAAAACTAATAGGCCTAATAAAAAATAAAAATAAAAATACATGACAAACAATTACATATAAATGAACTTTTGTAAAAACACTAACTTCACATAACGTCGATGGACACGCTATTGTTTGTTTAACGCTAGCGTTAAGAGAAAATGTAAAAAGCTTCTAGGGACCGCGTTCGGATTTTTGACGTTAGGATTATCGACGTCCTACTGTATATACAATGTATTTCGGTAACGGAAAAATACTTAAAGCAACAGGTTTTAATTCTACTTTACGCACATATACCTCACAAGTGAGTAAATTTGAGCAGCGAGAAATATATTAAGTGAAACTTCCGTTAGTTATTATTACAGACTAGCAGAATATCCGTTCTTCGCACGAGGAGAATACGTTTCATTTTGGACACAAAGGACACCAAATCTGTCACCAATGAGCTTGTGGAGCCCCAAAACTATGAATTTGACATTAATATCGATAATTTTCAATTACCTTTACATGTTACCATCCTCCTTAGAGTACTAATGGGGCTGAATTTGTGGATTTAAATGGCATCTTCTGTTCATCTCAGCGAGTATGGATTCGAGGCCATTTTCGATCATGTATATATATATATATATATATATATATATATATATATATATATATATATATATATGTGTGTGTGTGTGTGTGTGTGTGTGTGTGTATGTATGTATACTGTATATAATGCTCAAAAAAAATAGGGGTTCAGCTGAAATATCACACAAGACCTGAAGATAGTGTATGAATAAGTTTGTGTTTGACTCATATATATCATACAAGAAGGAATGCTTTAAGATACACTAGAAAAATGGGGCATATACTGGTGTTGGGGCACGGAAAACCTTGTTCACATGGCTCATGACACAAGACGGTTATGTGTGCACCTCTGGAACTGCTCACAAACAGGCAAGGCAACAACACTGATTGTTCCTTAATATGTCATATGATCACTTCGAATAGCCAACAGAGCCTCGCACCTGCGTGGTATGGATTCAATCAGATTATCGATGAGTTCTTGGGGGATATTGTGCCACTCATCCAGAAGAGCGACTTCCAGCTCTGGAATGGTTGTTGGATTTACTGGCCTAGCGGCAATTCGTCTGCCAAGCATATCCCAGACATGCTCAACTGGAATGAGATCCGGAGAGCATGCTGGCCACTTCATCCGAGCGATACCCTCAGCATCCAGCATCTCATCCACTAACCGAGCTCTGTGAGGACGAGTATTGTCATCCATGAAAAGGTACGAATCACCAATGGCACCAGCATAAGGAAGAACAAGAGTTTTCATGATCTCATCCCTATATCTAAGAGCCGTCGAAGAGCCATTTCGGATGATGTGGAGCTCAGTACGCCCACCAATGCTGATTCCTGCCCACACCATCAGTCCCCCACCATGATACTGGGATCTTTCTCGCACAATCATGGGATTGTGTCGTGTTCCACACTCTCTCCAGATGAAAACACTTCGATTATCAGGCTCTACACTGAATCGAGACTCGTCAGAGAACAAAACATTGCCCCAATCATTGCGTCCCCACCCACGATGTTCCTCCGCCTACGCTCTTCGATCAACACGGTGTCGTGCAGTTAATGGGATAAACACCATAGGCCTACGTGCGTAGAGCCCAACCTCTTGAAGGCGATTGCGGACCGTTTGAGTGGATGTTGTGCGTCCTCTTATTGTTCGGAACTCTTGCGGGAGCAGAGTTGTATTCTGACGCCGGTTTCGACGGACTGTTAACAAGAGATAATGATCGTCTCTTGCTTTGGTTGCTAGTGGAAGGCCCTTACCTGTCTCCTTCGAACACTTCCAGTTGTTTGAAATCGATTCCACAATCGGGAAATCACACTTTGTGCCACTCCTATGGCATGTGCCACCTCCCGCCGTGACTGACCAGCTTCCAACCTGCCTTCGCTCGCCATGCCAACGATTCTGGCAAATCACGTTGTTGCGCAATTTCACTACGTAGATTTGTGACGCACTAAACACAATGAGAACAAAGGTATCCTGGAGTTGAAATGTGTTGGTAGCGCCACACTACAAAATGATATCTGTTAGCGCCACGTCACTGATCCCGTGCACAGATGTTCCAAACGGTTCGTTTGCACGTTGGGCCTTCATGATTTTAATCCAAACTGGACAAGATACAGTGTTCTCACATTATTCGTAAGTTTTACATGTGTTTTCACCTGATTCACTAATTTTTTGATCAGTATATATATATATCAGTATGCATATTAGCTAAATATACCCATTGTTCGTATAGCAGTCAAGGCCTGTGGAAGTATTACCATCATTTCCGCGATTGCGAAAACTATGGATCTGAGACTAATATCGATCATTTTGGATTACTTTTACATGTCTCGGAATCCAACCAGGGGGTCTCAGAGGGGCGTTTACAGGGACATGTAAAAGTGGTAGGAAATGGCCGATATTACTGTAGAATTCATAGTTTTCGCGGTCGCTGAAATCAATGGTGAAACTCTGATCGCATTAACTTCCAAATTCACCCTATTCGGGCCAGGGGTCACCGGGGAGCGGATACCGTCTCTTGAGACCCCGCTAACTCCCGGCCCGCATACAATTGTAGCTAAATTTGCAAGTCCTCGCTAATGAAAGTGTCACTATTCATCTCAGCGACCTCGAAAACTATGGAATTGACACTAATATCGGTCATTTTGGATTATTTTTACATGTCTCAGTATCTCCCTGCTGACTCCCGGTCCACATGCAATTATAGCTGAATTTGCAAATCATCGCTAATGGAATTGTCACCATTGATTTTAGCGACCGCGAAAACTATGGATTTGACATTAATATCGGTCATTTTGGATTACTTTTACTTGTCTCGGTATCCGACCCCCCCTCCCGGTGACCCCCGGCCCGAATAGGGTGAATTTGGAAGTTAATGTGATCAGAGTTTCACCATTGATTTCAGTGACCGCGAAAACTATGAATTTGACAGTAATATCGGCGATTTTCTACCACTTTTACATGTTTCTGTAAGCGCCCCCTGAGACCCCCTGGTTCGAATTTTGAAAAAAAAAATCGTCTTGATCTGGGAAAATCGAAAAAAAAACGTTTTCTTAAAAACAGGTTCAAAATTTCCGGAAATTTGACAACACTAGTTCAGACACACTTGTACTTTGCCCAGCATTAAACTCTGATCTTAGCTCCGACGTAGTTCGCTGCCTGCTCTGTTTTAAAAGTCTGCCCAGCCTACGACGTTCGACATCTGTAATGAGGTGGGTGGCGCCCAACTCCTCGACATTTGGACGTCTTTTTCCCTTGGTTTCGCCACTTGTTGAAGACAATCACCACAGTAGTCCTCGAATACCTGAGAAGTCCTGCAGTTTCCGAAATTCTCGTGCCGAGTGTTTCTGAGCGAGTACTTTCTTCAAAATAATATTAAAAATTATAGAAAAATTTTCGAGACATTCGAGTCGAGTCGAGATTTTTACCAGCTGTCTCGACTCGACTCGAGTCTCGACTCGAAAATTCGAGTCGAGAAATACGTTTGACTCGACTCGTCTCGAATTTTACAAAGTGTGTCTCGACTCGAATCTCGACTCGAATTCGAGTCGAGTCGAGTCGAGATTCGAGACATGTCTCGATTTGTGCGCATCCCTATACATGAAATATTTTGTAACAAAGAATACATATACCAAACTTCACGACAAAACAGAAGTAAAAAATACAAAATTAATATATCTTTGCTTCAACCACAAAGAAATTGCAATCTTCTGGAATGCAATTGGGGTTGTCTTTTACAACTTAGTTCGCGATTTGGCTGTTAAGGCCATCGTCATTGAAAAGACTAGCAGTTAATATCTAAAGCCAAACACAGGAAGCCCGAATCATCCATTTCCATAATTTAGATTAAAACTTATTTATTACTTCAGCAAAATTCTCAGCATTTTTAGTGTGAATGACTTCAAATTCCTCTTGCTCCAATATTTTGGGTGGGGTTACAGCCCAAAAGCCCCCTTTTAAATCCGCTACTGTGTCTCGGGAGTATTGCTGCTGTGAGAACCCTCCGTTTCCCATCGTGTATAGTACCGATGGATTACTGAAATGTCATGACCGGCGTTAGTGGCAGTTCAACTCAATAAACACCGGTCCTCTCACATTCTCAATATACGGCTACACCTACACTCGAAGACTGCTGTACAATAGGCGTTCGCTGGCGTCGTCCTGGAATTGGAGACATACGTGTACAATGTGATCATGCTTATCTATGATCTCGTTCTCCGAATATTGCTACCACATGCACTCTATACATGGTCTTTCAAAACAACACTGACAATGTTTGGTAGGTGTTTCCTGACATCAAGATAAGACAAAAACTACTAAGTTTACAAATGAAAATTGCTATTACGCTGCTTGCACAGAAAAGAATTATGTTGCTGCAAAATAGCACACGCCCATATAGCTCATGAGTAGTGATTTCAGAGAGTGGCTCATGGAAAATTTGATCCCAGAGATACGAAATTTCTAAGGCTTATCTCCGATCATGCTCAACGCGAATTTTCATCAATTTTGCAGCACTGTCTTTACCCATCGTATATTGTGAGTCTCTTAGGGGGTAATTTTATAAAATCCCACTGGTCAAGAAGTCTGTAACAAAAAATAATCAAATTGGAGTGTTCTACTTCACCTTCCCAAGTAACCAAAATGGTCGGCAAAATGTTGATTTATGGTTGAGTTCACCTTTTTTGCGTAAAACAACTTTGGGAAATAAAACATTCTCTGATAGTAAAAATCGTTAATTTTCACGAACGGATTTTAGTTTTAATTAAACTATAATCTATGGTTGCTTATTTCGTTGAATTCAATCAACCAATATTCACCGTATGACCAACGATTATTTTTAGTAGTTAAAAATTGTCAACTTGGTTCCTTCTCAGCTGAAAATTGGTTGGTTAAAAACAACTGTGGCGAATCAGCCATCATCAGTGTCGGAGAACCGCTGAAAAACAACGATCACAACTAAAAGCCAACCGTTGGCCAGTAGCTTGTTAGATAAAAGTAAAGCAAGTTCCTAATTATATATTCATAACACGTAGCAAGCTGCTTTACTTTCTTGCATGTTAAAATTAAACTTGACATTGATGAATAGCTTTGAATTACATATTCCGTGGAGATGTTGTACATAATAATTGTTTTTACGGGCGGTCTATTTATAGTATGACAGTATGAAGAATGGATACACCCTTTTTACGCATATTAATGACACATAATGTATGCAGGTGCAGCCGGAGGTTGTATAAAGAACATGACACATAATAAATGTTTCCGGTTAAAAGAAATGTTAATTGGATAAGCAGAATACAGAAAAGACCTTTCGGAAATAAAATATGCAGATCACACACGTAGAACAAGATAATTCATTAATATGCAGCACATGTAACACGGCAGCTGCTGCTGGAGAATATTGTAGAAATTTGGATCGTTGGAAAGAGTGAAAAAAAGCACTGGAAACTTCCAGATCTTTTTTCTAAGCTTATTATTGTTGGAATAGGGGAAAGAACACACTCGAAACTTCTGGAAAGATTGAAGGGCATATAAATACTGATGCATTTGCATGATGTGTACATTTACAAAGAAGAGGGCACCAAGAACAAGTGTTAACTTTGCGAAGAAGATATTTTATTACTAGGAGAGACTGAAGATTGGTAAGTACTAACGTTGTAGTTTTCTTGTATTATACTTGTTCATTTTTATATGGGAAAGGGACATATTGTAATTGTTGGAAGTATAAGGGGACGGAAGTGTTTGGTTTTATCGGAAATTGATTGCGGATTTTCCGGCATTGAAAATGATATGACTCGGTGTACTTTTATGGAATTATAACGTGACTAAGATATAGTATAATGTAATATGAAGGGTACAGGGAATCAACATTAATGATTGCACCGGGAATCGAATGAGTATTCTCCCAGGTGGAGAACCGTACGCTAAATTGTATGCTTGCAGTGTGAACTTATTACTTATACATAGCTGTGAATTGTGTAAGACCTATAACTGATATTTAGAAAGTATATGGGAAGTTTTATTGGATAGAGAGTCATGACACAGCCGAAACTCAAACCAGGGTTGTTCCACGTGGAGAACCGCACGATTGCTTGCACTGTAGACTTTTCTCAGTTATAAATGGTATATTTTACAAACTTATATTGGATAGGTAGTTAACAGAATCTGCACCGCGAATCGAACCATGGCTCTCTTACATGCAAAGCCAATATGGTTGAGAACGTTAGTGCTATGTTGAATATCATATTTTTGTAATTTGAAAAGTCGTAGTACGGTAACTAATTGCATTTTTTCTTTTCTGTTTTAGGTGCTGAAGCAAATAAGTGATAGAATCGAGAAAAGCAGAGAGCACGAAAGACGTGAATTTCAATTGGATCATCACTTAAACAGAGATAAACTAATATTCGGTAAGTATTATTATTATTATTATTATTATTATTATTATTATTATTATTATTATTTTCAAAATTTTGTTTGTTTTCAGGTTTTTTAGTCATTGTATACATATATTGATTGCACTTTTTTGTCTTGCATTTTACAGAAAAAATGGAGTTTTATTTTGAGGAATTTAACATGATTGATGAAACCATTTTCCAGGGAAGACTGAGAGGCTTGGATACTGCTGAACGTGTTTTACATACGTGGCAGCAGGTAGTGGACCTGCAAGCAGCAGGGTATATTGGATCGTCTGAAATTGTAAGTGATCTACTATCGCTTTTGTACCTACATTTTAAAAATAATCAATATATCATACTGAATAATGTTCGCTCAGCAGCGGACATTATAGAGCTTTTTGACCACGGATTTTTCCGTGAAGATCGATTGTATGATGCGGCATTTATGTCATATTTAAATTATGTGGCCTCTGAGAAGGGGCAGTTAGAGCGAGTGAGTGATAAAAGTGTATCCGCGTTCTTTTCATTTACGGGAAATCGTGAAAATGTTCAATCAGAACATAAAGATGATGATGATGATGACTCATTACATATAGATTGGGAACTATTAAATGAAATTAATTTGGATGAACCATTAGAAATTCAAAATTCCGAAACTGACTTCACAGAGATGTTGTGGCAAAAATTACAAGAAATTGAGGAAGAAAATGCGCGTGTTGATCGTCTGAATAATGCACATTATTCAGAAGATATGCGGCCCACAACTTCTCAGCACCCTCCATTGCGAGGGTATGGAGGAAATGAAAGAGAGTGCAATATGTTTGAAATTGTGGGGAGAAATGTAAGAGAGTACCCGCAATTCAATATGAAAGGAGTGGAAATTATTGTAAAACCATCGGTGCAACATATAATTACAAATCCCATGGATTATATTACGTCCATGATGGATTATGCGCTTTCGACCGTTCTGAGGGATACACGTCCCCACGATTTTGTCGGTTTAAGAATAAATTCCGACAGTGATGTCCTGAATAAAGAAGTGTTTGTTCCATGGCGAAAACGTCAAAATTTGAATACCGATGTTGTTCTTAGAACGGTGGAGAACGTACTAAATAGCAACGAATCATTTCTTTTAGGGAATCAATTAGAATTCCGGTTTGACATCGTTGAAGGATTACACGGACAGGGTATATCTAAACGCGCAGCGGTAAGAAAATATGCAGAAATGAGTATGTTTTTTAAGGATCATGTGGTGGCCACAAAGGCTAGCGATTTTCTTTGTCTGCCAAAATCCATAGTATATTGGATTACAAAGCATGAACAAAGTAAGCAGGCTTTATATGATGACCCTGCCTACGAAGAAAACATGGGGAAATAAAGCACAAAAATTGTGTAACGATGCGAAAATGTACGTTAACGGAAACAGGGATTTGATTTGGAAGATGTAGTTGCTTTTCAAAATTATTTAGTGAAAAAGAATTATCAAATTGTAGTATGTGAATTACCGGAAAATTCCAGAACACCTGTGGTACGCTATCCAGGAATAAATGCGGAGAAAAAGATATTTATTCTGTATCAGAGAGAGGATACTGTGGGCCACTTTCAACCCATTAAGAATATTACTTCGTTTATGGGTAAGACAAGTTTTTGCTTTTCGTGCTTGGAAGGATTTTATGAAACACGTGCGGCTCACCAATGTCAGATGAGATGTTCGTACTGTGAACATTTTCATGGTAAAGAAACTAACGCGAAATTGGTACATTGTACACAATGTAATAGAAACTTTGCTGAAGGCATTTGCTTTAATAACCATTTAACACTAAATAAAGTAAAGAAATCCACATGTGATTACGTGAAATTGTGTAACGCATGTGGTGTAATTTACGATGTGAGAATAAGAAAATCAGCTTATGTATGCGGCGACTACTATTGTAGTCTTTGTAAAGTGCACGTAACTGTTGGCCATCGATGTTTCGTTCAAAAGTGTAAACTAAAACGCACTGAACGGTTTTTGTATATTATATTTGATGTGGAAACCATGCTATTAGCACCAAATGAGAAAGGTGAACGGGAGCATGCTGTAAATTTATGTTGTTGTTTGAATGTATGTTTCCACTGCATAAATACTGGAGTAGATAGTTTGTGTTTCAAGTGCGAAGATATCCGGGAACCGTATGTTTTCTTTCACAACCATGGAGGCGTTTATTCAACATGTGCTTATGGAAAGGCCAGAGTATCAGATCATTGTGGCACTTGCTCACAATAATTCGCGATATGATGGCCTATTTTGTGTTCGCACACTTATTGAGAAACAAAAAATAACTCCACATGTTCTTATGCACGGTCAAAAGATATTTCAAATTAGTATTATTAATCGTTTTTATATTCAGGACACTTCTTTATCTTGGTGTAAAATTATCGAAATTACCGAAAACCTTAGGATTGAATGTTGAATTGACAAAAGGAGATTTTCCATACCTCTTTAATACAGAGGAACATCAAAATTATGTTGGAAAATGACCGGCATTGCATTATTATGACCCAGACTCACGTAGTACGGCAGACCGGGCAGAACTTATGCTGTGGCATGAAGAGCGAGTACGGAATGGTGATATTTTTGATTTTCAGAAAGAATTGTTGGAGTACTGCCGGAACGATGTGCGTATATTGGCGGAGGCAGTAATTAAATTTATCTCCATGATTGAAGAGAAAACAAATGGTATTCAATGTTTTATTTCCAGCACGACGATCGCCAGTCTAGCAATGTTGACGTACCGGTGTCATCACTTGATTGAAAACACAATTCCAGTTATTCCTCCAAACGGGTTCCAACTTACCCAACAACAGAGTATTAAAGCATTAAAATGGTTGAGGTATATGGAACATGTAACAAAGAGATCTATTGTTACTTCGAATAATGCGTTGGAGGAACGGTTTGGCAGATATAAAGTCGATGGTTTTGACGCTAAAACAAACACTATATATCATGGGATGTTTTTGGCACGGTTGTAAAAGCTGTTATAAAGATAATAGAAATAGCATCTTATGCAAAGAAAATGGTGCGTACAACACTTTTGAAAAGAGATACGAACAAACAGTGCACTGCCACAACTATTTGAAAAAATTAGGTTATAATTTAATAGAAATTTGGGAATGTGAATGGGATGCAATGGTAAAACGTGATAAACATATACAGAAGATCCTCGAACAACGGTGCAAACATATTCGTGATCCTCTCATTCCGAAATCTGCCTATCAAGGAGGTAGAACAGAAAGTTTTAAGTTATACGTAGACTGTGCAGAGGACGAATACGTAGTTTACGTAGATGTCACTTCGCTTTACCCCGCAACAATGTGTAAACGAGGCATGCCTGTGAATGTACCTAAAGTACACAATGGCCCCAATTTCCCCAATGTGCGAAACATTCATGGACTTGTAAAATGCAGTGTTCTTCTACCCTCCGATTTATATTTTCCAATCCTCCCTTATGTTACGGGAGGAAGATTAATCTTTGGATTGTGTAAATCGTGCATGGAAGAACAAAATGATGATGAATGTACGCACATAGATCTTGAACGTATCATTACCGGTACGTTCTGTAACCCCGAACTGCACAAAGCATTAGACAATGGGTATGAGCTAATTGAAATTCATGAAATATGGGAGTTTGATTTATTAGTCCCGGAAAAAGATGTTTGTGAAGGATTATTTGGGTCATATGTGAAATCCTTTTCACAAATGAAACAAGAAGATTCAGGCTTTCCTGCAGAATGCAGTACAAAAGAAGAGCAGGAAAAGTACATTCAAGAATATTTCAGGCATGAGGGAATACAGTTAAATTATGAGAACAGAATATAATCCAGGCCTGCGCAGTACAGCGAAAATGTTTTTGAATTCTCTGTACGGGAAATGGGGACAAAGAACAGACCTTTCACAGTGCACAATGGTTGATATAGCAGAGGATTTTTTAAAAATTTTAACAGATCCTAAATATGAAATTCAAGCTGTAACACCAGTTGGTGAAACTCATTTAATTGTTCAATATAAAGACTGTGAGAGTGAAAATATCCCATTAGCATTTTCAAATGTTGTGCTGGCAGCATTTATAACCTCATGGGCACGACTGTGGCTGTATGATCTACTAACAAGTGTTGGAGAACAGAATGTAATCTATTGCGATACGGACAGTATCATGTTTATACAAAGAAAAGATGAGCAACTCCCATTAAAATTAAGTTCGTATTTGGGTGGGTTAACAAATGAAGTTCCCGAAGGTTGGGAAATACGTAAAGTAATAGTATTAGGTGCAAAGAATTACGCCTACGCTTTACGCAATGCTAGTGGGGAAATGAAATATGTCTATAAAATACGTGGAATAACATTAAATCACAAAACAAGTGATAAAATTAATTTTGATAGTTTTTATGATTTAGTGACGGGGAATCGGGAGGCAACTGTAATCGAAATGCCATCCAAAATTGTTCGGAAACCAGATTTGCGCATCTTTTCTCGAAGAGAACTAAAGACACATCGAATGGTAACCAGTAAACGCAGACGAATAGACGCTGACATTGTAACTGACGTACCAAAAAGTGTTACTGTTCCGTACGGCTATAGATCTTATAAATGATTGGCCAGAGACTCGTTTTTTGGGGAATAAAAAGCAGAGTTTCTATCACATTGTGTCATTTGCAACGAAGATGTTACGTTTTGAACATCCGTGCACTATTCTCATAGCCGGCCCTTCCCGTGCTGGTAAAACTCACTTTGTGAATCGATTAATCAAAGAAAGAAATGATATGTTTAATGTTTCCTTTAAAGAAATTGTATGGTGTTATGGCGCAGTTATACCAAACTTGGACGTTGATGCAAAAATACGTTTTCTGGAAGGAATCCCAGATATAAATACTTTTGATATAAGTGAAAATTCATTACTCATATTAGATGATTTAATGTCAGAAACAAATGACGATGTGGCCAAATTATTTACCAAGTACGCTCACCACAAGAAATTAACCGTAATATTTATTGTTCAAAATTTATTTCCAAAAAACCGGCATGCTCGAGATATTAGTTTAAATGCACATTATATAGTGGTATTTAAGAATCCACGTGATAAGTTACAAATTGAATATTTAGCAAGACAAATTATGCCTCGTGAAAGCAAACAACTCGTGAATGTCTTTGAGGAAATAACACAAAAACCACACACGTATTTATTGTTTGATCTTACACAACAAACACATGATGCCCTACGACTGAGAACAAATATATTTCCCGGAGAAATAATGCATGTGTACAGTAGTGTTAAAAACGCGGCCACAACGTTTTATGTTTAGTTGGCATCAAGATGTTGAAGGTAAAACATCATTATAATACGCTCTGCACGCTTGCGAAAAGCAAGCCATCCGATCGGAAAGTTATTCTTCAAAACGCACCGGGTGATTTGATTCGTACTATATCACAAGTAGCAAAAAATACTATAAAAAGAAATATCCCCATATCATTAATTCAGAAGCAAAGGCTCCATAGACATAAGAAGATCTTACGTGCTCTCTCCTCAAAACTTTCTCTTAAAAATAAAAAGAAATTATTACTACAGAAAGGTGGTGCATTACTTCCATTAATTCTCGGGCCACTCATTGGTGCCTTGGCCTCAACAATTTTTGGAAGATAACATGTCGGAATTACGTAAAATGCTATTAGTTCCAGAAAATGCACTTCATAGAATACAATCTAATTTAAAGACGCATGAAGCACATCAATCAAGACTAGATAAAGATATGAGCGAAATCTTACATCGTACAGATTTGAGTAGAGAACAAAAATGGAAATTGTATCAGCAAGTATTACATCAATATTTACATTATAAATCGGGTCCCAGACCGGAAAATCCTATTGCCTTACCCATTGTAGACTCAGAAAATGCAAGTAGTCGTACAGATAGTGGTATTTTAACTCTTGTACCCGATATATTACAATCAATACCAAAAACACTTTGAAGAAAAACGGATTTATTACTTAAACAACTTATTAATTCACAGAAAATCTCGTGGGATCAAACAGGTACAGTGGCTATTGATGGAAATATCATTCCCGGTTCCAATATTATCGATTTAGTAAATGATGTCGTTCGTACACGGAAATATTCAACACAACCAGTAGGATTACAGTCGTTTAAAACGTTATTGGATGATATTAATGTTCCTCGGGAGTTTATTAGTTCACGTACACCAGGACCGCCTTCACCTGCTTTTACAACCCCGAAAGTGACTGGCAGTAAAATTCGAAAACGGCATTCTTCTTCGACTGCAGTATCTCCCGCAATTGCAGCTAACGTATTTCGGTATTGGAAAGAATATAAAATGTAAATAAGAAATGACAAAATTATCAAAAATCTATTACAAGTATTCAGATCCTGCATGTTTATCCAGTGTTAGTACATTAGAACGTAAAACAAAATTATCCCAAGAGAAAATTAAAGAATGGTTAGCATCACACGATGCATATACAATGCATGCTCCAATACGAAAAACATTTCCACGGAAACAATATTATGTTAGTGGTCCTAATGAAACATTACAATGCGATTTGGCGGACATGCAAAATATTGCAAAGTATAATGACGGATATCGCTATATTTTATGTGCAATTGACATTTTTTCGCGGTACTTGTATTGCATTCCTGTGAAAACAAAGAAAGGGCCTGAAATGCCTAATGCAATAACTTCAATTTTAAATCAAGTGCCATTACTGGTTCACGTTCAAACTGATTTAGGGTCAGAATTTTATATTAGCCATTTAAAGAAAGTGTTTAAAGATTTTGGGATTAATCATTATAGTGTACATTCGGAAATGAAATGTGCGTTAGTAGAAAGAGTAATTCGTACCATTAAAAGTAAAATATATCGTTATTTTACTGCAGAAAATACATATCGGTACATTGATTTGTTGGATCAAATTGTACACAATTATAATCATAGTTATCATTCAGCTATTAAAATGGCACCCGCAGAAGTAAATGATTCAAATATCAAGTGTGGAATACGCTGTACGGAAAGACTGTACATAAGAAGAAATTAACTTGTAAATTTCAAGCAGGAGATTATGTTCGTATTACTAAATATAGACATAAGCTTGAAAAAGGATATTTGCCAAATTGGTCTCGTGAAATATTTCTTGTTGATAAATGTATAAAATCAAATCCTGTAACTTATAAATTAAAAGACTGGAATGGTGATGAAATTAAAGGAATGTTTTATGCTCAAGAATTACAAAAAATATTTCTAAGCTCAAACAAAACCTATTTAATTGAAAAAGTTCTTCAACGTAAGAAGGGGTGGGTTTTCGTAAAATGGTTAGGATACCCAGAAAGTATGAATTCGTGGATTCGAGTATCTAGTATTCAGTCTGCATAATGAATTCGTCATTGAAACACGGTTTTTACGTGACGTTAGCTTCCAACGCAAGTAGTACACTTTTTGATAATACAACATCCTCATTTCGAGTAAAACTTGCAAGGGCCATAGATTTAACGGACGGAGAGTGGATTGTGGGCTTAACACAAATTAATATACCGTGGAGTTTTTATAATGTTGGTCCGGGTGAACAAATTACAATCGATACATTTATTGATGGTGAATATATTCGATATCCTGTTAAAGTAACGTAGGGATATTAGGCATCCATTAAAGCCATCTTAAATCTAATTCCCGAGAAAGTACGTATAATAAAATATAATTATTTTAAGAATCAAGTGTATATTCAACATTTCTTCCGGTCGCGTGATCGGTGTATTCTAGACATAACAAAAGGTTTACAACATATACTCGGTTTTATGAATGAAAATTCAAATTTTTATAATTCAGTGGTGTATATAAAAGATCAACATAGGGAACAATTTCTGGCTCCTCAGGGAAAATATCCCTGTAACCTTGATTATAATATTCCAACAGAAGTTAACGTATGTGTGGATATTGTAAAACAACAAGAAGGAATTGGACCTTTACTTCGTAAAATTAGTATATTTTACGAGCGGTATGGACGAATCAAAAATATTTTATTTCATAACCCGCAGTACGTGAAAGTTGAAAAGAAATATTTTGATACGATAGAAGTAAACTTAAAAGATGAACTCGGTATAAACTTACCATTTCGTTTTGGAACTTCGAACTTGACATTTCACTTTAAACGAAAATGATTTCTGAAAGCATCGAAGACAGCTTCTACATTACACTGGTTTCAAATGCAAGTACAGACGTTTATCCTAAAAATAGTCCAACCCATTTCATTAATAATTTGAAAAATACTGTACGTTTAACAGATACGGATTGGTGTGTCGGATTAAGTGAAATACATATTCCTTTAACGTGTCATAATGTCACCGAAGATGAAAATATCGTTTGGTACAAATTAGAAGGTCATGAAATTATGAAAAGTAAAATTACTCCTGGATATTATGCAAACATTGAACACATACTGGAAGAATTAAATAAAGTTTCAGAATTTATACGATTTAACGCTTCCAATACTATTCATGTTACTTCTGAACCAAACGTTGAATTTATAACACTTTCACCTACTTTGGCTATACAACTAGGTTTTCATGAAAAAAATGACCTCATTATTCAAAAACAGGGATTTAAACAACCATACTTAGATATTGGATATCCTTTTCAAATTTTTGTGTATACTGATCTTTATTGAATATCAATTGGTGGGAGATACGCAAGCACCCTTACTACGTATTGCAACTGTTGGCAATATGACTTATGGAAAAGTTCAAACGTTACGATATCAAGATATTCACTATATACCACTCTCTAAATTTTGCTTTAACAGTGTTGAAATACTACTAAAGGACCACGAAGGACGAAATTTACCATTTCGTTCCGGGACATTGACAGTGACACTTCATTTTAAACGTTCTCCTGAAAAATGAAAAAGCAACATACGTATTATCAGCGGGGACGTGGCCTTCCCTTCTTTTCAGGTCCAGTTTATCAACGGGGTCATGGGATTGGTAGTTTCTTTAAAGACTTATTTCGTTTTGTATTGCCTTTATTAAAACAAGGTGCCAAAGCTGTAGGCCGGCAAGCGTTACAAACAGGAATACAAGTTGCAGGTGATGTACTAGAAGACCGTCCATTTAAAGAATCCGTTCGTGCTCGCGTAGAAGAAGCTGGAGAAACATTAAAAACTAAAGCTGCAAATAAACTTAGTCAGTTGTTAACCGGTAGTGGTAAGAGACGTCCACGAAAACGTAAGGCTCCTGCTATTGTACAATTCGGTCCTCCGGTCAAACGTAATCGAAAATATTCCGGTGATATATTTAGTCAATCATGGCTTTACTCAGTGGAAGTAGTCCTGAATGTTGTACAAGTGAACTTGATTTGTTTACTATTCCAATGACTCAAACTGCTATTGAGTCATCTTCCACTGTTGAATATCGTCCGGTTTCTACTTTATCGTCAGAAGGACCAATTCAATTTGTTGTACCTGGTGAAACTGGTGATTTTATTCACACTGCATACTTGTATCTCTATGTAAAATGTAAAATTACAAAAAACGATAATACAAATTTAGTTGTGGCGGATATTGTTGCACCTGTAAATAATTTTCTTCATTCCTTATTTAGTCAAGTTGATGTTTTATTAAACGATAAATTAATTAGTTCATCATCTGGTTCATATCCGTACCGTGCTTATATCGAAACATTATTAAATTATGGTAGTGATGCCGCTCGAACCCATTTAACTGGGGGATTATGGTATAAAGATACTGCAAACCAATTTAATTTATTAGGTAGTGCAAATACTGGATTTACAAATCGTGCCCAGTATGTTAGAAATAGTGCATCATTCGATATGTATGGCCGTATCCATGCTGATATTGCCGGTGTGGGATGTATGCTTCCTAATAAAGTAAGCTTACGTGTAAAATTACATCGTACAAAAGATACGTTTTGTTTAATGTCTGCTGAAAATACAGCATATAAAGTCAAACTTGAAGACGTAACACTTCACGTACGGCGTCTAGATATTGCTGCCGACTTAGTTATGCAAATCAATGCTGGCATGGAACACATTCCGGCCAGCATACCTCTTACTCGTGTTGAAACTCGTACCTATACCATTCCCGCAGAAGTAAGTTCATATAATCTCGATAATTTATTTTTGGGTAAAGTACCAAAAGGTGTTGTTATAGGTTTTGTATCAAACGCTGCATTTAATGGTCAACCACATGTAAATCCTTTTGAATTTCAACATTTTAACGTTAACAAGCTGCAATTACAAGTTGGCTCAAAATCATTTCCACCGACACCCCTCACTCCTAATTTTGAAAATGAATTATATGTTCAAGCATATTCCACTCTGTTTTCCGGTACCGGTATATATTATCAAGATCATTCACATACAATTTCCCGTGAAGAATTTCGACATGGATACACTTTGTACCCGTTCATTCTATCTCCAACAGGAACATTAGATAATTCTACGTGGGATGTCATACGTGATTCCCCTGTCAATTTAAAATTATCATTTTCTCAACCTTTACAAAATTCCATTATGTATTGTGTACGCTCAATTTGACTCTCTCATTCAAATCGATAAAGACAGGAATGTATATACTGATCATACAATGTAAAATTTCGTCATTTGAGTGCCATGAGGGTTATTGTTCACTACTCCGCCTTCAACGATAATGATGATCATATTATTATTAAGGAACTTGCAATTGTAATTTTGATATCCCCTTTGTACAAAGCTGGATTTTTAAACCACCATATCCATTACATGAATTACGTGTGCCGCTCATACTTTCGAATAAACATCTAGTACAACATGATTATGGTATTGACTGGTACAATGGCGATGTAGATTACTCATTGTTACCTACTATATTGAAACAATATTGTGCTAATACCTGTACCTTGTATACTTATGGTAAAACACGTCAGGACTATCTGCAGCAACTATTGGAACGGACTGTTGTGAATTTAGAAGATTTACAGTGCCCAAAAGCGTCTTCCTTGGGATTTCATGTTTACTCTTGTGCTTATTTAAAACATAGATTTGGACAATTTAAGTGTTGTGTGCGTGAAGCTTTATCATATGCCGAATACTTAAAAGTCTATGGTTATGTTTTATACGTAAATCCAAATAGTGCAACGTATGTTCCATCCAAAATAAAACAAGAGGAGGAAAGTAAGGATGAAATAGACTAATAAACATGTATAGTGATCAATTATTACAAGTGTTACTAAAGGACTGTATTACCGGTGCAAATGTGACTGGAATTTATCCCATTGATCGTTTACATATACTTGTTCAACACCCTGTAGGACTGATTATTAATTTGGACAAGTCTGATTTACCTGGTAGCCATTGGGTAGCGATCTATATCAATAACAATAAACATGGGTACTATTTTGATTCTCTGGCACAGGGTGTGCCTAAACTAATTCAACAGTTCCTACAAAGGAATTGTAAACTCTATTTTGTAAATACTGTACAAGTTCAAGATAATCATTCTATCATGTGTGGATATTTTGTATTATATTTTATGTATTATATGATACGTGGTGTTTCATTTGACAAATGTATTGCAATGTTTAATCATAAAAAAATAAAAAATAATGATAAGCTTGTCAAAAAACATGTAGAAAACATAATGAAAAAGAAAAAAGTAGATGTTTGTAGATTTTTAGAAATAAATAAATACTAATTTTTTAAACTTTTATATTTTTATTTCTCCATAAAATATCTCTTTCTTACAATAATTTTAAGATTACAATGAAAACATTAAACTTGCTATGCCCTTAGTAAGGGTTGTGGATCGCTCATTTTTCCACCAATAATTCAATTGTTGTGCATTTCGATATGCACATGCCGATTTTGATTCTACTTGCTTATGAAATGAACAAATTTCATTACAAACGGTACCTTGTAATTCTGCTAATGGTGGACAACCCTTTCTTTCCAGATCCACAACGTTTGCTTACGCAAAGATTTTCTTTATCCAAATAGATTTTCCCCACCTTTACAAAGGAAAGTTGCATCTGATGCACAAAAATCATACATAATATTCCGAATATGTGATACGAGATAGCCAGTCTTACTAGACCATGACAAGCCATGCAAGTTGTTTGTAAGCAAATCGATTTGTTTTAGGCGACCTATTGGTAAATCGTTAAATTCGCATGGTACTTTTACTAAACAATGAAAATTTAAAGTATCATCACACGCAGTAAGACAAAATTCACGTATCACAAATTCATTCGGGGAAATCTTAAATCCCTGTATGTCTACAATATACATTTTATGGCAAACTGAAATTTCACACGAATGTTCCATGACAACTGGAATAAGTTGTCCAATAAATTCAGTATTTTTTAAACATTCACCAGTTTTTAACATAAAGTTTGTGATTGAAATTTCACGATGCCGTTCATGAAAAATTTCAAAGAGTTCTACTAAAGTCTTATCATTCAACAAGTGCTTTTCAAGAAAAGTTCCAGGATTATGCTGCATACCACTTATTCCATTTGAGCGTAAGTATACAGTTATCGTTTCTAACACACTTTTCACTAATGTTTTGTCCACAATTCTCACTATCACAATACATGATTACTAATAAAAGGAAATCAAACAATACACAATTTACCATATGTCCACGTATTTCCCATAATCTTTTTCCAGTAAAATTTTTAATAGAATGGGTCTATATTCAAAGTCCCACACAAGATCTCGGAAACGTTCAATGAAATTCCATATCATCGCAAAAGGCTGCCCATGCTTTTTTCTAACAAATAAAACACAGTTCTGACCAGAGCAGAATGAAATATATTAAAAACTATACTTACAATGTGTTACAGTTTCAAGGACCTAACGTCCTCTTCATCAGACACAAACACTCATCAGATGAAGAGGACGTTAGGTCCTTGAAACTGTAACACATTGTAAGTATAGTTTTTAATATATTTCATTCTGCTCTGGTCAGAACTGTGTTTTATTTGTTACTCTACTTATCCAGAGCCATGGAGTTTGTTCATTATGCTTTTTTCTGTAAATTGATAATTCTTCTTCACGAACTTCAAATTTCGTTACTGCATCTATAGCTTTCCGTTCAAGAGATTCCGTATCCAACACCAAACAATCATGTGTCCATTGACTGCCGTCTCCGAACCCGCAAGCAAAACAAATACATATATCGCCTGGTTTCCAGTATATTATACAGTCTTTTATACAATCCAATGATGTACGTTCCACAGTACACTCACATGGTAAATTCAAAAATTCTTCCAACTCCCAATTCTCCACCGGGGAATTACTCACTGTTGGTGAAGGTGTAGGGGGATATTCTTCTATTTCATGATCCACATCAAGTAACGGGAAAACTTCTGTTTCCAATGGCGGAGGTTGCGGGCTCACCACCGGTTGGGATGAAAATTCTGTTCCCGGTAATACATCCAAGTTAAACGGAGTAACTTCTGTTTCCAGTGGCGGAGGTTGCGGGCTCACCAGCGGTTGGGATAAAACCTCTGTCCCCGGCAAAAATGACGATTCTGCGAAATCACTTTCACCTCTTGTACTAAAATTCAAAGGTTTCGGTAAATCCATGCTTTAAAACCAATCTATAACTCCTTTTTACTAAAAAACACTGGCTATTTAATATGCTTCGTCCATCACGTAATATCCCATTCCAACGATCCAAATTTCCAGAATATTCTCCAACAGCTGCCGCGTTACATGTGCTGCATATTAATGAATCCAACTTTATATTACCTTGTTCTACGTTTGTGATCTGCATATTTTATTACCGAAAGGTCTTTTCTGTATTCGAAGTTTCCAGTGCTTTCTTTCACTCATTCCAACGACCAACATCAGCTGCCGCGTTACATGTGCTGCATATTAATGAATCCAACAATCTATTACCTTGTTCTACGTGTGTGATCTGCATATTTTATTTCCAAAAGATCTTTTCTGTATTCTGCTTGTCCAATGAACATTTCTTTTAACCGGAAACCATTTATTATGTGTCATGTTCTTTATACAACCTCCGGCTGCACTTGCATACATTATGTGTCATTAATATGCGAAAAAAGGGTGTATCCATTTTTCAAACGTGCATTAGGAACTGCTACCATGTCAAAATTATCGTCCCTCATGAATATTCATGCGGGCGAAAAGATGCCCCTACCCTACTTTGGCCAACACTCACTTCGGTTTATAGTCCAGATATAACGCTATCCGATTACCGTTTGTCTCGAACCTTATAGTTGTTTGTAGATTCGTACCACTTCCGAGCATGCGAGTTCTTTAACATGGTATTGAACAGTATTTGACATCCAAGCCTTCGCGCAATTTCAACGTGCTATCGAAGTATGATGATTTTCATATGGGAAAATGTAATAGTGACCATATTGCTAGTGTTCTACGTGTGGCGTGATCTAAAAGTGTGCCTATGCACTCTCGAAAGTAACCAAATACTTATTTCGCGTAAAATTGCATAACGACGCCAGTTGGTGTGGTTGGGATAAGCCAAAGTTGTGCAGCCAATTTGTACCCATTAGTCGCTCGACTACCATTATTTGCCGTGTAACGGAAGTGAGGTGATTTTGAGTTTGTCACGTTCAGCAGCAAGGCTATATGAAACATGGACCTACTGATTAACGTGGAATCCAAACCACATGAGCTCCCGCCGGGAATCGAACCCGGGTCTCCCACGTCAAAGGCGCGTACGCTAACCGCTTAGCCACGGAGAAGCTCAGGTATAAGTGTTTTCTAAAAGCAATTTCAAATGAGTCAGTCATGTTCTCAACCCAAAAAACTATGGATTCGACACTAATCTCACATTATCATTCTTCACTTATACTATTGATGTGTGTGAACTTGAACAGTATCGTGAGTATCATAATTCATCTCAGAGATCCAGAGAACTATCGATTCGACACTACCGTGTGCGTGGGTTTTCTCGGGGTTCTCCCGTTTCCTCCCACTTTCTTCATTCCACCATTTCATTCATTACACATCATCACCGTCTCCTTTAGCCTAACCGGCATAACCGTGGGACGTAAAACTCACAGATTTCATTTCATTTTTTTCGACACTAATCTTAGTAAATTTCCCTTCTTACCTCCTTACCGATGGGAGTAAACTTGGACTTAAAGGGCATGCGAGTATCACTATTCGTCTCAGCGACCACGAAAATTGTGGATTCGAAACAAATATATACAGTTTTGGATTATTTTTATGCCACCTCTTCCCATCCTCCCTCCTAGAGTCCTAGCCCCTCAATATTCATTTGCAGATTGTAAATTTATGTCTAAGTTTGGTTTAAATTGCTAAAGGCGTTCGTGAGTTATGCTGCAATATACATACATACACACACTCATAATTTCTATCTATCTATCTATCTATCTATCTATCTATATATATATATATATATATATATATATATATATATATATATATATATATATATATATATATTTCTTTATAGGGGCGGATCCAGGATAGGATCAAGGGAGGGGCTAAACCATATTTTGCGTTTTATCTAGTGTAAAGCAGGATTAAAGCCCATTTTATCCAGTGTATACCTCAGCGTCAAGGGGGGCTATAGCCCCCTTCAATCCGCCACTATATATATATATATATATATATATATATATATATATATATATATATATATATATATATATACAGGCATGATATATACCTAGGTATATTGCAACGCTTCCCGCTTCGCCTGTCAAAAAACTACGTAGAATAATGCCGAATAACACCTTCAGAGCTGCATCTGTTAATTCCTGGGCTAGCAGACATGCCCATCTTGACTAAACTTGGGCTTAAACTCATCGGGTCTATCCCCGGTCATGTTAGCGAGCCTGAAATGTACACAAGCCAACAAATTTAAACCTTTTGTGTCACATACACGAAAGTAGGTTACTTGAACTAAATCTACCCTCTTGAAGAGGAAAGTGACAATAAAAAGTTCGTAACACGTAAGGTTTTTGTGTGACAGAAGTGGGTTGGAATTCGACGGAAAATTATAAATTAATTTTGTTACTAATATTATTTACTTATCTTATTTGGAAATGCATTCATATTTCACATAAGACAATATAGAATGTAATAAGATAGACACGCATTTGCAGAATGTTAAAGTTTGAATATAAATCAATAAATATCTTTATTTTCGACAGTTAGTTAAACTGGTTTAACGTACTAAATAGAAATTCAAATAATACTCTAAATTATAATTTTTATCAATATTTCAATTTCAGTTAGTCCATAAAGCCACGTTATTTTAAGTCATATTTTTACAATAAAAGGTCTCAGAATTAATGTTCTCATTTGTCTGTGTTAATACTAAACTAAAATGTGCAGCTAATATACAAAGCATTGTAAACTTAATAAATGTTTTTAAAATTTATTGTTTTCTCTATACTGTAATGCGTTTCATTTTCTCTACCAGAGGTAGTCATCCATCATGTGATCCTATCTACCTTGATAGCTATTATCTTTTCTGTATATTATGATGAATTTACCATCATTTCTGTATACGAGAGATCCTAACTTTTCAGTCAAAGTCTGGTTGCGAATGTACGAATTGAATTTTCAGTCGAACTGTCCATGGCTATAAATTTTTCGTTCGATCCTTTTTATATGTAGAAATAGTAAGCAGTACTTTATGTGAATTTACTAATTGAAAGCATGTAACATTATTATGTTGTGATGTGTAAGTATTCTCAAAGGCTAATCTTTCACAGTTAAGTGTGACTCATTCGCCCTACTGGCCTAGAAGCAAAGCAAACAACAAATTATTCCTGTAATCCTAACAATATAGAAATAATCTTCGAATCTCCACCAATTTTCCAGCAGTTATTGTTATACACACACATTATGTTTGCATTATATCTGCGGAATATGGCACTGGTATTAGTAGTTTATCTTCCCATTGTATAAAATAGTGCTTTGAAGTTTAGTTTAGAATAATCGTTAAACACCTTTAGTTTTCTTATGTGTATTGTTAACCTAATGCCTAGACCAAATTATCTATATTTAGACTGGAGAGGGATTTTTGATAACATAGTAAGCCGAAAATTATTAATGTATGTTTCTTTAAAAAAAGTGAAATTCTAGTGCTAGAGCCCAGTAAATTCCATTCCTACAGTCCCCAGCTTGCTGATGTGAATGAGATTAAGATCTCTCACTAAATTGTCCAGTCTAGATGTTATAAGTGAGAATAAAACTTCCTATATTAATTTCGTCAAAATGAGTTTGGTGACGTCGCATATATTTACATAAAATGAAGACATAACAAAAAGGGATAACAAATACATTTGGTGCGTTGTCTACGCGTAAGCAGTGCTGCTATTCAGCCGGTTCGTACCGGTTCGCTAGAACCGGGTGTTAAAATATTTTGTTTGCAGAACTGTTTATTATACCCAGACATAAATACGCTCACGCACGCACACATGAGATATCAATAATGGAACTGTGGTCATATGAGTAAAATGGTGAGGGTATTTATATCTGAAACACCATTATTTAATTTGAAACATCATTATCAGTAATCGTCAATCCATTGCTGGATGAAGGTCTCTCCAATAATTTTTGACAACAATCTATCTTGGATAACACGGTTCCAAGGTATTCGCAGTGCTACATCATTTCGTCACGTCACCTTGTATTAGGATACTCTGTAGGTTGCTACTAGTCATTTGTGGTATTAAAAAATCTTTTGTCTACCTTGTGTGGTTAGTTTCCTAAGGGAATTATATCTATCCATCTATTTCTCTCATATATATAGCGAGCGAGAGAAAACCGGTTTGTAAAAAATAGAATAGCACCACTGCGTGTAAGTCTTCAAAGTAGTTAACGTTTCATCTTTGTTATATTCATATAAGGAACATCAAGTAGTGTTTCCATTTGGGATATTTCAAAACGAAAAAAGTCTTCCATTTTTCTTTAATATTCTAATTCATTTGAGGTTTACGGAACTTTCCGTATTTTGATGGTAAAACAGTATTTATGTAAGGCAACCTAAAATCCATGAATACCTTTCTATTGTGTCAAAATAAAGACATTCTTGATGGGAAATTTCACAAAGTTATCTCTATTTCGGATAAACTAACCTCCTTTATGCCTAGATGAAGTAGAAGTTAGTTTACAACTGTTGGGTCAATTGAAATGAATAAAACACGGCACTGTATAATTCGTTAAATGATAATTCTGGTAACAGAGACACAATTAAATGGAAATACCTCCTTTATATAAAATATCCCAGCATCAAATGGATTTTAATAATGTACTATAAAATATAGGTTGTTGGAATCTTTTTTCTGTGTGTGTTAGTCTGTAGGATGTAAAACTGATACTTCCGCCTGTCTATTTTAATGCATGTCGCAAAAACCCTGTCTTGGCTACGGTTTCGATACTAATCCCGGTCATTTTAGATATCTTATTTTTCACCATTCCTCCTGCCTATATTGATGGGAACTGAACTTGGACCTAAATAGAATCGGAAGTGTCACTATTCATTTCACGACCCCGGAAACTATGGATTTGATACTAATACGGATGGTTTAGATTACTTTTACATGTCATTCATTCCGCCCTCTTTAGGGAGAATAGGGGTCTTACCGCCAAAGTACTTTTATTCAGAAGAGATAAGGTACATTTAGTTGGAATTGCTAAAGAAGTTTCAGAGCTATGCTGGAACATACGAGGGTTGGTCAATAATTTTTGTCCTCGTATAGAAATATTGTAGCTGTTTACATTAAAGTTATGAATGAAATGACCCAATATATCATGAGACTAATTACGGACCGTTGTGATTTTAGGTTAAAACTGCTTAAGATACGGAGTCTGAATGTAGTCGAAATGTCGAACTGTCAAAAGTGGTATATGAAGTAGTCAAAGTTCCTACAAGAGGATGAAAGCGAAGATCTATGAAAAAATGGAAACTTTTTATGATTACGGCCAGAATTGTCGTGTGACTGCAGCATGTCAAGGAGGAGTTCAAGCAGGACCTCAAACAACCTGTGTCGACAATCACACTCCTCCGCGACTTCCGACATGGACATAATACAAGGTTGGGTGACAGGGGCAAAACCGTTGATAAGGAACAATAAGGCTTTAGGACGATGTCAATGGTGTAACGAAGGCACAATATGGACAGCTGGTGACTGGAAACGTGTGATATAGACAGATGAGGCATCATTCAAATTACGGGCTGTGTTTATGTATAACGGACGCTCAAAGAATGGTATGATCCGCGGTTTTCAGCGGGTCCTCTACTGACATTACCGGTCGCGTCAATGCCCATGGTTACATCATCATTTTAGGGGATCATATAGAATCTATGGCCCAGAAGTTTCCGTCAATGGTGCATTATTCCAGGGGATAATGTACCCAGTCACAAAGTTGGAGTTGTTGTGGTATGGAATGAAGGACTCGGGGTGAACACCTCCTCTGGCCCGAACCTAAACATAATTTAAGATCAGTGGTCATCCTCCTCTCATAAATGAAAGAGAATACCGGTTAAAAAAACTGAAAAAAGTAGATGGAACATAATCTAATAACAGAATTTATCGGTACATCAAGAATTCGAGCAATTGTTTAGAATAGACCTTAGATACAGTCCTAACCCCAACAAACCTTCGATGAAATTTATTTTATCCAGAGAGACGGTTGTTGAAATGTTAGACCACAATGAAAAATTAAATGCAATCTTTCACTTTAACGTCCCATGAATATGCCCTTTAGGCCAAGGGAAACGGATGATAAAGCAAGTGAATCATAATGGAAGAATCGATGCAATGATATTGTGGGAGGAAACTCAAGTATCCCGAGAAAACCCACGGACACGATGCCCATTACAAACTTACTTGTCGAGGGATCGAACCAGGAACCCTACGCACCAGAGGAAAGTGCTCTAGCACTGAGCCACCTTGCCTCCTTAGACCAAAATGAGAGGGAAAAGTTTGGATATGATTGTATTACCGCAATACATACTTGTTTAAGTACTCTCTACGTAACGACAGAAGACAAAAATAAATAAAAACTTTTACTCTGGGCTTATGACTGACTTTAGGAAATGGTTTACACAACGTAACAATTGGTGTATAAAGGCAGACAAAGTAACATACATAATTATACCATGACAAATGTACAAGAGGAAGGTTTTAGAGAAAGTGCAAGGTAGTTTGTATATCAGATAAGAGTCTACCCCTTTACAAGAAGTAGTGGTTAATAATATAATCATTGTTAGGTCAGATATTTTAGATGATGTAACAAGTAAAGCTCTAAAAATTTCTAACCCTGGATTACCCATAATTTATAGCCTACCACAAATTCACAAAGCCGATGTTCTTCTCAGACCTGTTATTTCAGGACAACTTCATACCATGTACAAAGTAGCTCAATGGTTAGTTTAATATTTCAAAGATTTGATTATTCGCTCTTACACACTGAGTGAAGAATACTATGAAGTGAAACAACAAAACTGTAATCTAGTTAATGCCAATCATATCGATATGACATCAATTGATGCTAGTCCAAATGCACCCATTGGCTTTGGGAGGAGTTTGAGGAAAAGTTATATAGTATTTAGGCAGTGACTTGCTCCTATATGACTTGGGTATTACAATGATTGTGGATTTTCAATAGAATATACTTTCCTTACTTCCTGAATAAAGAAAAACACAGCTTTCTTAGAAGGCTGGCTAGAATATTTATTATAAAAAATTAAACTAGAAATGTAACGGTTTCGGAAGTATAGCACTTCCTTCCTTAGACTACACTCAACAACTGAAATCAGAAATAAAATTATATAGAATAAAGAAAGAATATAAGACCGAATATTATTGTCAAATTCGTACTTTCTGGGGTCACTGAGATCAATAGTAATACTCCCGACGCCATTCAAGTCCAACTTCAGCACTCATCAATCACAGAGAGTTGGGGGCCTGAAAATCACGTCGAAAATGACCGGTATTTGTGTCGAATCGATAGGTTTTGGGACTGCTAAGCTGAATGACAACAGTCCTTACGACATTTGAACTCAAGTTTAGGCAAAAAGGGACATACAGGGTATCTATCGCTCACGAAAGTCACAAAATCAGAATATGGTCATGAAAGTCACGAAAAAGTTACGAAAGTTAGCTTTTGGGTCACGATTTTTTTTAACTGTTCAAATGTAAGTACAGATTGGAAAATTTTATTCTATAAAACGTCAAAGTTCACCACCAAAAATGTCTATGATCAGCTTTAGACGCTACCAAATCGCAAGCAAAGTACGTTTCTATCGCATGGATAAAAATTCGGCGTAATCCCCACCCAAATTCGCTCTTGAAAATATTAGGGAATTTTATGATTTGGTAAAGAAAAGGTCACGAAAAAGTCACTAAATTTCATTTTGGGATTTTAGTAGACACCCTGACATAGCAACTTGTTCGAGAACTGACAAGGGCAACAGCGTATGCATTGCTCTTCGTACAATTATTGTATATATATATATATATATATATATATATATATATATATATATATATGTGTGTGTGTGTGTGTGTGTGTGTGTGTGAAATTCATATCGGCAAGGGCAACTGTTCCTGATTTATTTCATTCATTTGTTTGCCATAAAAAATGATACACTGTATATACCTTATCCCCCCCCCAGTGCGAAAAACAGTATTTTAGCTAGTTATTAAGAAGTTCGAACAACCAAATTGGAAGGAGTCCACGTTTCAATAAACCTGAAACTGAAATTAATCACAGTGGGATTTTTGTAGGAAGTTTACTTTTTTATTGTGATGACCTATTCGACATCTTTTGAGTGTGTATATACGAAGACATTTTAGTTGGTATTTTGAGCAATTTTAGAACATAGTAGAACGTGAAACACTTTCTGTAAGAGAAATTCATTTTATATTATGAAACTGAACTAAATGATTCCGATGCAGATCCTGATTTTTAATTATTTACTGACCATGATAGTAACAGTGAGCTTGGTGAAGAATTATCTGCTGCCGCTGCTGAGAAAATTCCACCCACTCCGCCATTAGATAATTATCTTGCCAATAATGAAAAATTAAAAAAAAAAACACTTTACCCCCTGGTATTCAGTACATTTTAACATACGTGGTGCATTAGGTTATGTTAAATAAACTTGTAAGTGTCCTTTACAATATTACTTATCTATAACAACATTTAAGCAAGTATTTATTTTTTATAATTTTCTAGAAAAGCTCATATAATTTACTAACAAAAATGCGTAAACAAAAACATTTTTAAAAAATAAGCAAAACACCAGTTTTGATCTGAAATGTTTTTTCTGTTTTAAAAATACTTGTAATCACATAAAAGTATGTTTTTATTTTTAAAAAATTTCGGTTACAAATTAATTATGCAGTTTTATTTTCTTGGGTCTCAGACCCAACCCGACCATTTATGAAAATTTTTTCCACCCGACCACTGTAGGGTTAACTCGCAGAGGGAAAAAATTCGATCAGTGTAGAAAATGTTGCAATCAGAGGCCGCGCTGCAAGGCTGTATGGACTTAACTGAGAAGTATATTTCCTATGCCATGACTCAAAACATAGGATGGGATGAAGAAATCTAAAAGCATTACAGTATTTTACTTGTTTCTCACGAATCTGTACTTCAATTAAACAATACAACTAAAGAACACAAATATTGAAGTCGTAATACAAAACACTGTATTACTGACAGCTACCAGCCAAAAATGGGTACGTGTTAAATGTTCCTTTGTCAATAACCTCAGAGAATGAGCTAATTATTATATTTTTCAACGAACTTGAAAAGTTCGTTACTTAATTCCCTATGTTTATGTGTGAGTGTGGGTGTGTCTGTTATTTGTGATTTTTTTTAATTTTGAGCTCTCCAATCGATAGAGTATCAGAAACTATCTGAGGAAGTGATGGAATTTCTCACGTCAATCTTACTGTTCTCGACATACTGGCCAAAAAGTTGCCGTTTCCGGAGATTTAAGGAGCTATATCTCGGGAACGATGGGTTAGAAAAAGATGATATTGCTGATGATCAATACCTAAGAGATGGTGAGTATCAAATAGTAACCGGTGGCCATTGTCCACCAGTTAACATCGGTACAAAAATGTTTACCATCCTCTTATGTTTTGATTAACACAATTATCATCTCTTTATGTCTTCCCGTTACCGAGATACTGGCCAAAAAATAGTTCCGATTTTGGGAGATTTAAGGTGCCATATATCGGGCATCGATATATAGAGAGATCATATTGGTGTTGATCAATACTTATGAGGATGGTGAATATTTTGGTACCAAATAGTAACAGGTGGCCACTGGTCAACTGGTTACCGTCCCCGAAATATAGGCCAAAAAAGTTCGAATTTCGGAAATTTAAGAAGCCATTTCTCGGGAACCGTAAGTCATAGAGAGATTGTTTTGCGAATTTTTGCGAGAAACAAAAGAAAGCGCGGAAAAAAGATTTACATGTAGGAACAATCATAATTATCTTTTCCGCTTCATCTCTCTATTCTTTTTAAGTTATATCTGGCAATGCTCTTGGAGCATTTTGAACTTTCTTTTTTAAATTTTATTTTGACATAAGTAGAAATTACATTATATAAATGCACTTAACAAAAGTACGTGGATGAAAAAAAAAATTTTCCAATACATGATCAGTACATTCATTTCACTTTATAGTACAAAAACCTGCATTCCAAACCATTTGGAAGTTTTTGTCGAAAAGACATGTAGAGTTTGTATACCCCATTCCATTTCTTTCTTTCTTCTAAACAGACACAATAGTATGTATGTTAGAATACTGTTGAGAGAAAGATCCAAAGCAATTAACTTATGTAATATTCATAAATAAAGGCTTAACACTTCAATTTTTACCATTATTATTCACTTAAACCATCTCTACAACCTACGGAACCCGGAGGTTCAATACCGCATTCACAAAAGCTCTCCATTGACTTTTGTTCTTAAGCAAACTGGATTCAGTTTCTATTTTGTATTCCTATATTTGTGAGATCCATCTTGATATTGTCCTTCTATCTGTATCTAGATCTTCCTACCAGACGTTTTCCGACTGGATTTGCTGTTAAAGTTTTGAGATAGTTCCTAATTGACTAACGTTTGGCAAACGGGGTAGATTACGCAGTTCCTCGTTCTCAAGTTTCCGCATTTCCGTTTCCCTTGCGTCCGAATATTTGCCTAAGTATTTTGTACTCAAGTACTTTCAGTTTGCGTTCTTCCAGACTTAGCGACCATGTTTTGCAACTATACAGGACAACAGGCGTAAATGTCATTTTATATATTTTAAGCTTAAAAATCATCGACAAAAGATTTTGAACTGAATAAAATACGAATTCTCTGCTTACAGTCGACATTTTAATTTCTTCGTAGATATGGTCTGGTCGATTGGTCTGTTAATATCAATCCTAGATATTTGAAAGTATCACTTTGTCTACAGTATTATTTGGTATATTGACGTATCCATAATTTGTAGTATTACGATCCCGGCGAATTTTCACCTATTTAGTTTTCTCTGCATTTACTTTTAATCCATGTTTTGCAAGCATTTATTAAAAGCTCCACATTTATTTCTATTGTTTTTCTATCATAGTCTATTAGATTTACTTGCTATTCACCTAACAATACAAATAATTTACTTTAATTTACAATTTACTGTATTTCAATTACGTTTATATTTCATAATTTCAGCTGAATGTATATAAGACAAGTTAGGTGATTTTGTATTTTCACTACACTTTTTACTGATGTGCACCCAGGCTAATGGAAAATCAGCTTGGAAAAGTTCGACGATATTAATAGACCGCAGCAAGATATCAAAATGGATGCTAGAATCTGATCGCAAGCACCACAAAATGATATCCAACTGGCTCCATTTTCTCTGTAAAGCGTGTGCAAATCATACATACATTTCTAACTATTCCAGTTATTCTAAGATACACACACACACAGGAATTTTGAGAGAGAGATACTCTCGGTAAGCATGATTCATCGGTTTCTCAAGAGTACTGTGACGTCTGAAACTCCTTCCAAACACAATTTCTTAAAAGAATCAGATAAAAACGTAATATATGGACAAAAATAAATAAATGAAGAAATAAAATGAGTTCACAAACACTAGCCTGGAAAAGCACTTTATTTTTTAAGAATAATACACTTTTAACTAGTTCATTTACCAAATTCATGGTTTTCCATTCAGCCAACCACATGAAGTTTGATATATTTTGCATCATAGAGAACTACTTACATCATTTCAAGACGTATACTCTCAGTATGACTGATTTCTTAGTTCTAAACTCAGAATATACTTTATTAAAAGCTTTTTTTTTTAATTTTAAAAATCACATACAATGGAAGCTACTTGTTTAGTTATTTGCCTACACATAAACAAAATGCAATAAACGATAAATGGATGGCATCAAGTGAGCAATAATTTTTATTACTTATTCTAAGGAAGCTCTTACACAAGGAAGAGCTGGTACTGCAATATCTTCTGCCAGGTTGAAGTTTATAGTCAAAAGAAGTCTTTTGATTTCTATTTGACCAAATAGCCTAGTTATTGCGAGATATTGAGAAACTCGATACCAGTTAGTGCAAATGCTAGGATCAGGTGGAAACTTCCCGACTTAGAATTTTTAATCCTGACACCGACATACTTATCATAAAAAATAGTTTAACGGGTCTCCGTCCATCATATATCTTAACTAATTTAAACTTATAATCGTTATGCCTTGTTTGAAAATTTAGTTTATTATATAGTTTTTTTTTAATTTCCCATTTACTTGTACAAGAGCACTTCTTCCAATAACAGCTGAAACGTTCTCCATTTTCTGCTCCTTACAACGCGTTAAGAACGTGACGATTTTTGCCCTAAGATTCGCCTACAAAACTTAGTTTGCAAACAGTTAAAACAATCCACAATCTATTCAGAAAATAGTGGTATATGAAAAAGTTAAAATGTGGAAAGAAAAAATTAGTAACGTACTCACGGAGAGGTAAACAAACAAATAGTTAACACTCAATGATCAATAGAACTACTATATAGAAAATAATTTGTTTTGACAAACAGGTTAGCCAACAACGATCAGATAAAACACAAAATACAGGGTTTTCATAAAGTCTGGACGGATTTAATTTGCTTATAATTTTCATAAAAATGCTCATAATGAAATCAAATAAAGTGCAAACGGTAGCGGAAGAATTAAATTTTTACTTGGCAACACTGTTAGATAAGCGGCAACTCTGAACACGTTGAGAGAGAGGGAGGAAGGGCAAGGGTCAGTTTCTTACCAAATTCCATCCATTGTTGTTTCAATGTTGACTGTTAAAAGTAAGGTGTAAGCTGTATTGATGTGTGTGTCTTTTAAAGAAATAAATAAATGAAAAACTCCTCTGAGAAGACTATTTTTTTTACCATATCAAAGATGGCGTCGTTGAAAGAGAAAGCGCAATGTGTTCTGTGGTACTCAGAGCTAAAATCACCAATTCTGATGTGTCGAAAGTTCACCAAAGAGTTCAAAAAGCCGGCAC